>NC_053037.3:468180276-468483307 GCF_002575655.3 Aegilops tauschii subsp. strangulata | reverse complement strand
ACGTGAGGTACACCCCGGAGCGCAACGTGAGCCCCAATGCCAAGCTGACCCTATTCTTCGAGGGTGTCTTCGGGGCCCTGGAGCAGTTCCACTCCAATCGGGCGGCCTCTCTGGCCGATGAGGCCCGGAGGCTTTGCCGGGGTGCCATGACCAAGGTCCTCACCAAGGTGGTGCACTGGAATCCCAACCTCGACTTCGAAGCCGCGCTGGAGAGCTTGCTGGAGGATGCGGACCTCGCGGTACTCAACGAGCGTATCAAGCCCATCATCAGCCGCATCGATGGAATCCAGAGAGTAGAGGGCCAGCGCCGGGATTAGGCACCCCGTCTCTCACCGCCGCTGCAGGTTCATGACCAAGACAATTTATATCTTTAGTTTGAACCGCAGCAATAATTGATGTAATATAACTCTGCAGCACTTTTTATATTATTCATGCTATCTTCCCGTTAGATCTCCCCTTGTATGTTCACCCTACGTTGATCGGGTAGGCTTGCCGGCGCGTAACCCAGGCCACGGCGCCTTGAGGACGGATCCCCAATAGCCTGCCGGGTATGCTTGCTACCAGGCGAACCACCTTACCGCCCTCAACGCAGCCGCTCGAACTGTCGAGCTTGACTCGAGTCAGAATCGAGAGTGTTGCCGATTGCGGAAGGCTACCCTGCCGTTCTCGACGCGGCCGCTTGGGCTGTTGAGCGGACTCGAAACAGAGCAAGGGCGTTGCCAATAGCGGAAGGGCCCCTTTGCGTGCAGGTTTTCCACACATAGGGCAGGACCTTCGAGGACAATAACCTTATATAAAAAGAAATTGCTTAATGTTTCGCACGACTTAGCTTTTCTGTCGTTGCACGGGCGTCCACCGCATGTGCAGATGGTGCCGTCAGGCTTGGTCATCTTCTTCCTTGGACTGACGATCACCATGAAGCCGCTACTCCGATCAGACCAGATTTTCACAACTGCGCCCCCTACCTGGCGCGCCAAAGATTTCGGGGGAAATCGACACCTATGGAATCACTGGGATCCCTTCTACGGTTGGCGGGCGCGGGGTTGTGCAAAGAGCGGGTCTGACAGGAAGCACACAGATCGTTTACCCAGGTTAGGGCCGCGGAGACGCGTAATACCCTAGTCCTGCTTTGGTGGATGTATTTGAGTGTTCTTGTGTTCTTGAGCTAGCTACGGGGTGCGACTTGCCCAAAAGATCCGAATCCTTCTCCTGGTCGCCTCGGGGCTCCTTTTATAGGAAAAAGGGGCTGCCACAGTGGCACACAAGAGGTGGAAAGGTGTACAGTGGATGAGTCTATCCTCTAGCACCGTCGGACAAACGCATTCAATGCGCTACCGACGTGCCCCTCCCGCTTTATCAGGGACGGCAAGGAAGCACGTCCCAGCTATCGCCGCCTTGCCTGGCTTCGACGCGTCTCCGAGCTGACGAGGCGTTGCTGCGCCATGTTGGCTGGCTGCTGGGCTGGCGCGGCGGTGGAGCATTCATGAAGATCTGCATGCCACCACGCAGGTGCTTGCAGGGTCGGTGTAGAGGCCGCTCATCGCCACGCAGGTGCCTGCTTAGCTGGTTGAGCTAGCAGCTGCATGGAGACGGCGGTGGAGCCTTGGCAGACGCGGGCCTGGCCGCGGCCCCGTAAGTGTCCTAGGCAAGGGCCTTGCCGGGGCCCCGGCAAGGGTCTTGCCGCAGCACAGTGGTCGTCCCTGACAAGGGTCTTGCCGGGGGTCTCGTGGATCTCCTCGGCAAGGATCTTGCCGAGGGTCGTCGTCTTCTGGTCCTCACCTGATCTTGTGTGTCCATGATCTTGATAAAGATCTGCATGCCATCACGGAGGTGCCTCCCGATCCTTGGTTCCAGTGTAGTTGTTGGCGGTGTTTGGAACTCCTGGGCTCAAGGGTGGCTCGCTCTGCTGGTGTTGGGCAAGTTGCCCCGGCAAGGCTCTTGCCGGGGCCGCGGAGGTCGCCCCAGCAAGGGTCTTGTCGGGGGAGTCCACCTCGCCCCTTTGCTTTTTGTGTCTTTGGTCTTGGCGTTGCCTTGTTTGTCTCGTGCTTCGGTTTCCCTCCGGCTTCCCTCCTCTGCCTTGCTAAGTGTGGCCGCGGGCGCGGCTCTGGCTGCCCGTGCACAAGTAAAGGGGTCAAAAGGAGAGCCCCTACTTTTGTACACTGACATTTTTTCATCGGTATCGAGTTGTAATTTCTATTTCTTTTGAGTTATAAGTAAATAGAACTGTGATGACCATCATTATTCATTTTTAGAGTAGTGCCCTAGTGAGGAAAGGATGATGCAGACTATGATTCCCCCACAAGTCGGGATGAGACTCCGGACAATGAGAGAAAAAGAAAAAAAAGAAAAAAAAAAGAAAAAAAAGAAAAAAAAAGAAAAAAAGGAAAAAAAAAACAAGAGAGAAGGGGCATTGTTAGTATCCTTTACCACGCTTGTGCTTCACAGTAGCACCATGTTTTTCATATGGAGAGTCTCCTATGTTGTCACTTTCATATACTAGTGGGCATTTTTCATTATAGGATTAGATGCACACCCACTTAGTTTTCATATTGAGCTTTCATACACTTATAGCTCTTAGTGCATTAGTTGCGTGGCAATCCCTACTCCTCACGTTGATATCAACTGATGGGCATCTCCATCGCCCGTTGGTTAGCCGCATCGGTGTGAGACTTTCTTACTTTTTTGTCTTCTATATATTTACCCCTATCATCATACTCTATTCCACTCGTAGTGCTATATCCTTGGCTTGCGCTCATGTATTGCATGAGGGTTGAAAAAGCTAAAGCGCGTTAAAAAGTATGAACCAATTTCTCGGCTTGTCATCGGGGTTGTGCATGACAAATACTTTGTGTTGAGAAGACAGAGCATGACAAGACTATATGATTTTGTAGGGATAGCTTTCTTTAGCGTTGATATTTTGAAAGACATGAGTGTTTGTTGGGATGCCTGAGTATTGATGTCTTTATGTCAAATTATAGACTATTGCTTTGAATCACTTATGTCTTAATATTCATGCCATGATTAGATATATGATCAAGTTTATGCTTGCTACCTCTTGAGCACTGCGTTGGTTTTCCCTTGAAGAGGAAAGGGTGATGTAGCAAAGTAGCGTAAGTATTTCCCTCAGTTTTTGAGAAGCAAGGTATCAATCCAGTAGGAGGCTATGCGCGAGTCCCTCGCACCTACACAAACAAATAAATCCTCGCAACCAACGCGATAAGGGGTTGTCAATCCCTACATGGTCACTTACGAGAGTGAGATCTGATAGATATGATAGGATAATATTTTTGGTATTTTTATGATAAAGGTGCAAAGTAAAATAAAAGCAAAGTAAAAAGCAACGGAAATAACTAAGTGTTGGAAGATTAATATGATGGAAAATAGACCCGGGGGCCATCGGTTTCACTAGTGGCTTCTCTCAAGAGCATAAGTATTTTACGGTGGGTGAACAAATTACTGTTGAGCAATTGACAGAATTGAGCATAGTTATGAGAATATCTAGGTATGATCATGTATATAGGCATCACGTCCGACACAAGTAGACCGACTCCTGCCTGCATCTACTACTATTACTCCACACATCGACCGCTATCCAGCATGCATCTAGAGTATTAAGGTCATAAGAATAGAGTAACGCTTTAAGCAAGATGACATGATGTAGAGGGATAAATTCATGCAATATGATATAAACCCCATCTTGTTATCCTCGATGGCAACAATACAATACGTGCCTTGCTGCCCCTACTGTCACTGGGAAAGGACACCGCAAGATTGAACCCAAAGCTAAGCACTTCTCCCATTGCAATAAAGATCAATCTAGTAGGCCAAACCAAACTGATAATTCGAATAGACTTGCAAAGATAACCAATCATACATAAAAGAATTCAGAAGATTCAAATATTGTCCATAGATAAACTTGATCATAAACCCACAATTCATCGGTCTCAACAAACACACCGCAAAAGAAGACTACATCGAATAGATCTCCACAAGAGAGGGGGAGAACATTGTATTGAGATCCAAAAAGAGAGAAGAAGCCATCTAGCTAATAACTATGGACCCGAAGGTCTGAAGTAAACTACTCACACTTCATCGGAGAGGCTATGGTGTTGATGTAGAAGCCCTCCGTGATCGATGCCCCCCCCCCCCCGGCGGAGCTCCGGAACAGGCCCCAAGATGGGATCTCGTGGGTACAGAAGGTTGCGGCGGTGGAATTAGGTTTTTGGCTCCGTCTCTGATCGTTTGGGGGTACGTAGGTATATATAGGAGGAAGGAGTACGTCGGTGGAGCAACGTGGGGCCCATGAGGGTGGAGGGCGCGCCTGGGGGGGTAGGCGCCCCCCCTACCTCGTGGCTTCCTGGAAGCTTCCTTGACGTAGGGTCCAAGTCTCCTGGATCATGTTCGTTCTAAAAATCACGTTCCCGAAGGTTTCATTCCGTTTGGACTCCGTTTGATATTCTTTTTCTGCGAAACTCTGAAATAGGCAAAAAACAGCAATTCTGGGCTAGGCCTCCGGTTAATAGATTATTCCCAAAAATAATATAAAAGTGAATAATAAAGCCCAATAATGTCCAAAACAGAAGATAATATAGCATGGAGCAATAAAAAATTATAGATACATTGGAGATGTATCAATGCTAGGTAGCATTCCACATAAAAAATTATCTTTTTTATCATTTACCTGCTCGAGGACGAGCGGGAATTAAGCTTGGGGATGCTGATACATCTCCATCGTATCTATAATTTTTTATTGTTTCATGCCAATATTATACAACTTTTACATACTTTTGGCAACTTTTTATATGATTTATTGGACTAATCTATTGATCCAGTGCCCAGTGCCAGTTCCTGTTTTCTGCATGTTTTTTATATCGCAGAGTATCCATATCAAACGAAGTCCAAATGCAATAAAATTTCACGGAGAATTATTTTGGAATATATGTGATTTTTGGGAGTTGGAATCACTGCAAACGGAGGCCCACACAGCCCACAAGACACCAGGGCGCGCCAGAGGCCCCTGGCGCGTGGTGGTGGGTTGTGCCCTCCTCGAATGTCGGTTAGAGCTCTACTTCGGGTGCAAGGAAGCTTATATCCAGAAAAAAATCATGTTAAAATCTTAGCGCAATCGGAGTTACGGATCTCCCAAAATATAAGAAATGGTTTTCGGCCGGATCAGGGGAACGCGAAACAGAAGAGAACAGAGAGGGAGATCCAATCTCGGAGGGGCTCCCGCCCCTCCGCTGCCATGCAGACCAAGGACCAGAGGGGGAACTCTCCTCCCATCTAGGGGGAGGCCAAGGAAGAAGAATAAGGAGGGGGGGCTCTCTCCCCCTCGCTTCCGGTGGCGCCGGAGTGCCGCCGGGGCAACGATCGGGACGGCAATCTACATCAACAATCTTGCTACCGTCAACACCAACTCTCTCCCCCTCTATGCAGCGGTGTAACACCCATTCTCCCCGCTGTAATATCTACTTAAACATGGTTCTCAACTCCATATATTATTTCTCAATGATATTTGGCTATCCTATGATGTTTGAGTAGATCCGTTTTGTCTTGTGGGTTAATCGTGATCTTGGTTGGTATGATTGTATATTTTATTTATGGTGTTGTCCTATGGTGCCCTCCGTTCTCGCGCAAACGTGAGGGTCCCCCGCTGTAGGGTGTTGCAATATGTTCATGGTTCGCTTATGGTGGGTTGCGAGAGTGACAGAAGCTTAAACCCGAGTAAGTGGGGTATGACGTATGGGAGTAAAGAGGACTTGATACTTAATGCTATGGTTGGGTTTCACGAACTTAATGATCTTTAGTAGTTGCGGATGCTTGCTAGGGGCCCAATCATAAGTGCATATGATCCAAGTAGAGAAAGTATGTTAGCTCATGCCTCTCCCTCATATAAAATTACAAGAATGATTACCAATACTTGTTATTGATTGCCTAGGGACAAATAACTTTCTTGTTGACACAAACCCTTTTACTAAACACCTAACATTTCTTATCTTGCAAAGTACTTCTAGTTTTATTCTTGCAAAGTTCTAGCATCACACCTACAAAATAGTTTCATACTTGTTTTCGGTAAAGCAAACGTCAAGTGTGCTAGAGTTGTATCGGTGGTCGATAGAACTTGAGGGAATATTTGTTATACCTTTGGCTCCTCGTTGGGTTCGACACTCTTATTTATTGAAGAAGGCTACAAACGATCCCCTATACTTGTGGGTTATCAATGTACTCCATGTATGAATCCATTGCTTCAAAGAAGAGACAAAAATTTAGCACGAACATTTCACCAGACACTTGTCGGGCGTGGTGAACCCCGTAGGGCGAATGGTACTTGCGCGGTGGACGGACGAGAGGACTGGACCGGCGGAGGAGGACAAGCGGCATGGAGAACGGGTGGAGCGGGGGAGGTTGTGGAGTTTTGGGAAGGGCTTAGCAGGCGGCTGGGTGCTAGAGTGGCGACGTCAGCGAGAGAAAAGCGGATGCAGGGAAAGAGGGAATAATGAAGATGCGGGTCCGAGTGGGGTTTCGGGTGGGCCAAGGGTGTCAGAGCCCTACGTGGTTGGTGTCCGGACTCTCGCAAAAGCCCCTTGGTTTGTGGGAAAACGAGCGTCTGAACTGGTCCGTGGATCAATGCAGGACGACGTTGGATGACAAACTGTGTGTGAACAGCTCTGTCCGAACTCTTGTGAATGGTTTAAAGGTCCGCTTTGAGACGCCCTTAGGCATGCACCACACTTTGTACACATTAATATGTGCCAAAGGTAGTGACATGGAATTCATAGATTTGTACTGTCTGAGTAGATAACACCGATTCTTCAAAGCGTTTTCCTTCCGCCTCCCGGCGAAATCTTAGAAGTTAGGGTGACAACAATCATATACCTTCTTTTGCAGACGAGATCACATGCCTCCTCTTCCTTTGCCCACCGCTTCAACGGCGGCAAGGGGTGGGAACCGGTGTTTCACCCCCCTCCCAGTTTTTTGTGTAAGGCGATGGCGCCATCATCGTCATAAAATAAGTCCTTACCATCTCGTCCTCGTTTTGATGGTGCTTCTTGGCAACATTGGGAGGTGTCTGGAGTGTGGGGTGTTCCAAGATCCGGTTCTCTGGGCTGGGGTTTTTCTTATGTAGATTTGTTTCCGTGGCACTGTCCTCTGGAGCAGATGGCGTGGATGTGCGTCTTGATCCTATGGCTTTAGTTTTGACCGATGAAGGTTGACCAGCTTCGGCCTTGTCGGGAAGTGTGTGGAGGGTGGTGTGTTCCAAGATCCGGTTCTCTAGGCTGGGGTTTTTCTTACGTAGCTTTGTTTCAGTGGCACTGTCCTCTGGAGCGGATGGCGTGGATGTGCGTCTTGATCCTACGGCTCTAGTTTTGACCGATGAAGGTTGACCAGCTTCGGCCTTGTCAGGAAGTGTGTGGAGGGTGGTGTGTTCCAAGATCCGGTTCTCTCGGCTAGGATTTTTCTTATGTAGGTTTGTTTCAGTGGCACTGTCCTCTGGAGCGGATGGCGTGGATGTGCGTCTTGATCTTACGGCTCTAGTTTTGACCGATGAAGGTTGACCAGCTTCGGCCTTGTCAGGAAGTGTGTGAGAGTTGTGTTTTTCGACTCCGTTAGGCCAGACCCGCAGCGTTATGCGTGCCCTTTCTGGAGATTTGTTCTACAGACGGCGATTTGCCACGAGGATCACGGTTGTTGGCATTTTTTAGTCTACATCGTTGACGCGTTGCTACTACAAGGTCATGGTTTCAAAAAGTTTGCTTTGCTGAGACGGAGGCTCAGAGCCGACAACGAACTTTGCTCACGATGCGTCGCCAGTACATGCAAGAGGAAGGAGACATTGACACCATCAAAGATTTAAATATAGTTTTAAATTTTCGTAAGGGCCTATGCCACTTAATAAATAGTCCTTGGCTTCTTTTCCGTTAAAAAAAATTGATTCTTTCGAGCGCCGTGGAAAATCAACAAATACAGATGTGAAAGCCATCGCCGGAATGGCGCCAATGATCTGAAATCATGCCTTCAAATTCTTCAACGGGCCATGCATCTTCAGTGTCCATCATTGCAACGTGTAAACGCTCCTGCCCTGAGGACTTTCCCAAGCAGGCTAGTTTGCCCCCTGGTAACAGTAATCCCGGGCCCTGAATCCCTGATTGCCACGGGCCATGCATCTTCAAATTCTAGATGCCCGCAAAATCACCCCCCAAAGTCCGACCATCCATGTGCCAGCAAAATCGTCGAAATCTCGGTTTACATAAAGTCAAGTTTAATACAGTAGCTCTGTAGGTGTAGCTCAGGTAAACTAGACGTAAAATAGAATCTTAATCTGTCTCGTAATGAACATCACAGACCGACAGATCACGCCCGCGCCGTCCTTGGCGTGAAATGCGACACGTGAAACGGTCAAAGAAAAAGGCGAGAGATAAGCATTCCCGGCGAGATCGTCGCTCGCGATCGCGAGCCCGGTGGAGCTCGCTGTCGTCGGTGGGCGGGTCAGCCTCCGCCCGTCAGTCAGGGCTAATCTGGACAGGTGTGCGTGCGGCGTGAAGAAGATAAAAGAGGCCTGCCAATGCCAACTGATGTTGTTGGTTAGCCGCACGTGCTGCCGATGTTGCTGCCTCTCGCGTGGCCGGAGCTGTCGATCGCCATGGCTGCCTGCCAGCTCGATTGGCGATTGGCGTGACAGCGAGCTGAGCTTCCCGGTGCGCCGCTTTGAGCAATGATATGCACAAAGATCGTTTCTAATCAGGTTCTTTCTTTCTTGTCGCGAAAAAGGAGATTCTAATCAAGTTTCCTCACCTAACGCGTCCACCTAATAGAAAAACAGAAAGGAAAATCAAGGAGGACTACAAAGATCGTTTCTACCACATGGCGCCATATGATTAGGGACGAGCGACCTCTGATTGATGCGTGTTCCACCAGATTCTCCGGCTAACACGCCGGGGCACCGTGGGGCTCGATACATAAATTCGTAGCCCGTATGCATGCTGCCAAAAGAAATGGAGTCTGCTGCCTGCAATAGAATGTTCGACGGACGCGCACATTGTTTTATACGCCAAGGTTAGCATAAAACACAGAGGCCAACCCAGGGGGGAAGAACGGTTGACAATGCACCATCACTCTGTCTCCACCGAATCCTCCGTCTCACGACAAGAGAAAGAGATGGATCGAGGGCGCAGTGCGTGCCATCTCGCACGCGCACGCCGAGGAGAGTCGTCGCAGATTTCTAGTCTAGTGGCGAAGAACTGGGCTGCACGTCGGGAGCGGAGGGATGGGAGGAGACTCTGACTCTCAATTCCAACTGCCCAACTGAACCCTCTGCGGAAATCTTAATTCACTCATGACGATTTTCTTAATAGTATATGTTTGGTACGGAACCTTCCTAAACAATGGGAAAACGAAGGTGCGGCTCTCTCCTCCGTGTTCTGATGATGACGACTCCGTGTTGGTTCAGTGCACAAACAATTGCTATAATAGTTTTGGGTAGTTTTGGACGCGCTAAGCACATGGCTGGATCCCGTTAGTTCAGACGGCTGATTGCCTGCTTCCCTATCTAAATCTTAAGGCAGGCTTTATCGAAAAAAAAAATCTTAAGGCAGGCATTCATTCTGCACCATCTAATTCAGCCCAGGGATCGGTATCAGTAGGAGAAATGGAACAGATCACGGTCAGCACCATGATCTGTGGCTCGGGGCAATGCAGTGGCGGTGCAAGCTGCTGATTCTCTTTCCTATGTCTGTGCAAATTCGACAGGGATTTAGAGATAGCTTATGTGTCTTAGTCATACGAGAAATGTACATGTAGCCATGTAAGCCATGTGCGCAGTGTGCAGTGCACTTGGTGCCTTGGTGGGGTTTTGGTATGAGATTCAGGAGGAGGTGGGCACTTCCTTGCTTGCACATCAGCAAGCACGGACAACGGCATCCTTTTCAGAAGAAGAAAAAGGATATTAGTACATATAGTAGTACAGTACTATGCAGGAGATTTTTTTTTGGTTTGTGTAGTAGTATAGCTTTGATCAGGTCATGCTAGGATTAATAATAAGAAGATTAAAGGCCGGGATCTTCTGTCATGCACCAGGAATTCAGCATGCAAGAGCTAAGTCTGGTCAAGCTTACAGTTCATGTCTGTCTGCTAAACCGTGTCGGAATTTTCAGAGTTTTCTGAAGCGGAACTGGATACAGTCAAAGCACCTGGAATAAGCAATGGATCCTACGCCTCCTTTCAGGGTTTAGAGGGATCGCTTTTCCCCACCTAAGAACTTTGGTTTTCAACCAGCCATGCTAAACCAGTGAGGTTTACCAGGTACTCCCTCCGTTCCTAAATGTAAGTCTTTGCAGAGATTTTCACTATGGACAACATACAGATGTATCTAGATGCATTTTAGAGTATAGATTCACTCATTTTGCTCCATATGTGGTCCATAGTGGAATCTCCTCAAAGACTTATATTTAGGAACGGAGGGAGTAACATATATACTAGCACGTAAAGCAGATATACCACCGTCGTTTTGAAGGGTCAATACCAAACTCAGAATGCTGTCCTCTCCTTCTCAACTTTGTTGGGCGTCAAAACGCATCAATTGTTAGCGTAAAATTGATTAGCTGTTGAACAGTACTGCAACAATGCAACTAGTTGCACTTGAAGAAAGCCTTTATGCGGGGCAAAAAGAAAAGGAAAGCGATCGTGACTTCACAGAAATAATGTTTGCTTCTTTCAGACGATCGATGATATTCTCTCAAAGAAAACAGTACTAGAATAAGAATGGAATTCTCTCTCGGCATTTGCCTCCGCATCATCATCAGGAACAGATGCACAGATGACAGAATGCATCGAAAAATAATGATCGACGTCTGTTATTTACTTGAGCTCGGAGAGCTCTGTGTAAACCTGTCGTAGAAAAAACAGAAACTCTGCAGTAAACCTGCAAATCATCAAGATCCCTTTCAGGTAAAAACATGAAATTAATGACGAACAAGACACCCAAACCACACGTTTTCTGCACCGTCGTGTCGAGACTTGAGAGCACCCGTACACCACTCAACCTATAGCTAGTGCATCCGTTCTTATCATCTGTTGGCCTTTAGAAGAACCTCTCGCACTGCGCCGACAGGATTAGGATACCTAATGCGCTCGTTACAGTGACCCGTGAGAGCGCTCGGATCACACTTCCACCAGGACACCAGGTAGACATGAACGGCTTCAAATCACCATGACTAGACCCTTTCTACGCAATTCGCAACACACAATGTCCCTTTCCCTCTTTCTTTTTTGATCTGCTTGGATTCACAGTTTCACACCCACTCCACTCGTCGGAGCCGAGATCCGGTCAGTCGGTCAGTGATCCTTTTCCTTTCCATTTCCTGCAGCCGAACATGGAGTTCCTACTACTTCCTAAGCTGAGAAAAGCCATATCGTTTGCTAGCAGATAGTGCCAATTTTAGCAGGCAAACACTAGCACTTCGTTTGTCGTAAGCAATCGAGCAGTGCACATCAATCAGATACACATTTAAAAAATAAACTTGGCCTTTTGATAGTGGGGTGGGACTGTGTTCTGATGCGGGGGGATTACCGCGACAGCAGAAGCTTTAGGAGCCATGATCCTGCAATGATAGCTCCGTAACGACATTAGTCGCCGCGCGTCTCCGTCTCGCTTTGAACGGGATGCAATGTATTGGCTGCTTGATTTTCCATGGCCGCATCGGAACAACGAGAGCGCACCGGTCTGACAAGACCCCTCCTCCAACGGAATGATGGGGAGGTGGCTAGGATCTCGATCCGCTTGTTAGGCCAGGATAAAGCTCCGATTTGGACGTCGATTTGATCCTGCATTGTGGCATTGGCCCGCCCAATCCTTGCAATGCGCGAGGCAGGACACGATTGATGGTGAAGAAAGAAAGGCGCGCGAGATGTGTGTGCACCATGGCTTTAGCCCCGGCACTTTGTTGTTGGTGAAGGGCCATGGTAATGTAAGTCTGGTGGTTTTTTGCATCGTTAGATGAAGAGAAAGCCAGGCTGAATCCTTGTGGATACACTCCTCAGGATATTCTTTGTGTGTGAAGATACTCGTCGACAAGGAAAAGATGAGCTCGATGAGAAGTCCCGATCGAGTGACGGGCTACCAGGCCATCCACAATTATGTATACCTTTTGATGTTCTTTACTGTACTAGTAAATTCATACGTGCAATTCATGGTCATATAAGGCAGTATATTAACTGCACGCAGATATTAGGTATGATATTATTTACGTGTTGATTATGTGACAAGCGTTGGAATTGATATTAATTGCACACTAAACGTGTTGAGCGCTCATCATTGTAGCAGTCTAAGTCTGTTGGATTGACCTCGTTTGATGGCCGAGATAATGTTAGATCTGCTCTTTGGTATATAGATTATAGAAGACACTGTTCTTTACTATAAGTAATTACGGAGGACATGCACCAGCCTCCCGGCAACGGAATTTATCCTTTTCCGGCTGAGTTATTTTGTGTTTAACGTGAGGTCCAGGCCTGCGACCGAAGTCGATCACACGGGCCACCTCCATGCCAGCCTCAAACAATGAGGACATGCTGCTCAACAACCAAAAACCGTACTAGGTGCCAAATGGTGTGCGACAGTGCGGACTTTTGGTGGATGACCACTATGGAGGACTTTTTCTCCAAAAGGAAAATCAAAAGGCACACTAAAAGTTTTGAAAAAAATTCAAAAACAATTCCATGAAAACTTATATGTGTTCCGCTCGAAACATGTGAATATTTGTTTGAAAATTTTATGATTTGTAGGCTCCACAAAAAACCAAGATTATGA
The DNA here is from genome assembly GCF_002575655.3 of Aegilops tauschii subsp. strangulata. Lineage (NCBI taxonomy): Eukaryota > Viridiplantae > Streptophyta > Magnoliopsida > Poales > Poaceae > Aegilops > Aegilops tauschii. Next base: position 468,470,505 of record NC_053037.3, on the reverse strand, counting down.
CCCAAAAACAAAAAAGGCCGGCCCATTTTGGAAATACCTATTTGTCATTTTTGTGTACGCCACGTGTGCAAGTATAATGTTATGAAATTTTGCATATGCCTGGTATACATGTGTATACGTGTTCACAAAAAAATAAAAATAAATCATGCAGTGAAAATTTGTATTTTGAAAATATCCACCATGATGGTTGACCACCATTAGCATTTTTCGGTAATCTATATCTTACTTCTTGTAGATGTAGCATGGCCTCATATTTGGCGCTCGACAGAATGGGCCGGCTCAGCACCATAGTCCGTGTAGCGGTTTTGGTAAGGTTCTATGGACCGGTTCAGATTTGTTTTATAACCTTTATTGTGTGTGTTTTCTTTCTTTTGTCTTACTGTGTTATTTTAACATTAATTTTTCTGCGGGGTGGGGGGGGGGGGGGGGGGTGGGTGGGGTGTTATTTTTTGGTCTTTTTATGTACATGACTACTTTTTGATATACATTGTATATTTTTTGTGTACAAGCGCAACAGTTTTTTGATACACGTTAAACTTTTTTGAATACATTATTTAAATACATGTTAGAAAATCCAACACGTGTTGAAATTTTTTAATGGCATGATTATTTTTAGAAAATTATGCAAACATTTTTATAAAGGTCATGAACAAATTTTTAAGGCGCGTGAACATTTTTCAAAAGTTTCAAGAAAATCTTTAATGGTATAAAACATTTTTCTGAATTACACTGACTTTGTTTACATTGTATAAGCATGATATAGAAATTTCAACAATTTGTTTTAAATGCGTGAATATTTTTAAAATGTTACCTATATTTTAAAATTACATCAACATTTTTAAAATGTCGTTAATACATTTTTATACACTGCATGAAGATTTATAGGAATGTATATAAAAGAAATAAGTAAAAAAACAAAAAGGGAAAAGATCTGCAAGCTCGCTCCACTCAGAACAGAGAAGCGCAACAAGAAAAGCAGTGACACAATGGGCCAGCCATATTAGACCGGCTGGAGGCCAGAATGATTGGCCGGCCCAGTGGAGACATGTGTTGTGGTGACGGCGTCACACTAAAAAAACTAAAGTTTATTTTTTATTTCAAATTTATTTTATTTTTTATTCTATAGGGATATACTTTAAAATCATAAAATTAGTTAATAAATTTTTGAAGTCGTGAATTTTAAAGTTCTTATTGTAATTTAAAAAAATGTTGATAGCCCTAAAAAACACGTTTCAACCGTGTCTTAAAAAAATGTTTCTAACATTTAAAAACGTTTATACAATCTAAAATAAATGTGCCGAAAAAAAGGAGAAAAGGACGGAGAAAAAAAAACCCGCATGAACTGCTATAGTGCTCGGCCGGCTCGGTTGTGCCGCACTTTGAGCGGAGGTACCATATCTTTTTTATGAGAAACAAGGGGACCTGGGGAGCAACTAGTTGGCGAGCATTCTTTTGGGAGCCTCCCAACGATCACTTGAGGGTGGGCTGAGAGCGCACCACTTGGCGCGCGCTCTCTCAGCCGTTGCCACGTGTCGCGCTCTGGGCGCTTTCTTCGGGTTTTTCGCATGCGTTTTCGGCTTTTTAAACGGGGTTTTCCAGGTTTTTTTGACTTTTTGGTTTTCCACTTTTTTGAGTGATCCAAGATCACATTGAGTAGTCCATAGGAAAACCAATAATATTAAAAGGGGAAGAGGTGTTGCTTAATGATCCACTTGCTCAAGTGCTTAGTGATATTGCTCCCAAACCCTCAGCCACTTTCTCTATCCAAATATGTCCAAAACCTAAACTCCAACTCGGCCCCACCGATATTTCCTATCTGGAGCCACCGAGTTCATTTTGACATAGCCACTGCTAAAATCCTAACAATTCGGTCACACCGATATGGATCTCGGTCTCACCGAGATGGCCATGCCAACACTCTGTGACTTGTTGCATCCACTTCAGTCCCACCGAGTTGGCTTGATTGATTCTATGTTGCTCATTGCATTCACTTCGGTCCCACCGAGATTATGCAATTGGTGCCACCGAGATGAAGTTTTCCCTAAGCCCTAGCACATCGGTCCCACCGAGATTCCTAACGTTCACATTTTTGTACAGATCGGTGCCACTGAAATGGGTCAAAAGTGTGTAACGGTTGGATTTTGTGTGGAGGCTATATATACCCCTCCACCCCTCCTTCATAAGTGAAGAGAGCCATTGATATGTCCATTTTGCATCATGTTTTCGTACTGTTGTTTATTATGTTTTTATGCATAATAATGCTTTTTGGAGTAATTCTAATGCCTTTTCTCTCATAATATGCAAGGTTTACACAAAGAGGGAGAACGACAGCAGTTGGAATTCTGGACCTGAAAAAGTTACATCAGAGTTACCTATCCTGAACATCTTCAAATGAGCTGTAAATTTATGGAGAATTATTTTGAAATATATGAGGAATATTGGAGCAAATAACTACCAAAGGGGGCCCACCAGGTGGGCAGAACCCACCTGGGCGCGCCAGGGAGCCCAAGGGCGCCATGGTGGGTTGTGCACTCCTCGGCCCACCTCCGGTGCCCCTCTTCTGGTATATAAGTCATTTTGACCTAAAAAAATAAGAGGAGGACTTTCGGGACGAAGCGCCGCCGTCTCGAGGCAGAACTTGGGCAGGAGCACTTTGCCCTCCGGTGGAGCGATTCCGCCTGGGGAACTTCCCTCCCGGAGGGGGAAATCATCGTCATCATCATCACCAACAACTCTCCCATCTTTGGGAGGGCCATCTCCATCAACATCTTCAACAGCACCATCTCCTCTCAAACCCTAGTTCATCTCTTGTGTTCAATCTTTGTACCGGAATCTTAGATTGCTGCTTGTGGGTGACTAGTAGTGTTGATTACATCTTGTAGTTGATTACTATATGGTTTATTTGGTGGAAGATTATATGTTCAGATCCATTATATTATTTAATACCCTCTGATCTTGAACATGATTATTATTTGTGAGTAGTTACTTTTGTTCTTGAGGTCACGGGAGAAGTCAAGTTGCAAGTAATTATGTGAACTTGATATTTGTTCGATATTTTGATGATATGTATGTTGTGATTCCCTTAGTGGTGTCATGTGAACATCGACTACATGGCACTTCACCATATTTGGGCCTAAGAGAATGCATTGTGGAGTAGTAATTAGATGATGGGTTGCTAGAGTGACAGAAACTTAAACCCTAGTTTATGCGCTATTTCGTAAGGGACCGGTTTGGATACAAAAGTTTAATGCTATGGTTAGATTTTATCTTAATACTTTTCTCGTAGTTGCGGATGCTTGCGAGGGGGTTAATCATTAGTAGGAGGTTTGTTCAAGTAAGAACATCACCTAAGCACCGGTCCAGCCACATATCAAATTATCAATGTAGCGAACACGAATCAAACCAACATGATGAAAGTGATATGATGAAAATCCCGTGTACCCTCAAGAACGCTTTGCTTATCATAAGAGACCATTCTGGCTTGTCCTTTGCCACAAAAGGATTGGGCTACCTTGCTGCACTTTATTTACCGTCACCGTTACTTGCTCGTTACAAATTATCTTGCTATCAAACTATCTGTTACCGACAATTTCAGTGCTTGCAGAGAATACCTTGCTGAAAACCACTTGTCATTTCCTTCTGCTCCTCGTTGGGTTCGACACTCTTACTTATCGAAAGGAATATGATTGATCCCCTATACTTGTGGGTCATCAAGGCTATTTTCTGGCACCGTTGCCGGGAGTGAAGCGCTCTTGGTAAGTGGAAATTGGTAAGGAAAAATTATTACTACGTGCTGAAATTTATCGTCATTTCTACTATGGAGAACAATCCTTTGAGGGGTTTGTTCGGGGTATCTTCACCTCGACTGGAACCACAATTAATTTCCCCTCAACCTACTGCACCTACTAAAAATATTGGTTATGAAATTCCTTCGGGTATGATAGAACAACTGCTAGCTAATACTTATGCAGGAGATGGAACTGAACATCCTGATATGCACTTGATATATGTAGATGAAATTTGTGGATTATTTAAGCTTGTAGGTTTACCCGGAGATGAAGCTAAGAAGAAGGTTTTCCCTTTTTCCCGGACATGAAGCTAAGATGATATTGGATCTTGGAACTGGAATCGATTGAAATTGGAATTCCACCAAAAAAAAATCCTATGCATCTAGTTCATCGTGATCAGAATTACATATATAATTTTTAGCCTCGTGAAGGAGAAAGTATCTCTCTAGCTTGGGGGAGGCTTAAGTCAATGTTATATTCATGCCCCAATCATGAGCTATCAAGAGAAATTATTATGCAGAATTTTTATGCTCGGCTTTCTCGTGATGATCAATCCATGCTCGATACTTCTTGTACTGGTTCTTTTATGAAGAAGACTATTGAATTCAGGTGGGATCTTTTAGAAAGAATTAAATGCAGCTCTGAAGATTGGGAACTCAACGAAGGTAAAGAGTCAGGTATTAAGCTTAAGTTTGATTGTGTTAAATCTTTTGTGAATACCAATGCTTTTCACAAGTTTAGCACTAAATATGGACTTGACTCTGAGACAGTAGCATCTTTCTATGAATCATTTGCTACTCATGTTGATCTCCCCAAGGAGAAGTGGTTTAAATATCATCCACCTATTAAAGAAGAAATTAAAGAACCGGTTATAGCTAAAGACATTTACAATGTTGACCGAGTTATTCCTACTGCTTATATTGAAAAACCACCTTTCCCTATATTAGGATAAAGGAACATGCTAAGGTCTCAACCGTGGTCAATAAAAGTAATATTAGAGCACCTAAACCTGCTGAACAAATTAAAGTAGAACCTAGTGTTGCTATGATTAAAGATCTCTTGGCACAAAATATAGATGGACGTGTTATTTGCTTCTGTGATGAAGCTGCTAGAATTGCTAAACCAGATGAAAAAGATAAGCATAGACCTGTTGTTGGCATGTATGTTGTCTCAGTCAAAATAGGAGATCATTGTTATCATGGCTTATGTGACTTAGGTGCTAGCGTGAGTGCTATTCCTTTTACCTTATACCAAGAAATTATGAATGATATAGCACCCGCTGAAATAGAAGACATAGATGTTGCTATTAAACTTGCCAATAGAGACACCATCACACCACTTGGGATTGTTAGAGATGTTGAAGTCTTGTGTGGGAAAATAAAATACCCTACTGATTTTCTAGTTCCTGGTTCCCCACAAGATGACTTTTGTCCCATTATCTTTGGTAGGCCTTTCTTGAACACTGTCAATGCTACTATAGATTGTCTTAAACAAACTGTCAGCGTTCGCTTTGGTGATGAGTCTCGTGAATTTAATTTTTCCAAGTTTAATAGGTAACCTCATAAGAAAGAATTACCTAATAAGGATGAAATAATTGGTCTTGCTTCTATTGTCGTGCCTCCTACTGATCCGCTAGAACAATATTTGCTTGACCATGAAAACGATATGCATATGCATGAAAGAAATGAAATAGATAAAATCTTCTTTGAACAACGACCTCTGCTTAAACATAATTTGCCTATTGAAACTTTAGGAGGACCTCCTCTGCCTAAAGGTGATCATGTGTTTGAACTAAAACAATTGCCATACACTTTGAAATATGCTTATCTTGATGAGAAAAAGATATATCCTGTTATTATTAGTGCTAACCTTTCAGAACATGAAGAAGAAAGATTATTGAAAATTCTGAAGAAACACCGAGCTGCTATTGGATATACTCTTGATGATCTTAAGGGCATTATGATACGTCTCCAATGTATCTATAATTCTTGAGTGTTCCATGCTATTATATTATCCGTTTTGGATGTTTTATATGCATTAATATGCTATTTTATATTATTTTTGGGACTAACCTACTGACCTAGAGCCCAGTGCCAGTTTTTGTTTTTTCCTTGTTTTTGAGCTTCGCAGAAAAGGAATACTAAACGGAGTCCAAACGGAATAAAACTTCACGATGATTTTTCTTGGACCAGAAGACACCCAGGGGACTTGGAGTGTAAGTCACAAGAGCCACGAGGCGGCGGCAAGGGTGGAGTGCGCGCCCCCTACCTTGTGGGCCCCTCGGTGACTCTCTGACCTAGATCTTCCTCCTATATATTCACATATATCCCAAAACCCTCAGAAGCATCCACGAAAATACTTTTCCACCGCCGCAACCTCCTGTTCCTGTGAGATCCCATCTTGGGGCCCTTTTCCGGCATCCTGCCAGAGAGGGATTCGATCACGGTGGGCATCTACATCAACTCTATTGCCCTTCCGAGGAAGCGTGAGTAGTTTACCTCAGACCTACAGGTCCATAGCTAGTAGCTAGATGGCTTCTTCTCTCTCTTTGATTCTCAATACCATGTTCTCCTCGATGTTCTTGGAGATCTATCCGATGTAATCTTCTTTTGTGGTGTGTTTGTCGAGATCCGTTGAATTGTGGATTTATGACCAGCTTATCTATGAATATTATTTGAATCTTCTCTGAATTCTTATATGCATGATTTGATATCTTCGTATTTCTCTTCGAATTATCATTTGGTTTGGCCAACTAGATTGGTCTTTCTTGCAATGAGAGAGGTGTTAGCTTTGGGTTCAATCTTGCATGATTTCAGCCAGTGACAAAGTAGGGGTAGCGAGACACGTATTGAATTGTTGCCATCAAGGATAAAAAGATGGGGTATTCATCATATTGCTTGAGTTTATTCCTCTACATCATGTCATCTTACTTAAGGCGTTACTCCGTTCTTTATGAAGTTAATACTCTAGATGCATGCTGGATAGTAGTCGATGTGTGGAGTAATAGTAGTAGATGCAGGCAGGAGTCGGTCTACTCAACACGGACATGATGCCTATATTTCATAATCATTGCCTTGGATATCGTCATAACTTTGCGCTTTTCTATCAATTGCTCCACAGTAATTTGTTCACCCACCGTATTATTTGCCTTCATGAGAGAAGCCTCTAGTGAAACCTATGGCCCCCGAGTCTATTTTCCATCATATTAGTTTCCGATCTACTATTTTGCAATCTTTTATTTTCAGATCTATAAACCACAAAACCCAAAAATATTTTATCTTTTGTTTAGTTTTATCTATCTCTATCAGATCTCACCTTTGCAAGTGACCGTGAAGGGATTGACAACCCCTTTATCGCGTTGGGTGCAAGTGTTTGATTGTTTGTGTAGGTGCATCTATTGGGGACTTGCGCATTTCTCCTACTGGATTGATACCTTGGTTCTTAACTGAGGGAAATACTTATCTCTACCGTGCTGCATCACCCTTTCCTCTTCAAGGGAAAAACCAACGCAAGCTCAAGAAGTAGCAAGAAGAATTTCTGGCGCCGTTGCCGGGGAGATTTACGCCAAGTCAAGACTAGTCTCCCGTCAACTTGCCAATTTCTGGCGCCGTTGCCGGGGAGATCTATGTCAAGCCTACCAAGTACCCATAATAAAACTCTCATCTCTTGCATTACATTATTCGCCATTTGCCTCTCGTTTTCCTCTCCCCCAGTTCTAAAATGATTTTCAAAAAGATTTGCCTTTTTATTTGCCTTCTTTTCGTTTGCCCTTTATGTCTTACTTGGTTTGTTTGTTTGCTTGCTGGGCATAATTGTGTATTTATTGAAATTCTGAAACAAAAAGTTTATGGATCCTCATCCACTTGCTAATCTTTTTAAGAGATCCAATTATGATGAACCAATTGCTAGTGAGTTGAGTGCACTAGATTATCTTTATGAGGTTTTGCTTGAAATTCGTGAATCTGAAAATTGTGATGAAGTGTTGAAAAAAGAAAATTATAAAGTGATTCACGATAGCTCCTTGAATGAAAAGCATGATTGCAATGATGTTATTATAAATTCTATTAATGTCAATTGTGTTAATGATATGCAAAACCCTAAGCTTGGGGATGCTAATTTTGCTATGTCTACTACCTGTTGCAATGATCATGATTGGGGTGATTCTTCTTATGATCTTGAAAATTTATTTAAGCCCCATGATGAATATAAGATTGATAATAATGTTTGCAATAATATTGAAAGTGGGTTTGGAAGAGTGTCAACTTTAGATCCCACATATTTGGAGAATGTTCAATCTTATGAAATTTTTGATAAAAGTGGGTTCGGAGAAGTCATGACTTTAGTTAATGTTAATCCCACTATTTTGGAAGAGTGTCAACTTCGCATGCATGCGGATCGTCTTGAGAGTATGTTATGTGATAACTATATTGTTGAATTTTCTTATGATCCTACTTGTAATTTTTATGAGAGAGGAAAATATGGTTGTAGAAATTTGCATGTTACTAAATTACCTCTCTTCATGTTGAGATTGCTATTGTCTCTTTCTTCTTCCTTGCATATGCTAGTTTTTGCTTGCCTTGATAATTTGTTTGCTTATAAAATGCCTATGCATAGGAAATATGTTAGACTTAGACGTGTTTGTCACATGTTTTATGATGCTCTCTTTGTGCTTCAGTTCTTCTCTTTTATGTGAGCATCATTGAAATTATCAATGCCTAGCTAGGGGCGTTAAACAATAGCACTTGTTGGGAGGTAACCAATTTTACTTTTGTTCTTGCTTTTTGCTTCTATTTTTTTGAATAAATTTTTCATCTAGCCTCTGGTTAGATGTTTTTTGGTGTTTCGATTAGTGTTTGTGCCAAGTAAGACCTTTGGGATGGCTTACGGTGATAGTTGATTTGATCTTGCTGAAAAACAGAAACTTTTGCGCCCAGTAAAATAATTTTCATAATTCACAGAAGTGTGCTTTTGATCTGAATTTCTTACACAAGATTGATACACAAATTGCCTAGGTTGTCCTAGGTTTTTAGAATTTTTGGAGTTACAGAAGTATTCGAAGTTTTCAGATTGCTACAGACCGTTCTATTTTTGACAGATTCAGTTTTTCTTGTGTTGTTTGCTAATTTTGATGAATCTATCACTAGTACAACGAGCTCCTAAAGAAACGGTTTTTAACCCCTTTCGGCGACGACATTTGGAATCGTCGCCAAATGAGTGTGGGTGATAGGGGGTCCTTCCCACACGCCCCAGAAACCGTCGGGGATATGCCCTCCTGGCACACACGTTTGACAAAATGAGGCCGTGTGCGACCGGCGAGCGCTCAAATATGGAAATATGTACAGTAGAGCTAAAAAAATACAATTATACAGCAAAATTGTTTCCGGTCGCAAGTACATCCCACATAGTCAGTCCCCGCTAAACGTTTCCATTCGTATGCACATCCCACACATTCGCTCCAAGGAAAACGTTTCCGTTCACAGGTACATCACACACAATTTTTCCCGTTAAATCACTTGCGTTATTGAATATATCACACACGGTCCATGGAAGAAATTGTGTGGCAAAGGATGTCCATCACACACAGTTTTCATGTGGTAAACGTTTGCGCAAGGTGGACTAACGCAAACAATTTTCAAGAGAAAGTCGTGTGCGATTGTTCATTGATCCAACACGGTTTATTCCTAGAAACTGTGTGCGTTGCCTGAGGTCATCACCCATGGTATTTTTTCAACAACCGTTTGCAATAGCAAGACCCAATTAGCAGGCTAATTCGCCACTAGCAGGCTAATTATCCAATTATTCATAATCCATTTATTAATCTAATTGATAGTTCATATTAAGCACACAATATATTTTATTTTCATAATTGAAATACATCAGAGTACAACACATATAGCTTCAGCAGTCAGCTACCCCATTACACAACTACACCAGGACCAAGTTTCACATGCAAAATCTATAACCTTTCGAAATTAGCATCATAGACGGTATATAGACAGATGTATCTCATCTAGAAAACTGCTGAAGCAGAAGGCGAATATTGATCCTTCATTGATGTTGAAGGTCTTTGTAACTTTAGGCCAGTGCCTGTGGATGATTGACCGTCCATCCTTCGTCCTCTTCAGGAACACTTCAATATTGAACCGTGGGTGTTGTATTAATACCTTCCTCGCCTCCTGACCATACAGGTGGTTTGAGAGGTAATCATCAGTGAACTGCTTTGGAAAGGCCTGAAAACAAGGATGTGCATAAATATCTTCTCTATATTGGAAATGGGGCAAAGGAATAAAAAAGGCAAGGTATAATAGTTAGTACCATCCTGTAGTGAACTGATGTCTTCTTCATTGTGCAGACAAAGATCTTGTTGTTTTTTGTCGCTAATTTCTTTATCCTAACAATCTTTCTGAGTTTCTTGACTTGACTGATATTCATGGACACCTCATTTCCCCATATGCAAAAGGGTCGAACAGTGGGTCAAAACCTCTGACAGCAGGTCCTACATGTGCAAGACCAAATTGTTAAAAACCTAAATATTAGAATGGTTCCTGCAATTGCACAATAATGTGCTATTAGACAACGGACCATGCACGTGCTAACCTCGATTGTAAACCTCAGTGCTTCCCATTGTTTCCCTGCAACACATATAAGGTAGTTAGTCATCAGGTTAAGTAAGGGTTCGCATGCTATCAGTAAAATATGTTGATGAAAAATAATCACATTGCAGATTCATCAGATTAATTCAAGCCACACGGAAAACCCATTTATCCAAACCAAGCATGATTAAGAACTAGGAAATATAGCACCTGTATATGTTTCTCATGTATTAAGTGCAGCCAAATTCGATTTATTCCTCACATGCACAACAATACAAAATTCTACCCATAACAATTGGACATCGCATTGCAGAATTGAACCAAGCAGTTAACTAAACACCACAACAAATGAACCAAACATTAACTGAGCACCACATTGCACAATATAACATACTCCTAATTGAAGATCAGACAGTTAACCAAACAGTTAACTACAGCCAATTGTAGCAATTGTATTTGTTTCTCATGTATTGACTACAGCCAAATTCAATTTATTCCTTACATGGTATACAATAACAGAATGCACCCAGAATTTTGTAAAGATAAATTCGATTTATTTCTCACATGGAAGACAATACAAAATTGCAGCCTGAAGAATTGAACATCACATTTGCAGAATTGAACAGAACAGTTAACTGAAGACGACAACTAATTAACAAAACAGTTAATAAGTGAGCACCACACTGCACGACATATAGAACATATACACTAGAGCAACAGATTGCATGGTAAAATTAGATAGCACAATTCACTAGAATTTGTGAAGGAAAGGCAGGAGCAGCACATGCGACGGGTAAACCGAGCATGCTTAACCGGTGTAGCTAGCAAATGGCAAAGTGCTCCTTCAAGATATGTGGATCGGCACGAATGGCAGCCATCGCGACCTCATCCGCGCGTGCGGCTGCGATTTGCTTCTCCGCTGCCAAATGCTCCTTGAGGTCATGTCTATACTGCATGCACCATGGCTTAGGCCGGTGCTTATTTGGTGGAGGGGTCGGTGATTTGGGTGGAAGGTGCCGCGCTCGCGCCGGCGGTTGGGGCATGTGGGATGTGGAAGGAGGAGGAGGATGGGGGTCGGGTGTGGATTACCTGCCTGGATAGGCGAGGCCGAGGAGCGTGAAGGAGGGTTGCCGGCGAGGAGGCGGCGGCGCTGCAAGCAAGGAGTGAAGGTCTCAACTTGGAAAGGAAGGCGGAAAGAGGGGAAATGTGGCTTTTGGTAAGAGGGAGGGGGCGGGGAGGTAGATATTTCCGCGGAAGCCGAAAATTTTGAATTGCTTCAGCCAAAAAACTGGCGCACACAGTGTCATCAGACACGGTCCCTTATTCCGAACTGTGTACGATATGTGAACATCACAAACGATTTAGATAGCTTAACCCGTGTGTGTTGAGTTTGAACGTCAAAAATTTTGGTTTGAATTTCCCTGGTTATAGTGGTCATCCACGTCATTGCACAATTTGGGTACACAAAGGAGACTAACTTCTTAATCGAGCAAGTTCAGCAATTAAACAGAGCTAGCTGACCTAAACATTACTCTAACAAATAAATACCGGCGCTCTTAATTAAACAAAACAAAGAGTAGTACTACGACTGCTGCTCGTCGATCTCCGCCGCCGCCTCCATGTCCAGCTCGCGCTCGACGGTCTCCTGGGGAAGCGGCTCCATGGCGTCAATTGCACCATACCCGGCAAGCATCTCGCCATCCGCGTCCGCCATATCTTTGGTATAGGCCACCACGAGCTGGGCGTGGGCGGCCGTGATATGGGCTCTGGCGGGCTCCGTCGTGGCAAGGTATGCCGCGCATGAACGGACGGTTGCTCGAACTCTCTCAGCGATTGCCAGCTCTTCGGCCGTGGGTTGCAGACAGTTGGGTACACCTTCTATCACAGATCCGAAGGCAAGACATTCGTTGCTTAGTATGGATCCTTTCTAGAGAAGGATTTTCTCTCGAAAGAAGTGAGTGGGAGGAAAGTAGAACTTGATGAGGTAACTGTACCTGCTCCCTTATTGGAAAGTAGTTCATCACAGAAATCTGTTCCTGTGACTCCTACACCAATTAGTGAGGAAGATAATGATGATGATCATGTAACTTTAGATCAAGTTACTACCAAACCTCGTAGGTAAACCAGAGTAAGATCCGCACCAGAGTGGTACGGTAATCCTGTTCTGGATGTTATGTTACTAGACCATGACGAACCTACGAACTATGAAGAAGCGATGGTGAGCCAAGATTCCGCAAAATGGCTTGAGGCCATGAAATCTGAGATGAGATCCATGTATGAGAACAAAGTATGGACTTTGATTGACTTGCCCAATGATCGGCGAGCCATTGAGATTAAATGGATCTTCAAGAGGAAGACGGACGCTGATAGTAGTGTTACTATCTACAAAGCTAGAATTTTCGCAAAAGGTTTTCGACAAGTTTAAGGTGTTGACTACGATGAGAGTTTCTCACCCGTATCTATGCTTAAGTCTGTCTGACTCATGTTAGCAATTGCCGCATTTTATGAAATCTGGCAAATGGATAAACAAAACTGCATTCCTTAATGGATTTATTAAAGAAGAGTTGTATATGATGCAACCAGAAGGTTTTGTCAATCCTAAAGGTGCTAACAAAATATGCAAGCTCCAGCGATCCATCTATGGACTGGTGCAAGTATCTCGGAGTTGGAATATACACTTTGATAAGTTGATCAAAGGATATAGTGTTATACAGACTTGCGGTGAAGCCTGTATTTACAAGAAAGTGAGTGGGAGCACTACAGCATTTCTGATAGGTATATGTGAATGACATATTGTTGATCGGAAATAATGTAGAATTATTCTGCAAAGCATAAAGGAGTGTTTGAAAGGAGTTTTTTCAAAGAAAGACCTCGGTGAAGCTGCTTACATATTGAGCATCAAGACCTATAGAGATAGATCAAGATGCTTGATAAGTTTTTTCAATGAGTACATACCTTAACAAGATTTTGAAGTAGTTCAAAATAGAACAGTCAAAGAAAGAGTTCTTGCCTGTGTTACAAGGTGTGAAATTGAGTAAGACTCAAAGCCCGACCACGGCAGAAGATAGAAAGAGAATGAAAGTCATTCCCTATGCCTTGGCCATAGGTTCTATAAAGTATGCCATGCTGTGTACCAGATCTATTGTATACCCTACACTGATTTTGGCAAGGGAGTACAATAGTAATCTAGGAGTAGATCACTGGACAACGGTCAAAATAATCCTTAGTGGAATAAGGATACGTTTCTCGATTATGGAAGTGACAAAAGGTTCGTCGTAAAGGGTTACGTCGATGCAAGTTTTGACACTAATCTAGATGACTCTAAGTCTCGGTTTAGATACATATTGAAAGTGGGAGCAATTAGCTAAAGTAGCTCCGTGCAGAGCATTGTAGACATAGAAATTTGCAAAATACTTACGGATCTAAATGTGACAGACCCGTTGACTAAAATTATCTCACAAGCAAAACATGATCACACCTTAGTACTCTTTGGGTGTTAATCACATAGCGATGTGAACTAGATTATTGACTCTAGTAAACCCTTTGAGTGTTGGTCACATAGAGATGTGAACTATGGGTGTTAATCACATTGTGATTATTGATGTTAAACCACATGGCAATGTGAACTAGATTATTGACTCTAGTGCAAGTGGGAGACTGAAGGAAATATGCCCTAGAGGCAATAATAAAGTATTATATATTTCCTTATATCATGATAAATGTTTATTATTCATGCTAGAATTGTATTAACCGGAAACATAATACATGTGTGAATATATAGACAAACAGAGTGTCACTAGTATGCCTCTACTTGACTAGCTCGTTAATCAAAGATGGTTATGTTTCCTAGCCATAGACATAAGTTGTCATTTGATTAACGAGATCACCTCATTAGGAGAATGACGTGATTGACTTGACCCATTCCGTTAGCTTAGCACTCGATCGTTTAGTATGTTGCTATTGCTTTCTTCATGACTTATACGTGTTCCTATGACTATGAGATTATGCAACTCCCGTTTACCGGAGGAACACTTTGTGTGCTACCAAATGTCACAACGTAACTGGGTGATTATAAAGGTGCTCTACAGGTGTCTCCAAAGGTACTTGTTGGGTTGGCGTATTTCGAGATTAGGATTTGTCACTCCAATTGTCGGAGAGGTATCTCTGGGCCCACTCGGTAATGCACATCACTATAAGCCTTGCAAGCATTGTGACTAATGAGTTAGTTGCGGGATGATGTGTTACGGAACGAGTAAAGAGACTTGCCGGTAACGAGATTGAACTAGGTATCGAGATACCGACGATCAAATCTCGGGCAAGTAACATACCGGTGACAAAGGGAACAACGTATGTTGTTATGCGGTCTGACCGATAAAGATCTTCGTAGAATATGTGGGAGCCAATATGGGCATCCAGGTCCCGTTATTGGTTATTGACCGGAGACGTGTCTCGGTCATGTCTACATAGTTCTCGAACCCGTAGGGTCCGCACGCTTAACGTTACGATGACAATTTTATTGAGTTTTGATGTACCGAAGGAGTTCGGAGTCCCAGATGAGATCGGGGACATGACGAGGAGTCTCAAAATGGCCAAGACGTAAAGATCGATATATTGGATGACTATATTCAGACTTCAGAAAGGTTCCGAGTGATTCGGTTATTTTTCGGAGTACCGGAGAGTTACGGGAATACGTATTGGGCCTTATTGGGCCATACGGGAAAGAAGAAAAAGGGCCTCAAGGGTGGCCGCAGCCCTCCCCTTGGTCTGGTCCGAATTGGACTAGGGAAGGGGGGCGCCCCCTTCCTTCCTTCTCTTTTTCCCTTCCTCTTTTCCTATTCCATATGGGAGGTGGAATCCTACTAGGACTAGTACAATGCCCGTGCGTTGCCACGGGCCTTTTAATTTTTTTTCTGATTGCATACATAAGCTATGCACTTCCAATTTCACATGTATAGGAAAAATTTACAGTAACAATCGAAAAATGTACTTGATGCAATGTATTTTCATTATTCCACTTCACTTACATCTCCTAAAATATCAGGAATATTGTCTTCAGCTTCCTTCGCACAGTACTTGAGCAATTATAGTAAAAAAATCTCCGTTGACTTGTAACCATCTTACATGAGTACTTCATGCAGTTAGCATGAAGATTTCACATGAAAATGTAAGAACGTGCAAACATAGAGTACTCAACTTGTAAATTGGATGGACCAATTTTTTACCATTCCATGAGAGCATATTAAAATCAAAAACAAAATAACTCAACACATTAATGGAATAAATAAATATTTATTATCTCGATTATAATGATGATAAATAATTGTATGTATCTTGAATATAAAAATAGAATAGACAAAAATGAACAGCCTCCCGCAAAAAGGAAAAGCCACTCCTCGCCTCTCACCACACAAGCACATCACACATCCCTTATCCCCGCCGCATAAGGCACAACATCTGCAACTCACATGGCGTAGTCTTCACCTTCTCTCCCTGCCACTGCGCCTCTTGTCCCATCACAACATGTCCCCCGGCTCCTCTCCCCACCAACCATCGCTTCCTTTCCCTGTCTATGGGTCGATCTGTAGCGTAGATAAGCGACTTGCTGGCCTAAATTCTATTGTCTGCATGCAATGGCTGATGGACCACGCCCGACCGAGGAAAGCAGCAAAGGGGCCATAGGTAACAGGCATCGACAACATCGGTGGAACCAGAAACAATGCCATCAAACATGAGCGACGACCTTGACCAAGCTCCATGTAGGTTAGTTCTTCCCCTTTCTTGTCATGTTTTCTCCCTGTTCTCAAATGAATTATTCATATATTCAACAAACGTAAAGAAAAATAATAATCTCACGTATATCTATCAAATAAAAATTGTGCAGCAAACTTGCAGTGAACTTTGCTGATAGTGAATTTAATTGCTTATATGATGAATGCAGAAAGAATTTCTAAGAGATAGTAACAACTGACATGAAGTAAATCCGGTAGTTCATTGTTGATTAGAAATATATGCTAATATGGCTCAGAGATGCAATAGAACAATGGAAGGGTTGCACTTGAAGATCAAATAGGACAACTCTGAGCAGTCTATGGTCACAAATTGTTTGGGCCCTAGATCTCAAGCATCAACTCTAACAGGAAGGGAATAAAGTGAACCAACTTCACAAGAAACAAAAATATTGGATTTCTATTTATATGATATGGGAGTCGTAGACAATTGACATGTGATGATATTTCATGCTTGTGATGTGGTAGATAAATGCATCTCCTCGTCATCTTTCTATTCCCCTCCCTATCTCACAATCGTTTCTTCCTCATGTGTTCCTCATGGGGCCAAGCATAATCATTGATATGAATAGACATTAAAATATCAAATCACTACAACCAACAACCCATCATCTGCTCCAAAATTGACCACAAGAAATAAACCAATTGCCAGAGACTGAAGTACAACCAAGGCTTCAGATTGCAAATAAAATAAAATAAAATGTGCTCCATTATTTTAGCTAAAATAACGGGAAAATGTATTATTAGTTTTTTTCGCATTGCCAGTGATGTATATGCTTGTAACATAATCACAGTCTCTTCAAAAATTAACATATCACTTCTCATTTTAGAAAGTTTTGAGTGTTACACGCATATAAATATAAGACTTAACTCAATTGCCAATAATGTGAGCTTGACAGAACTAATGGATAGTGTGATGCATTCCCCAATCATTGACTTTGAAATTTCAGAAATGGGAAGATTATAACTAACCAGTTGAAAGAAACTTCAGTCAAAGATGCCAGTACAACTCCACCGAAAAATGCTATGAGAGAACCTACTACCAGTAAATAAGGTGTCTGCAAGAACAAAACAACATAAGTATCTTTTTCTGCGTATTTCATTTGTCAGTGCGGACCACTTACGAAATCTTGAAATAAAATACCTGGCAAGGAAGAAGACAGAGAGTAGACAAGGGCACCATGGTGTGCGTCAAGGAGACAACCACCTTTCCC
Source organism: Aegilops tauschii subsp. strangulata (assembly GCF_002575655.3). Lineage (NCBI taxonomy): Eukaryota > Viridiplantae > Streptophyta > Magnoliopsida > Poales > Poaceae > Aegilops > Aegilops tauschii. Next base: position 468,453,124 of record NC_053037.3, on the reverse strand, counting down.
AAACTCAGTTTCCTGTTTGTGTGTCTCGAGCCTTCAGGGACAATGTTCTTTTTCCTTCCTCATTTAGTGCCAATAGCAGGTGGGTTGGCGTTTGATTGATGTGCCTCAGTTTCTTCTGGAAAAGCACATTGACTCAGCTTCAGCTTCACATGTAGTTAAGTGAAGAAGAAGAAGAAACGATAACACGCGGTATATATGTCCATACTTTAGTCAGTCAAAGTAATCTTTTTGAAAGTTTTGTTCAGCTATTGAATTTATAAGTCGAACATATATTATAACACTAAAAGCCTCTTCTGCTGCTCCATCAATAATAGTCCAGAAATAGCAAGCAAGTGAACAAAATACAGTGATGTGTGTGTAGATTGTCAGGATTCATCATTGCACATCATTTTTCTCTCGATACTACATATGCAAGCACATGATATTGATATGCCAACATTTCTGAATAAGCGCCATATTTTCAGCTTGCTAAAACTCAAAAAATACATAAGCTCGGAAAATGCATGAAGGAAAGAAAACTCAGAAAATACAGAAGTTCTAAAACATGCAGACTTGTTCATACTAAATCAGTACCCACGTTTACCCATCAATACTACCTGTTTATTTTGACGAACTGTCAAACCTATAAGGAATTTGTTTACTTCTATAAATTACAGAAATAACATTATGAAAGATGCATTTAGGTACAGAGTTATAGGTAACTAACATGAATTGGATCTTGTAGGCCCCTGTTACCTGTATATATCTGTCTCAAGTCTTAACAGCTCCAGCTCTTAGACAAACATAAAAACAATGTTAAATTCAAATGCCTTAAAAAACCACATGAATGAAATTTTGTATCGACGTGAACAACTATCAAGTCACACACCAAAAATGTCTATTACAGGATAGGAATTTTGTTTCTTCCCTCCAACCCCAATTGTAATCAAATTTTGACAAAAGAATGAATTACCACAGTGATCAATCACCTGAAGGACTTGAAATCACAGTGATCAATCCACATTCTTCCTCAGGTCTTTACTTTGAAACCGGGTTTGCCATGCTGCTTACAAAAGAGAAATGCTAGAAGCAGAAACTTCAGGTCTCTAGCAAGTCCAAAGTCAAACAAATTCAGAAGTTACTTCTAGTTCATTTCACTAACTAAGCCAAAACTAATCAAGGCAACTCACATGTGGGGAAATCCTCAAATTTTTGCAGTCCCAACTTAGAACTGAGAGAACTAAGTGAAAGTAGCACCTTTCTTCTACGCACCGCAACGGTCCTGTATGAAAGAAAAATAAGAGTGTCACTTGGCTTCACCATGTACCTATATTTTGTTAGCCCCGCAACGCAAGTTGAGAGGTGAGAGGTGATTCATTTTTCAAGAGAATTAGTCAAACTCTAATATCTTCACCATGTACTGAACTTTGTCGAGATGAGATGATTCAGTTGCCTAGTTTACAAAGGTTAGATGATCTGATTTGATCAATTTTCCACTTAAACTAAATATCATTAAACTTCCGTTCAACTAAGCAGGGTGACATTCTGGGAGGCGTGGTGAACTTTTCTTCAGAGGTAGTTTTATGTTTCTTGCTTTTCACCTCTGCATTTTGGGCACCACCCAAATATATTTAACAAGAAAATACTTACAGTACTAATGAGAACCATGCATGTTGAGTTTCCTTCTTCTAGGGGCCCAAGATTAGGTGCCTGCAAAATAAGTCCCAAACTAAGGTACAGTACGGAAACAAAATATCCAAAATCGTATTAAAAAATATGCTATAAAGCAGTGAATGCCAACACTCTGTTCTACCCTTTTCGTAATCAAGAAAAGCACCAACAGAGCACGAAGCCAAGTAATGCATAGCAGATGAGTACGTGGTCCTAGAAATGACAATACCTTTACAATTTAAAATCAAAGATATCAAGAACGTGTTCTGTCTACAAGTACATATGCACTTTAATTGCTTACTTCTAGGCTTCGGCATGTAATCTATTTCCAGGAACCTCGTTCAGCTAGCAAGATTTCTCACACGATATTATTTTTTATAACCATATAGACTCAGTAACAATCAAAGTCAAAGAATGGTTGCCTGTGGTGGACAATCACAGTAACAAGATTTCTAGACTCAGTAACAATATTGTCAAGCATCCGAGTATCTTTGTTTTGATAATCAGGATACATGTGGTGGATAAACAGGTGCAGGAGCTCATTATTTAGGTGAGTGCAGATTTTCAAGTATCAGCACAAGAAACTCTTCTGTTGTAATACACTCTAGCTATGCCTGAAACAAATAGGATTATTGGAATGGTTTGCTCAACAAATTGTTACCCGAGTATTCACCTTTGTCTATTTTGAACAAATGGGTTGGATAGATTAGTTAGTATTGCGTCAATGAAAATAAGATCACATGTGAAGAAAATAATATTCAAACCTTCTTTCTCCGACACTATGAGAAATTTAGCTCTCTGACATATATAGATGAATGCATTATGAGAAAGTTTATCCCAACCATGAGAGATTGAGATTTACTCAATAGGATAGCTAAAACTTATAAGCAACCATTTTAGAAATGTAATAAAGACCTAAAGTGCACTCTCAAGTTACCTTTACCATAGTTTCTACAGAGGCCAATCCAATACCTCCCTGAATTGTTTAGCCCAGCACTGCTGGCCTCTTTTCCTTCATCCATATCACCCTGCAATGTAGGAAACTCCACTGAAATATTAAGATGTATATGAAAATCAGAATTCAAGCAGTTAGAATTTAGTAATGAACAATTAGGGTACTGCATAATATATTGCAATAGCTCATTAGGGTTAGGCCTCCGCAGTGAAGATGTCTCAGACAGTTACTCAAAGTGGCTATCAACCATGAATAAAATCGTTTCTCGCTTCATGGGCCAACTCTTACCAGAAACAGTGTGTGCTTCTGATTTCGGCGTGCAGAACACTACAGGCCGCGTGTCAGTTTATTGCTTGCTGAACATACCACCCAAATATGACTCCACTACAAAAATGACTTCAACGGTGCTACCACCCATCTCTCTCACCATCATATCAGGCAGGCAGGCGGGCAGGCAGTCTACAGACTCATCTCTTTCCACTACTGTTCTAGCCGGCATGCAGCAAACATTTCATTTCCCTGTCTAATTTTGGGAATTTTAGGTCTACCACTCTTGTGCACCATACTGACAAAATAGAAGACAAAAAACGTCCTGGCAATTTTTCACCTTGAATGCTAATCATGTTTTACAAATGCAATTATGTTTTGGAGCAGAAATATTGCATGTTTGGGAATTGATTAGTGGTAAGTAAGAGAAGAGGTTAATTATTATTACCGCGAGGACTTTCTTGTACTCGGAGATGATGAAGTGGACGTGGTCGTGGATCTCGAACTGCTGGGACCTGGCGGAGAAGGGCACCAGGTAGTAGTTGTTGACGAAGTCGTTGCCGCCAAGCGTGATGAGCACCAGCGACTGGCTCACGCGCTCCCTCGCCGCGTCCTCGCCGACGTACGCCGCTAGCCTCTGCTGGTAGTCCTGGAAGTTCTGCAGCTGCTGGGCGATCCTGATGATGTTCACCTGCACACGCACACATACAGCATTATTGTCATCTCCATTGCATTATTGTAGATACGTATACATGATTCGAGCATGTGTGTGTGCGTGCGCGTGGAGCTTACGAATTGCACGCCTGTGTCGTTGAGGATGCCGACGCCAGTGGACGCGAAGTTGGTGCCGACGAGCAGGTTCTCGCCGCGCATGTAGGGGCTCAGGTACGGCAGCGCGGGCTCTGCCCCGAGGTACTCGCCTGATCAAACATGTGGCAATGTCAAGAACTACTCTCCCAACCGAAAGAGAAATGGTGCAGCGGGGAGGATAACGTAGTGCAGGGCCGGTCCTGAGATTTCAGGGGCCCGGGGCTAGGTAACACAAAGGGGCCCTAATGCCACATAAAATATGAGCATTCATATTACCATTTTCTTGCCAAAAGATACTCCATACACTATAACCTATGTTGCAAACATGTGACCTATCGAAAAAACAAGATCATAAACAGTAAAGGTAAAAGTTGCTCGCTCTTGTGATCTTGTCATCGACACTTATATTTCGAATATTAGGTAAACAAGGTACACTTTCATGCCCACTCAAATTGTTATCATCCTAAAATTTTCACTTGTTTTTTTAAACATTAACTAAAGCTAATTCTGGTTTTTTTTAACATTAACTAAAGCTAATTCCTCGTAATTCGAAGCAGTTGTATCTATTCTAAAAACTGTCAAATTAGGAGCAGTCTTGCTAATTACTGGAGCAACGCATGGAAGTAGCAAACAACACATATGACAGATGAAATTATGAACACTACTGATTAAATAAAAAATGCAAAGCAAGGCAGGGAACAAGGTACCTGATCTGTACTCACGTGAATGGCTAGAAAATTAGAAATTGCAAGATCTTGTTGCTGCTTACAAGTCACCAACAAAAATCCATGTTCCTCTTTTTAAATCCCAGTGAACACGATTAATCAATCGGAGAGCGAGACAGACAGATGTAGGAGGATGACCAGCACGAACGAACGAATGATTTGAGAAGCCTGTAAAAGGAGGAACGGGATATGCACTACATAGGAAGTACAGTAGATGGGAATCCGTAAAACGCATTACAGCCAACACTCACAATTAGAGGAAGCGGACGCGAAGAGATGGAATAGAATCCAAGGAAACTGTGCGCGGCGTGCTGCCGTACTGCATGCGCCAAGATGAGAAATAATCGATCCATCACGAGGTCCTCGGCCAAGCGGCGGGGTCGTCGGCCAAGCGGCGACAGACGGAGTCCACGAGGCCCTTGCCTCGGCGCGCGTGGTAGGTTCCTGGAGGCGATCGATCACGACCGCAGGGCGCCGTACGCTTCGTCGCCGGTGACAAGCTTGGAGGGAAGAGAGGGATGGAGCGGCGGCGGTGGCGGGATGGATCTGCGGTGGCGAAGGGATGGAGGGCGGCGGCGAAGGGATCTGGTGTGCGAGTCGTGCGTGCGACTAGTCGCTCGAGGGCAGGAGGCCTCGCTCGTGCGATTCGTTCTCGGGGTTTTTTTTGCAGGTTTTTTTTATCGCTGGTTAATTTTCGTAGATTTTTTCTTCGTCGCTTGTCTCGGGCGCGATCGGTGGTTACGAAACGAGGAGCGCCGGGCCTGGTGGAGGACTCGGTACGTGGTTTTTTCGGTTCATAGCGGGTCAGCGTGAGGTGGGAGGAGGTACCAAAAAATGTACCAAAATAAACCGAGTGAGGTGGGACGAAAATAAACCTGGAACGGAGACTACCAACTGAGACATTAGGAGTAGAGACTAGGGAGTCCTAGTAGGACTCCACACTTGGTGCGCCCCCTCCTAGGGCCGGCCTCCTCCTCCCTTGCTCCTTTATATACGGGGGCAGGGGGCACCCCAGAGACACAACAATTGATCCTTGAGATCTCTTAGCCGTGTGCGGTGCCCCCCTCCACCATATTACACCTCGATAATACCGTTGCGGAGCTTAGGCGAAGCCCTACGTCGGTGCAACATCATCATCGTCACCACGCCGTCGTGCTGACGAAACTCTCCCTCAACACTCAGCTGGATCGGAGTTCGAGGGACGTCATCGAGTTGAACGTGTGTAGAACTCGGAGGTGCCGTACGTTCAGTACTTGATCGGTCGGATCGTGAAGACGTACGACTACATCAACCGTGTTGTGATAACGCTTCCGCTGTCGGTCTACGAGGGTACGTGGACAACACTCTCCCCTCTCGTTGCTATGCATCACCATGATCTTGCGTGTGCGTAGGAATTTTTTTGAAATTACTACGTTCCCCAACAGATCTTATGTCTAATCATGGCATGAATATTAAGACACAAATGATTCAAAGCAATAATCTATCATTTGACATAAAAGTAATAATACTTCAAGCCTACTAATAAAGCAATCATGTCTTTTCAAAATAACATGGCCAAAGAAAGTTATCCCTACAAAATCATATAGTCTGGCTATGCTCCATCTTCACCACACAAAATATTCACATCATGCACAACCCCGATGACAAGCCAAGCAATTGTTTCATACTTTTGACGTTCTCAAGCCTTTTCAACTTTCACGCAATACATGAGCGTGAGCCATGGACATAGCACTATAGGTGGAATAGAATATGATGGTGGAGGTTGTGTGGAGAAGACAAAAAGGAAGAAAGTCTCACATCAACGCGGCTAATCAATGGGCTATGGAGATGCCCATCAATTGATGTCAATGCGAGGAGTAGGGATTTCCATGCAACGGATGCACTAAGAGCTATAAGTTTATGAAATCTCAAACTGAAAACTAAGTGGGTGTGCATCCAACTTGCTTGCTCATGAAGACCTCGGGCATTTGAGGAAGCCCATCATCGGAATATACAAGCCAAGTTCTATAATGAAAATTCCCACTAGTATATGGAAGTGATAACTCAAGAGACTCTCTATATGAAGAACATGGTGCTACTTTGAAGCACAAATGTGGTAAAAGGATAGTAACATTGCCCCTTCTCTCTTTTTCTCTCTTTTTTTGGCGCCTTCTCTTTTTTTGGCCTTTCTCTTTTTTTCGTCCGGAGTCTCATCCCGACTTGTGGGGGAATCATAGTCTCCATCATCCTTTCATCACTGGGGCAATGCTCTAACAATGGTTATCATCACACTTTTATTTACTTACAACTCAATATTACAACTCGATACTAGAACAAAGATATGACTCTATATGAATGCCTCCGGCGGTGTACCGGGATGTGCAATGATCTAGTGTAGCAATGACATCAAAAAACGGACAAGCCATGAAAACATCATGCTAGCTATCTTACGATCATGCAAAGCAATATGACAATAAATGCTCAAGTCATGTCTATGATGATGATGGAAGTTGCATGGCAATATATCTCGGAATGGCTATGGAAATGCCATGATAGGTAGGTATGGTGGCTGTTTTGAGGAAGATATCAGGAGGTTTATGTGTGATAGAGTGTATCGTATCACAGGGTTTGGATGCACCGGCGAAGTTTGCACCAACTCTCGAGGTGAGAAAGGGCAATGCGCGGTACCGAAGAGGCTAGCAATGATGGAAGGGTGAGAGTGCGTATAATCCATGGACTCAACATTAGTCATAAAGAACTCACATACTTATTGCAAAAATCTATTAGTCATCGAAACAAAGTACTACACGCATGCTCCTAGGGGGATAGATTGGTAGGAAAAGACCATCGCTCGTCCCCGACCGCCACTCATAAGGAAGACAGACAATAAATACCTCGTGCTCCAACTTCGTTACATAACGGTTCACCATACGTGCATGCTACGGGAATCACAAACCTCAACACAAGTATTTCTACAATCCACAACTACCCACTAGCATGACTCCAATATCACCACCTTTCTATCGCAAAACTATTGCAAGGAATCAAACATATCATATTCAGTGATCTACAAGTTTTATGTAGGATTTTATGACTAACCATGTGAATGACCAATTCCTGTCATCTCTCTAAATACACATAAGTGAAGCAAGAGAGTTTAATTATTTCTACAAAAGATATGCCCACGCTCTAACAAATATAAGTGAAGAAAAAGAGCATTCTACAAATGGCGGTTTTCTATATGAAGAGAAACAGGCAATCCAAACTTCAAATGATATAAGTGAAGCACATGAAGCATTCTATAAAGCCATACTCAAAGATATAAGTGAAGTGCAAAGAGCATTCTATAAATAAACCAAGGACTATCTCATACCAGCATGGTGCATAAAAGAAAAGTGAAAACTAAAGGCAAAAGACGCTCCAGGATCTGCACATATCACATGAATGAAACGAATCCGAAAACATACCGATACTTGTTGAAGAAAGAGGGGATGCCTTCCGGGGCATCCCCAAGCTTAGACGCTTGAGTCTCCTTGAATATTTACTTGGGGTGCCTTGGGAATCCCCAAGATTGAGCTCTTGCCTCTCTTCCTTCTTCTCACATCGAGACCTTCTCGATCATCGAACACTTCATCCACACAAAACTTCAACAGAAAACTCGGTAAGATCCGTTAGTATAATAAAGCAAATCACTACTCTAAGTACTGTTGCAAACCAATTCATATTTTGTTTTTGCATTATTTCTACTGTAATATAACTTTTTCATGGCTTAATCCACTGATATAAATTGATAGTTTCATCAAAACAAGCAAACTATGCATCAAAAACAGAATATGTCTAAAACAGAACAGTCTGTAATAATCTGAACATTCACCATACTTATGACACTTGAATAATTCTGCAAAAATTAGGAAAAATAAAAAATTTGTATAGAAAGACAGTGCAAAAAGAATCAGAACCATTTGACGTTCCATTAAAATATTAAAAATCGACCACTACAGCCAAAGTTTCTGTCCTGCACCGTACAAACCAACAAGCATTGTAAACATCCTAAAGGCAAACCTTGGCACATTATTTTTATTTTTTTAACTTTATAAAAGCACACAACAGAAATAAATGACTCTCTAAAACTTCCGGGTTGTCTCCCTGGCAGCGCTTTCTTTAAAGCCATTAAACTAGGCATAAGGTGCTCAAGTAGTGAATCCACCCGGATCCCAAGGTATATCAAAGCCAATTTTAATTAGCAATGATTTGTAGTTTAGTAGTGAGCACAAAGCAACATATATCAAGTAATGACGAAGTCTAACTCTATTCCTATGCATCGGCATGTCATAAAAGAACAATTCATGCACACACAGTAAAGGCCAATGCATAGTATAAACAGTTTCTTGCAATTTTATCATATTGGAAACATAGAGAGGTGGAGATATAGTTCCTCTCTCATAATAATTGCAAGTAGGAGCAGCAAGCACATGCATATTATATTCATCAAAATCATCATGTGCAACGGTAAAAGGCAACCCATCAATGTAATCCTTAATAAGTGCAAACTTCTCCGATATAGTGTAGTTGGGAGAATTCAAAAAGATAATAGGACTATCATGCGTGGGTGCAATAGCAACAATTTCATGTTTAACATAAGGAACTATAGCAAGTTCATCTCCATAAGCATAATTCATATTGGCATCTTGGCCACAAGCATAGCAAGCATCATCAAAAAGGGATATTTCAAGAGAATCAACGGGATCATAATAGTCATCATAGCAATCATCCTTCGGTAAGCACGAAGGGAAATTAAACAATGTATGAGTTGAAGAGTTACTCTCATTAGAAGGTGGGCACAGGTAGCTAATCCGCTCTTCCTCCTTTTGTTCTTCGCTTTCCTCATCATCTTTTTCATCCAATGAGCTCACAGTTTCATCAATTTCTTCTTCCATAGACTCCTGCAAAATATTAGTCTCTTCTTGGACAACGGAGACTTTCTCAATAAGTGCATTAATATCGGAATTGTATTCATAATTCTCATAGCAATATTTGAGGATAGCTAAATTTTCAGGTCTATAAACAGCATCATCAAAATCTTCAAACTCTTTAAACATAGATTCAATTTCGTAAGCACCCATAAAAGCAACAAATTCTTCTATTTGTTCCACATCATAGTAATCATATATACCATTAGCATAAGAAGCTAAGGTTTTATTATCATTAAATTTGCATGAAAAGGGAAGGTGTGGAGCCTTCATCCTAGAGCAACAAGTATAATCATAACTCAAGCATACTTGCCGAGCATACCACTCCAATATATAAATTTGATCCCATAATAGTTTCCCTTTTTGTGTCAAGCGATAATCCCTAAAGTATTCACGTTGATCCAATGTTACTCCCATTACCAAATTGAATGGGGTTTTCTCGGGATTATCAAAGTAGTACGAAATATCTATCACATAACGAGCATCGAGGGTTTTAGGAGGTTCCCCATCTGCATGAGCAGCAATTATACCTAATTTTTTGGTATTTCGTGTTCCATATCCATAACTAAAGATAGAGAACAACTAAGAACAGCAAACAAAAATTACTTAGTGATAAAGCAAACAAGCACACACGAGAATATTCACCCCACGCTATTGCTCCCCGGCAACGGCGCCAGAAAAAGGTCTTGATAACCCACAAGTATAGGGGATCAATTGTAGCCTCTTTCGATAAGTAGGAGTGTCGAACCCAACGAGGAGCTAAAGGTAGAACAAATATTCCCTCAAGTTCTATCGACCACCGATACAACTCTACGCACGCTTGACATTCACTTTACCTAGAACAAGTATAAAACTAGAAGTACTTTGTAGGTGTTGTTGGATAGGTTTGCAAGAAAATAAAGAGAGCGTAAATAAAATCTAGGGGCTGTTCAGATGAAGACACAACTAAGTTAATTTTAGTAGAGAGCTTTTTGTCACGAGAAGTTATTTGTCCCTAGGCAATCGATAACTAGACCGGTAATCATTATTGCAATTTTATTTGAGGGAGAGGCATAAGCTAACATACTTTCTCTACTTGGATCATATGCACTTACGATTGGAACTCTAGCAAGCATCCGCAACTACTAAAGATCATTAAGGTAAAACCCAACCATAGCATTAAAGTATCAAGTCCCCTTTATCCCATACACAAACAACCTACTTACTCGGGTCTGTGCTTCTGTCACTCATGCCACCCACCATAAGCAAATCATCAACACATTGCAATACCCTACAGCGGGGATCCCTCACGCTTGCGCGACACGGAGAGCACCATAGGACAGCACCAATAATAAAACATGCAACTCAAACCAATCTTGATCATCAAATACCCATAGGACAAAACGGATCTACTCAAAGATCATAGGATAGCCATACATCATTGGGAAATAATATATAGCGTTGAGCACCATGTTTAAGTAGAGATTACAGCAGGTAAAAGAGAGGTTACACCGCTGCATAGAGGGGGGAAGAGTTGGTAATGATGGCGGTGAAGTTGTTGGTGAAGATTGCGGTGATGATGACGGCCACGGCAGCGTTCCGGCACCACCGGAAGAGAAGGGGAGAGGGGGCCCCTTCGTCTTATTCTTCCTTGACCTCCTCCCTAGATGGGAGAAGGGTTTCCCCTTTGGTCCTTGGCCTCCATGGAGTGGGAGGGGCGAGAGCCCCTCTGAGATTGGATTTGTCTCTCTGTCTCTCTCTGTTTCTGCGTTCTCGTCTACTGCCTTTTCACCGTTTCGTGTATATATGGAGATCCGTAACTCCGATTGGATTGAAACCTTCGCCGTGATTTTTTACCAAAAAATAGCTTTCTTGCGTCTGAAGTTGAGCAGCAACCGCCTTACGGGTGGCCCACGAGGGTCAGGGGTGCGCCAAGGGGGCAGGCGCGCCCCCTACCTCGTGGCCACCTCGGGCACCGTCTCACGTGGATTTTTATTCCGGAATTTTCCAAATATTCCAAAAATAACCTCGTCCGTTTTTATCCCGTTTGGATTCCGTTTGATATGGATATTCTGTGAAACAAAAACATGCAACAAACAGGAACTGGCACTGGGCACTGGATCAATATGTTAGTCCCAAAAATAGTATAAAAAGTTGCCAAAAAGTATATGAAAGTTGTATTATATTGGCATGGAACAATCAAAAATTATAGATACGATGGAGACGTATCACTATCCCCGAGGCAGATGCTGCTGCCGCCGCCTGAGAAGGAACAACAGCCGTTTGGGCTGCCTTGGCCCCCCGGACGCAGACTGCGGTCGCCCTTACGAAGCTTGTTAGCACGCGCCTCGCGGCTGTGGCCGCGCTCTCGCCGGAGTGGGCCGCCGAAGTTGCCCGCACGACATGGGTCCACGTCCCCATCTTTCACCAGCGATGAATGAACAGTGAAATGATATTTGGGGAGTGAGCTAGTGTGCTTGACACGCCGGCTGTGGACTGTAGCCGACGCACCTTCTCTCGTAAGCCATGGGCGTACTATACACTGACGGTGCTCCAAGATATTTTGTGCTGCATCTCACACGGTTGGTGATAATAAACTGTGTGCGATCTACTTGATTTATCGTCTTGATCATTTGAATTACGTAATGGGGTCACAGCTACAAAGGATGGTGTTTGAATTGTTAGAATTTTTATCTGCAGTGAACATGCAACTATAGGTGTGTCGTCAAAAAAATAGAACTATTCAGGTTTCGTTTGTACATTTTTATACATTAACTGGGGTTTCCACGCATTTTATGCGCATAATTCAAATTTGAACTACATGCACATGCTCCAGTGCATATAAACTTATTAAAAAAATCAAATATGTGTCCTTGGTTGCACGCTTAGGTCCCATGCAAGAAATGGGAATGAATTTCAAACACCCTGCCACCGTCACTCAGCCGCAAACATTGAGATACCTAGTTTTTAAATTATAGTAAATCCAAAACTCGTCTGAAATTCATGAAACTTGGCATGCTATCATGTAGCGGCTTCAACATGCCGTGGTAAAAAATTTGTCCCATTTGGGGCAGGTTTGGGTATAAGCTTGTCATAAACCAGAGCTTCTCACAACAAGCGTGATGGTTTCGGTAGGAAACGTGCCACCTTTGTGGACGAAACGATATCCGTTGCCTCTTATTGCTTTCAAAAAATTCCGAGTGTCAACATAGAACAACAAGAGTGTTGTGTTCAATTTTGGAATTTTTTGGGGTTCGTTTGGATATTTTTATGCATTAACTGAGTTTTCAATGCATTTATGTGCATAATTCAAATTTGAACTACATGCACATGCTCCAATGCATATAAATTGGTTGAAAAATCAAATATGTGTCCTTGGGTGCATGCTTCGGTCCCATGCAAGAAATGGGAATGAATTTCAAACACCAGGGCACCGTTGATTGCCGGCAAAACATTGAGATGCCTGGTTTTTAAATTCTAGTAAATGCAAAACTCGTCTGAAATTCATGAAACTTGGCATGCTATCATGGAGCGGCATCAACATGCCGTGGTACAAATTTTGTCCCATTTGGGGCAGGTTTGGGTATATGCTTCTCACAAACCGGAGCTTCTCACAACAAGCATGATGGTTCTCGGTAGGGAACGTCCCACCTTTGGGGACAAAACGATATCCATTGCCTCTTATTGCTTTCAAATTTTTTTCTCATGTCAACATAGAACAACAGGAGTGTTGTGTGAATTTTTGTGATTTTTCGGGGTTTGTTTGGACATTTTTATGCATTAACTGAGTTTTCAATGCATTTATGTGCATAATTTAAATTGAACTACATGCACATGCTCCAGTGCATGAAAAATCAAATCTATGTCCTTGGGTGCATGCTTAGGTCCCATGTAAGAAATGGGAATGAATTTCAAACACCAGGGCACCGTTGATTGCCGGTAAAACATTGAGATGCCTGGTTTTTAAATTCTAGAAAATCAAAAACTCGTCTGAAATTCATGAAACTTGGCATGCTATCATGGAGCGGCATCAACATGTCATGGTACAAATTTTGTCCCATTTGGGGCAGGTTTGGGTATATGCTTCTCACAAACCGGAGCTTCTCACAACAAGCATGATGGTTTTTGGTAGGGAACGTCCAACCTTTGGGGACGAAACGATATCCATTGCCTCTTATTGCTTTCAAATTTTTTTCTCGTGTCAACATAGAACAACAGGAGTGTTGTGTGAATTTTTGTTATTTTCCGGGGTTCGTTTGGATATTTTTATGCATTAACTGAGTTTTCAATGCATTTATGTGCATAATTCAAATCTGAACTACATGCACATGCTCTAGTGCATATAAATTGGTTGAAAAATCAAATCTGTGTCCTTGGGTGCATGCTTAGGTCCCATGCAAGAAATGGGAATGAATTTCAAACACCAGGGCACCGTTGATTGCCGCAAAACATTGAGATGCCTGGTTTTTAAATTCTAGTAAATCCAAAACTCGTCTGAAATTCATGAAACTTGGCATGCTATCATGGAGCGGCATCAACATGCGGTGGTACAAATTTTGTCCCATTTGGGGCAGGTTTGGGTATATGCTTCTCACAAACCGGAGCTTCTCACAACAAGCATGATGGTTTTCGGTAGGGAACGTCCCACCTTTGGGGACGAAATGATATACATTGCCTCTTATTGCTTTCAAATTGTTCTCTCGTGTCAACATAGAACAACAGGAGTGTTGTGTGATTTTTTGTGATTTTTCGGGGTTCGTTTGGACATTTTTATGCATTAACTGAGTTTTCAATGCATTTATGTGCATAATTCAAATTTGGACTACATGCACATGCTCTAGTGCATATAAATTGGTTGAAAAAACAAATTTGTGTTCTTGGGTGCATGCTTAGGTCCCATGAAAGAAATGGGAATGAATTTCCAACACCAGGGCACCGTTGATTGCCGGCAAAACATTGAGATGCCTGGTTTTTAAATTCTAGTAAATCCAAAATTTTGTTAACCATTGACGTGACGCCACGTGTCTTGGTTTTAGTGGCTGTAGGAGGTGCTGTGCGGACAGCTGCTTGACCTTGACTGAACGGGAGGCGTGCGAGCGCCGTCCGATGCGCAGGCTGACCGAGAGGCATGCAAGCTGTCCTCGAGTGCGCAGGCTCACCGGGAAGCGTGCGAGCTGTACGCTGCACAGGCTCACTGGAAAGTGATCCCTTTGACTTCCATGGCGGCCGCCTTGCTCGCATCCTCTCCATTAATGGTGCCCAAGCCGCAGTTTAATTTGCTTTTTAAATATGAAACACTCATCGCAAACGTTTTAGTTAGAACACCCGTATGCAAACTGACAGCTTCCCCAGGAAGCCAAGAGAAAATGTGCCGAGCAGGATTTCTGCAGCTCTTGATCGCAAACGATTTAGATAGAACACTCGTATGCAAAGTGAGAGCAGCGCAGGATTTGTTCATCCCTTCAACGCAAACGGTTGTTTTGGATGACCCGTGTGCAACCACGTACAAAAAATTTGGTAAGATTTGCATCTGTCATATTGGGTATGTTGCCATTTGTCAAACTGGAAAGATTTACATTTGTTGATCTAGTAATGTTGCCATTTGTCAATCCTTGTAACACTGCGATTTGTCAAAATATGCAGCTAGAAATCATTAGCACTATGTAATTTTTGCAACTAAAATTCAGTAATTAAGCATAGATTTCATTCATAGATTAAGCAATCGTTCTTAATTTATACAAACAGTTCAACTCGACAGCTGAACCGACCAAACTTCTCCCCAATTGTTGCCAACCACGTACTGAAATAGCTAGTTCAACTATATATACTAGCTAATTTTAAGTACGTTGTACAGTTCGACCACACATCTATAGTCAGATGAACTGAACAAAATAGCCCCTAAATACTACTACTACCACAGAGGGGCTTTGTGCTACTTCTGGCAGCCCCTCCTCTGCCGAGCGCGCTCAGTAAGAGGCAGAGGAGGAGGAGGAGGAGCCTACCGACGAGCTGGTAAAATGCAATACGGTGCCTGCCGCTGCTGCACGTTCAGCGACACTCGCCAGCTCGAACGCCCACTGCCGCTCCAGACGATCCCTCTCGAAGCGGCCGGACTGCTCGTAGATCTCCTGATTCCTCGCCTCTACGTCGGCGTGTGCTGCGGCCACGGCCGCGGTAAGGCTCTTTGCGTGCTCGACGAGGCGCTCCTCCTCCTCCCGCAGGAACTCGATGTAGCGCGCAAGGTCGCTGATGCACGTGTGGGCCTCCACCTCCGCCTCCCTCCTTCGGGCGGCGGTGGCAGAGCGGGTGATGATCCCGGGGGTCGACGGTGGGCTGGCGGCCGCGGTGGCCGACGATGGGGTGGCGGCCACGACCACCACCTCCCGCCTTCGGGCCGCGGTGGCGGAGCGGGTGATGGCCACGGTGGCCGGCACTGGGGTGGCGGCCACGACGGCCACCTCCTGCCTTCGGGCCGTAGCGGTGGAGCGGGAGATGGCCCTGGCTTTCGACGGTGGTGTGGCGGCAACGGCGGCCGGCAACAGCTGCCGACGGGGCAGCGGCGGCGGAGTGTGTGGTGGGTGTTCCGCGCACACCCAACAGGGACGCCACGCGCACTACACTACGCCGGGGACTGCGCCGCCGCCGCGGTGTAGCCTCCCAGCTGGAGCTATCCTCTGATGACGGTGGAGTGGCTGAGCGACGATAACAGACCGGTGCCATTGGCGATTATGGGAGAAGCAAACGAGATAAGCTACAGGGGGAGGGGAAAATGCGACGCAGGACTCGCCGGCCGTGAGGGTTTTTATAGCAGGCCGGCAAGCATTAGGATTTTGGGGGATTTCACCGAGTCGGGCGGGAAGCTTGCGCGGGAACCTGCGAGGTTGCGTGGGAATGGCCTCACAGACAATTCATTGGCGCCACCGTTTGGCCAAAAGAACGCCCCCGCGCGCTGCGCAAGCTTGCGCTGTAAGCCGTCTGCGGCAGCGGGGTGACAAGACGTGCGAGAGGAGGACGAGAGGACACGTACACATACAGTTAATAAAAAAATGTTTGTGATTTAATTACCTACTATACCCCCGTGCTGGTTTATAAGTAGGATTTAACTAATAAAATACGAATGCATGTCGCCATAGATTATATCGTTGGAGTCATATTTGAACATAGTTTCCAGCTATACAATTTTGTAACATGCATTAACACTTTTTTGGTTAAATTTAAGGTTGTACACCAGCAAGCGTTTGCCCGCAACACACACGGCTTATTCCATCACAAACCGCTCTGATGGATCAACTGTCTACCACGTATCGCACACGCAACTCTAATCTGATTTGTGCTTGATGTCTCCGACATCGCTCGCACAGTTCGTCTTATTTTCCACGTATCACTGTGCCGTCCTGTGCTCGCATCCCTCGGCAAGCTCTGCTCGCCGTTAGGTGCCACGACGCGCTCTGTCGCGTCCATTGGCGCGCTTTGCTCGCGTCCGTCAGCGCACTCGGCTTGTGGACAACTTTTCCTTTAGGCGACCGCGGAGCGCTCTGCTCGCGTCCCTCCGCGCGCGCTTTGCCAGCGGTTGGGCGTGCGCACGATCACGTCGGGGGCCCCATATGCATGCGGTTGCACCGTTGCCACGCGATGCAGTTACGTGCGGCACGCTGGAGTTACGCGCTACAAATTAGAACTGCCATCAGGGCCTGCCGATATTCCTGGCCGTCTGGCTTCCCCTTTAATTCCCGCGGCCATTATAACCTTAGTCTCCTCAACCTTTCGATCGCGCCCCACAACACAACAAGCACACCCACGATGACACATAGAGAGGGGATGTCCGGCGGCACTCCAATGGAGTTCGGCGAGCGTAGAATGGAGACCCACGCGAGGGAGACGGATCTCTCGGTGGTGTACACCATCGACCCGACCATGGTGGACGACTACATCAACAGCGTTGAGCAGTTGCTTGCTGGAGACAAGTACAAGGTGGTCGGCATCGACCTCCAGTACACCGTCGGTCATCCCGGCATAGATCAGAAGGTCGCCGTCGCCCAGTTGTGCATGCGCCATCATGTCCTCATCTACCACTACTGCATGGCCACAGAGCCTTGCGACTGTTTCAACAGGTTTGTCAACAACACTGACTACAAGTTCGCCATGGTGGATACCACCAACGATGTAAAAGAGCTCAGTGTTACGGGCTTGGCCTGCAAGAACCTTGTCGAAATCCCTGACCACTACACGGTCTGGGGCGGCATGAAGAAGGAGTCCCTGGTCAAACTCGCCTCGGCCATCATCGACCCCTACTACGAAAAGATGAAGCAGGATGCCCAGAGAATAAGTCCCGTATCCTGGCACGGGGCCTGGATGCGGCAACTGGATGAACCTCACCTCAGGTTTGCGGCCAAGAGCGTGTACACATGCTACGAGATGCACAGGCGGATCGTTGACATGAGGAAGTGCCTCGTTACCCAAATCGACGAGCCCGGATCGAGCCACAAGCAGAGCAAGCGTCACAAGAAGTAGATGATGATCAGATGATCGTTTATGCTAGTTAATCATGCATGTAATATATAGTTTACTTTATTGGTGTGTGTGGAAATGGCATGTGTGTAGTAGCCATCTATGTAATTATGCATGTAATAGTTTACTTTGGTGTGTGCAAATGCCATGGTTGTAGTAGCCACCTATGTAAGTGGATGTTTAATTTGGTTATGCAAGCTTGTCCTTATAAGTGTGTGTGTATATATATATATGTTGTTGTTCTGTATGCAATACCATCGCACAACACACACGTCTTATTAGCAGCAACCGTCTGTGTTATTATCGGTCTTCACACACATTTCTGATTACAGACCTGTTTGCCGCGTATCACACACATCTTGTTAAGTTGAACCGTTTCTGTTCTCATGTCTCAACGCAAGCAGTTCATCCGAGTGAACCGCATGCGGTATATCGCACACACCTTGATCTGCCGGACCGTTTCTTTTGTGTTGCGTAATCACAAACAGTTCATCTGAGTGAACCGTATGCTGTGTATCGCACACGCCTTCATCTGGCTGCCCGTTTCTTTTGTTCCTCCTCATCGCAAATAGTTAATTGAACTGAACTGTATGCCCTTCATCGCACACGCAACTAAAACCTGAACTGTGTTTGATGCATCCGTCATTGCAAACGTTTTACACATTTCTAATGGTTTTCATACAACACCGTTTGCGATTATTGCATTGCACACAGTTTCTCGAAGGGTCTCTGATCGTAGTGTCGCGTTAGCAGCATCCTGCAGTAGTGTATGGGTATTATCGGGGGGTATGAACCATGGAGAAGTTGGAATACAGTAGATATTACACCAATATAAATAAAGAATGAGTTCACGGCAGTACCAAAAGTGGTGATTTACTTTCTTATACTAACGGATCTCATGAGTTTTCTGTTGAGTTTTGTATTGTGAAGATTTCATGTTTTGGGTAAAGATTTGATGGACTATGGAATAAGGAGTGGCAAGAGCCTAAGCTTGGGGATGCCCAAGGCACCCCAAGGTAATATTCAAGGACAACAAGAGCCTAAGCTTGGGGATGCCCCGAAAGGCATCCCCTCTCGTCTATCGGTAAATTTACTTGAGGCTATATTTTTATTCACCACATGATATGTGTTTTGCTTGGAGCGTCTTGTATGATATGAGTCTTTGCTTTTTAGTTTTCCACAATCATCCTTGGTGTACACACCTTTTGAGAGGGACACACATGAATCATGATTTATTAGAATACTCTATGTGCTTCACTTATATCTTTTGAGCTAGGCAATTTTGCTCTAGTGCTTCACTTATATCTTTTTAGAGCATGGCGGTGGCTTTATTTTATAGATATTATTGAACTCTCTTGCTTCACTTATATTAGTTTGTGAGTCTCTCTAAACAACATCGTAATTTGCTTAGGTTATGAATTTAGTCCTAATATGATAGGCATCCAAGAGGGATATAATAAAAACTTTCATATAAAGTGCATTGAATACTAAGAGAAGTTTGATTCCTTGCATTTGTTTTGAGATATGAAGATGGTGATATTATAATCATGCTAGTGAGTAATTGTGGATTGGTAAGAATACTTGTGTTAAAGTTTGTGATTCCCGTAGCATGCACGTATGGTGAACCGTTATGTAACGAAGTTGGAGCATGACGTATTTATTGATTGTCATCCTTTGTATGGAGGTCGGGATCGTGCGATGGTTAACTCCTATCATCCCTTCCCCTAGGAGCATGCACGTAGAACTTTGTTTCGATAGCTAATAGACTTTTGCAATAAGTATGTGAGTTCTTTACGACTAATGTTGAGTCCATGGATTATACGCACTCTCACCCTTCCACCATTGCTAGCCTCTCTAGTACCGTGCAACTTTCGCCAGTGCATCACACCCACCATATACCTTCCTCAAAACAGCCACCATACCTACCTATTATGGCATTTCCATAGCCATTCTGAGATATATTGCCATGCAACTTCCACTGGTCCGTTTTATCATGACACGCTCCATCATTGTCATATTGCTTTGCATGATCGTAAGATAGCTAACCTGATGTTTACATGGCTTGTCTGTTTTTTGATGTCATTTGCTACGCTAGATCATTGCACATCCCTGTACACCGCCGGAGGCATTCATATAGAGTCATACCTTTGTTCTAGTATCGAGTTGCAATTTTGAGTTGTAAGTAAATAAAAGTACGATGATCATCATTATTAGAGCATTGTCCCATGTGAGGTTATCAAAATAAAAGAGGCCAAAGAAGCCCACCGAAAAAATGAGAAAAAATGAGACAAAGAGAGAAGAGGCAATGTTACTATCATTTTTCCACACTTGTGATTCAAAGTAGCACCATGGTCTTCATGATAGAGAGCCTCCTATGTTATCCCTTTCATATACTAGTGGGAATTTTTCATTATAGAACTTGGCTTGTATATTCCAACGATGGGCTTCCTCAAATGCCCTAGGTCTTCATGAGAAAGCAAGTTGGATGCACACCCACTTAGTTTCTTTTTGAGATTTCATACACTTATAGCTCTAGTGCATCCGTTGCATGCCAATCCCTACTCACTCACATTGATATCTATTGATGGGTGACAATGACATGTACCTAGGGTAGGGTCTTTGGCCTAACCTAGACACCCTACCCAAGGATGCTGCCCTAAAGTCAAAGACATACGAAGTTCTATAGAAGATACCGACAGAAATCACCCTGAAGTGTAATCTACTCGACGGAAGATTCCACTCGGATATCCAAATTCCACTCGACCACAGTAGCAACACTCGACCGCACAGAGAACCACTCGGAGTCCAGAAGGCCTAAGGTCACCCCAGGATGGCAACGGTCAGGCATTCACTTCGTAGTCATAAAGATCATTAATAGCAAGCGTTACCAGTAACGCCCCTGTCTTAACTCGCATTGAACCCTGTGTAACTGAGGGCGGCGAGAGGTCCGGCGCACTCTATATAAGCCACCCCCTCCTCTGGCACAAGGGTTCGCACCCGTGTAACTCCAACACATATCCATTCGACAAGCCTCAGTGACACCGAGACGTAGGGCTTTTACCTCCTCCGAGAGGGGCCTGAACTCGTAAACTTGTGTGTACAACCTCGTCGTAGCTAGGGCCTTGCCTCCTCATACGTACCCTATACTCTTACTGTCAGACTCATTCCCACGACAGTTGGCGCCCATCATAGGGCAGGCGTCTTAGCGACTTCCGGTGAGGTTGCGTTTTTTCGATCTCCATCAACATGGTTTCCGGCGGTGGTTTGTCCATGGGCCACGAGGTCACCTCGGAGCTCGTCTTCGTTGCCGACGACTCCGCCTGGCTCCAAGAATCCCCCCTCGACGTCGAGGCTCTCCCCGTCCGCGGGGCGACGCACTTTCACGCGAGTGCTTGCGGTGTCCTCCTGCGGCAGCCGTCGACCCAGTACCGGTCGGCTCCCGCAGCATCCTCACTCCCCGCTGTTCGTCGTCGCAAGCGATCTGGTCATTCGCGGCTCTAGCGATGGGTGAAGTATGCGGTGGCTCGCCAGTCGACCGCCCCTCAAGTCACGGCAATCGAGCCCGACGAATCCTTATATGGTTTGTTCGACCGGCCGGTTGATCACTCGGATTCACTTTCTGAGTGCGAGAGCAATGACCCAGCGGCAGAAGTCCTCATGGTCAACTCCCAGCGCAGTCCGCCCGGGTTTCGTCGCGGTGGCGACGGCGGTAGCGGCGGCCCGTCACGTGATCACGACGAGTACATTCCCGAAGCCCTCACTGTGGAGTAGAGGGAGGAGTTGCATCGTCGCAACGTCCAGGCGCTCCAAATCCCCATCATTGGGGAGACCTCCGAGGCTCGGGCCTTGGAGGCTGCGTGCCTGGCCACCTTGGCTGAGCGTACGCGTCTGGAAAATCTCCTGCAGGTGCTCGACGAACGCGCTCGTCAGCAGATCCCTGAATCCAGTCGACGTGCACGACAGCTGTTTCTGACTAAACCTCAGGTATACTCTACTCCGATCCAAAATGTTGCAGCAGCAACACGCATAGCAGAGTCAATTCAGCCGTCCCGCTCAGAAGTTGGTAGAGGTTTGCAGCAGATCTGAGTGCTACTTCGGGCAGCAGGAGAACAGAACTCGGTTGTTTCTCAGTCGCGCAACAGAATTCATAGCAGATATGTGGTTGCAGACACAGTTGAGTCGGCACATAGTCCAAGGTCACCTCTACGGCGTGAAGATCGTGATCACCACCAGGATCAGTACCTGGGGCAAGGCCACGGGTAATATGATCATCGATATCCCCGTGATGACCGCCGTTGAGTGCCTATGCCCCCTCCGAGGGGCGGGTCATATGCGCCCCGGCGGTATGACGACAGGCGCCCGTATGGTGACGAGCGGAGAGCCCCAGTCGACCCAAGAGAGCCTGGGTTCAATGCGAGGTCACTCCTTGTGCAAGGTTTGGTCGACAGAGGCCGAGCAAACAGAGAAGGACAAGACAAAGACCGTCCGATTGGAAACAGAGCATTTGAGTTCTGGGCCTGGGTGTTTCAGTGGAGCCATTCGATCTACTGAGATCCCTCCCAACTTCAGATTGGCTACGGGCATGAGCAAGTTCACCGGTGAGTCAAAGCCAGACACTTGGCTAGAAGATTACTGAGTGGCTATGCAGATTGGTGGAGGCAATGGTGATGTAGCCATGAAGCACCTTCCCTTGATGCTTGAAGGTTTGGCCAAAGCTTGGTTGAATCAGTTGGCCCCTGGAAGTATTTTCTGTTGGGAAGATTTGGCCCGAGTGTTCATCAAGACATTCGGAGGCACCTGCAAGCGACCTGTTGGGCTGACTGAATTGCAACACTGCATTCAGAAGCCGAATGAAACTTTGAGAGACTTCATCCAGAGATGGACCACCCTTCACCATGTGGTGGAAAATGTGTCAGAACACCAGGCAGTTTGCGCCTTCAAAGAGGGCGTCCGGTACAGAGAGCTCATCCTGAAGTTAGGTCGATCCGGAGACATTTTTCTGAGCCGAATGATGGAAATAGCCACTTGGTACGCAAACGGCGAAGAAGAAGAACGACTTCGTAATGGTAAAGTGAAACCAGTCGACCACGATACTGGAGGTGGAAATTCCAATCGGAAGCCAAAGCGTAAAGCTGAACCCATAGGCCTTGCTGAAGCTGCAGTCCTGAATGCACAAGGAAAATCAAAAGGAAAACCTAAATGGTAGTGGGTGCCCAAGAAGGTGAAAGATCAGTCAGGCCAGGATGTCCTGGATTTGCCGTGTTATATCCACACGAAGAAAGATGAAGAGGGTAACTTAATTCAGCCCAAGCATACCACTCGACAATATCGACTCCTGATTTAGCAGTTCCGAGAGGGTCAGCCCAATGAAAAGGACTCTGATAAGGACAAAGACAAAGAAGAAGATGATGGTTATCCTAAGGTCAATGCTACCTTGGTGATTTTTGTTGATGTCGTGAGCAAAAGTCGACTGAAAGTCATTAACAGAGAAGTGAACATGGTTGCTCCGGCAACTAGGACGTATTTGAAGTGGTC
The DNA here is from genome assembly GCF_002575655.3 of Aegilops tauschii subsp. strangulata. Classification (NCBI taxonomy): domain Eukaryota; kingdom Viridiplantae; phylum Streptophyta; class Magnoliopsida; order Poales; family Poaceae; genus Aegilops; species Aegilops tauschii. The sequence goes on along the minus strand of NC_053037.3, from coordinate 468,429,746 downwards.
AAAGACTCCCATTACATTCGACCAATCTGATCACCCAGCACATGTTGCTACCCCGGGCGGCAAGCGTTAGTGGTCGACCCAGTCGTTGGGGGCACCCGACTGACTAAAGCCCTTATGGATGGTGGCGGTGGTCTGAACATTCTGTACACTGAGACCCTCCAAGGGATGGGCATTCTGATGTCCAAACTCAGTGAGAGCAACATGCAGTTCCACAGTGTCATCCCCGGAAAGAAGGCAAAGTCACTCGGGCAAATTGCTCTTGATGTGGTTTTCGGTGATTCCAAGAATTACTGCAAGGAGAAGTTGATGTTTGAGGTGGTGCATTTCCACAGTGCCTATCGTGCTATTCTACGCAGGCCCGCATATGCTCGTTTCATGGCTCGACCATGTTATGTGTATCTCAAGTTGAAGATGCCCGGGCCCAGAGGTGTGACCACAGTTACGGGAAATAGGCAGAGAGCTGAGGAGTGCCTTCAAAAAGGCTCAAAAATTGCTGATGAACAGATGGCAGCGGTAGAGATGGAGGAATACAAGAAAAATGTAGATCCGAGTGATTTGTTGCGAGCTAAGAAGCCTGTCTCAGAGTCCGCATTTCAGTCGGCCGGTGAGACAAAGCCTGTCCATATTCACCGGGAAGACCCCAATGCTGCTCCGACCCACATCTCAACAATACTCGACAGCAAATAGGAAGAAGCGCTCATCCAGTTCCTCTGTGAGAACTGGGACATCTTTGCATGGAAACCATCTGACATGCCGGGTGTACCAGGGGACTGGCTGAGCATCGTTTTCGTGTTGACCCAAAAGCAAAACCTGTCAAGGAACATCTCCGTCGGTCCGCCGTGGAGAAGAGGAAAGCAATCGGTGAAGAGGTGGCTCGGCTCCTGTTAGCTGAGTTAATCCGCGAAATATACCACTCCAAGTGGCTCGCCAACGTCGTCATGGTCCCCAAGAAAGATGATTCACTTTGTATGTGTATCAACTTCAAGCATATCAATCGGGCCTGCCCGAAAGATCATTTTCCTCTCCCCCGCATCGATCAGATTGTTGACTTGACTGTGGGGTGTGAGCGTTTGTCCTTTTTGGATGCATATTCCAGGTACCATCAGATCCGTTTGTACGGGCCCAATGAAATAAAAACGGCCTTCATCACCCCATTCAGGTGTTTTTGTTATGTTACCATGCCTCTTGGTCTCAAGAATGCTGGTGCCACGTTCATGCGTATGATCCAAAAGTGCATGCTCACTCAAATCAGTCGGAACGTGGAAGCATACATGGACGATATCGTGGTCAAGTCACGCAAGAGTTCCGACCTGCTGACTGACCTCGCTGAAACCTTTGCCAACCTAAGAAGATATGACATCAAGCTTAACCCACCAAAGTGCACATTCGGAGTCCCAGGAGGGAAGTTGCTCGATTTTCTCGTTTCCGAACAAGGAATCAACGCAAATCCAGAAAAGATTGGAGCAATTCTCTGAATGAAACGCCCCATGCGTGTGCATGATGTTCAGAAGCTTACAGGTTGTTTGGCTGCATTGAGTCGATTCATTTCTCGTCTCGGTGAAAAGGCATTGCCTCTTTACCGACTGATGAAAAAGTCTAATACATTCGAGTGGACTCTTGAAGCTGAAGCAGCGTTTGTAGAGCTCAAAGCCCTGCTTTCCACCCAGCCGGTGCTTGCTGCCCCAGTCAGCAAAGAGCCTCTGTTGTTATATATTGCAGCCACTCGACAGGTTGTCAGCACAGTGCTCACGGTCAAGCGGGAGGAAGAAGGCAAAGCCTATAAAGTGGAATGCCCAGTGTATTACATTTCTGAAGTTTTGACTCCGTCCAAGCAAAGGTATCCGCATTACCAGAAGCTTGTCTATGGAATTTTTCTGACCACAAAGAAAGTTGCACATTACTTCGTAGACCACTCGGTTTCAGTCGTCAGTGATGCTCCATTGTCAGAAATTTTGAACAATCGAGATGCAACCGGTCGAGTGGCCAAGTGGGCGATTGAAATTCTTCCTCTGGATATCAAGTTTGAAGCGAAAAAGGCAATCAAGTCTCAGGCAATTGTAGATTTCTTGGCCGAGTGGATTGAGCAACAGCAACTGACTCAAGTTCACTCAGAACACTGGACCATGTTCTTCGACGGATCTAAGATGTTGAATGGTTCTAGTGCTGGAGTGGTTCTGGTCCCCAAGAGGCGACAAACTCAGTTACGTACTCCAGATTCACTTTGATTCCTCCAACAATGAAGCTGAGTACGAAGCACTTCCGTACGGGTTGCGTATGGCCATCTCACTCGATGTCCATTGCCTGATGGTTTACGGTGACTCAGATTTGGTGGTTAATCAAGTGATGAAGGAATGGGATATCAGGAGCCCCGCCATGAGTGGATACTGCAATGCAGTAAGGAAATTAGGGAAGAAGTTTGAAGGGTTGGAGCTCCACCACATACCCTGACTCAAGAATCAAGCAGCTGATGATCTGGCGAAAATAGGTTCCACTCGGAAGCCTATTCCTAGTAATGTGTTCTTGAAGCATCTCCATACCCCATCAGTACAAGAAGATCCCTTCACAGAGGAGCCCCCGCAACCAATAAGTGCTACCAATCCGACTGAGGTCGAAGTGCCAGCAGTAGTCGACTTAATCATGGAGATTGTGGTAATCACCCCCGACTGGACAGTGCCGTATATTGCATATTTGCTCAGGCAAGAGCTTCCAAAAGATGAAGTTGAAGCACGTCAGATCGTTCACAGGTCGAAAGCCTTCACAGTTATAGGTGGACGGCTTTTCAGAGAAAGTGTTACTGGGGTAGCTCAGTGATGTATCTCTCCAGAAGAGGGTCGACTGATCTTGAACGAGATCCACTCGGGGACCTGTGGTCATCATGCGTCCTCTCAGGCCATCATGGCCAAAGCATACCGAGCGGGATTCTACTGGCCACGGGCTAATGAAATGGCAAAAGAGATCGTCGAGAAGTGCGAAGATTGCCAGTTTTACTCGAACATGTCCCACAAGCCCGCATCGGCCTTGAAGACCATTCCACTCATCTGGTCGTTTGCTGTTTGGGGACTGGACATGATTGGGCCACTGAGGACCGACAGAAGTGGATTCACCCATCTGCTTGTGGCAGTCGACAAGTTCACTAAGTGGATTGAAGCCAAACCCATCAAGAACCTCGACTCAAGCACAACCATCAGTTTCATCAGAGAGTTAATATTCAGATATGGAGTTCCGCACAACATCATCACGGACAACGGCTCAAACTTTGATTCCGATGAGTTCAGAGATTTCTGCGCTTCCCAAGCCACTTGGGTCAACTACGCATCCGTTGCGCACCCGCAGTCGAATGGGCAAGCCGAAAGAGCAAATGGTTTGATCCTCCAAGGGTTGAAACCCCGATTGATGCGCGACCTCAAGCATGCTTGGGTGACTGAGTTGCCGTCCGTTCTATGGGGATCGAGGACAACTCCCAACCGGTCGACTGGTCGAACTCCTTTCTTCATGGTATATGGGGCTGAAGCTGTGCTTCCGAGTGACTTGCTCCACAATGCGCCCTGAGTAGAACTCTTCTCAGAAGCCGAAGCAGAGCAAGCACGTCAAGATGTTGTTGATCTTCTGGAGGAAGAGAGAGATGGCCTTGATCCGGTCGACCATCTATCAGCAAGACCTTCGTCGATTCAACGCCCGAAACATCAAAGGTCGAGCATTTCAAGAAGGAGACCTTGTGCTCCGAGTGGATCAGCAACGGCCTCATAAGCTCGCCCCTTCCTCGGAAGGCCCCTTCATCGTCACCAAGGTGCTCCACAATGGAGCATATCACCTTTACAACATGGCCAAGAAGAAAGACGAGCCGCGCTCCTGGAACGCGGATCTGCTCTGCTGTTTTTTCACCTAAACACTCGGATCGTTGAGATGTAAGAATAGTTTCAGATTGTTTATCAAAGACATGAATTTAGCAGTCTCCTAAATGATTGTTATCGCATAAACATGTGTTCAAATCCCCTAGTGGGTGGCTTAGCTGCGAACCTGATTTGCCTAAGTTTCAAAAAAGACTTCGAGTGGAGAGCAACCCTCCCACTCGGGGGCTTAGCCGCGAACCTATTTCGCCTAAGTTACAAAGACATTCTGAGTGGAGACCAATCCTCCCACTCGGGGGCTTAGCTGCGATCCTGTACTCGCCTAAGTTTCAAAAACACTCGGAGTGGAGAGCAACCCTCCCACTCGGGGGCTTAGCTGCGAACCTATTTTGCCTAAGTTACAAAAACATTCCGAGTGGAGAGCAATCCTCCCACTCGGGGGCTTAGCTCCGATCCCATACTCGCCTAAGTTTCAAAAACACTCCGAGTGGAGAGCAATCCTCCCACTCAGGGGCTTAGCTGTGATCCCGTACTCGCCTAAGTTTCAAAAACACTCCGAGTGGAGAGCAATCCTCCCACTCGGGGGCTTAGCTGTGATCCCGTACTCGCCTAAGTTTCAAAAACACTACGAGTGGAGAGCAACCCTCCCACTCAGGGGCTTAGCTGCGAACCTGTTTCGCCTAAGTTACAAAAACATTCCGAGTGGAGAGCAATCCTCCCACTCGGGGGCTTAGCTAGGATACTTGTTTCGCCTAAGTTTCAAAAATACTCTGAGTGGAGAGCAATCCTCCCACTCGGGAGCTTAGCTGCGATCCCGTACTCGCCTAAGTTTCAAAAAACACTCCGAGTGGAGAGCAATCCTCCTACTCGGGGGCTTAGCTGCGATCCCGTACTCGCCTAAATTTCAGAAAACACTCCGAGTGGAGAGCAATCCTCCCACTCGGGGGCTTAGCTATGATCCCGTACTCGCCTAAGTTTCAAAAAACACTCCAAGTGGAGAGCAATCCTCCCACTCGGGGGCTTAGCTGAGATCCCGTACTCGCCTAAGTTTCAAAAACACTCCGAGTGGAGAGCAACCCTCCCACTCGGGGGCTTAGCTGCGAACCTGTTTCGCCTAAGTTACAAAAACATTCCGAGTGGAGAGCAATCCTCCGACTCAGGGGGCTTAGCCGCGATCCCGTACCCGCCTAAGTTTCAAAAACACTCCGAGTGGAGAGCAATCCTCCCACTCGGGGGCTTAGCTGCGATCCCGTATTCGCCTAAGTTTCAAAAACACTCCGAGTGAAGAGCAACCCTCTCACTCGGGGGCTTAGCCGCGAACCTGTTTCGCCTAAGTTACAAGAACGCTTCGAGTGAAGAGCAACCCTCTCACTCGGGGACTTAGCTGCGACCCCGTACTCGCCTAAGTTTCAAAAACACGCCGAGTGGAGAGCAATCCTCCCACTCGGGAGGAACAGATGCACTCTGAGCTGCGCCACAAGTACAACATCTACTTCGAGTGAAGAGCAATCCTCTCACTCGGAGACTTAGCTGCAATCCAAGATTTGCCTAAGTCAAAAAATTCAAGAACATTGGAGATAAAGCAACTGCATTCGAATAAAGCAACCAAGTTTGGATAGATCCAGCAAGGTTCAGAACCATAAACAGAAGTACTCGGGCGTCAGGCCCGAAAGAGTTTAACGATTACAAAATCACTCGGCATTCCGAGGCAAATAAAGTTAAGTTATCAAGTTTTTCACTCGGCGGGAGGAGGGCTAGTTGGCTCGACGAAAGCATCCAAGCCGATGTCGTCTGCGATGCGAGTGGCTGCCTCAATGAAAGTCTCCATAAAAGATTGAAACTGAAGCTTCTTGGTGTTTGCCACCTGAAGAGCTTTCAGTTTCTCTTCCTTGACGTCCTTGCAATGAACACGGATGAGTGATAGAGCCACATCAGCACCGCAGCGAACAACTAACTTCTTCCATGCTTGCACTCGGTCAGGGATGTCATTGAGTCGAGTCATCGGTGGCTCGAGGTCATTCAGAAGCACATCCTCTGGCCACAGCTCCTTGTCAATTCGCGACAATGCAACTTTCAGTCGAGCCACATAGTCCAAGACGCTAGCAAGGCGAGATTCTAGTCGTAGCACGTTCATGGCAGCTTCATTCTTGACGGGGGAATTGATGGGGTCCAGCCCTGTCTCGATCCACCCAGTTTCCTCCTCAAAATTCTGACAGAAATCTGCATGGAGAGAAAAACTGTGAGTTGGCAGCAGCGTTATGAAGAAATTTTTTGATCCAGTCGGACGAGGTAAAATACCTTCAAGCATGAGGAACATCTTCTTGGCAAGACCGCCCAGATAAGCCTCCAGTTCGTCCCTCTTCCGAGTGAGAACATCCACTTTGTCAGCCAAGGCCACCTTCTCCTCCCTCAGCTGCACAGCTTCTTTCTTCTCCTCGTCAATGGTTGTCTTTAGTTTGGCATTCTCCTCCTCCAGCTTACCGACTGAAGCTAGCTTCTTGTCAGCTAATTCAGTCTTCTCACGCGCCGTCTTCTGCGCCCCCGCAAGATCAAGGTCCTTCTTCTCCAAGGCCTGCTTCATTTTGTCTAAAGAAACAACATTCCTCAGTCAGGCTTGGAGTTGACGGTTTTCACTATGCACATCTATTCGAGTGGGATCACTCACTCGTCTCAAATGAAGACGGGAAAGGGAAAAATAACAAGGCATATAGTCGACAAGTTGTTACCTCCCACTACTACCACTTCATCTTGAGCCTTCTTCAGGTTCTCTTTGGCCAGATCCAGATCAAGCTTGAGTTGGATTTTCTCCTGTTCCAAAGTAGCATACTGGGTCCCAAATTCGCAAGATTTCTGCAATCAGCAACAAGACAAGTCAATCGACAGAGACAAACATCAGTTACTTCCAAGTGAAAAAGTGCAAGATCAAATTATTATGACAAAAAAGTTCGAAGACTGCCGTCGAATCAAACATTCAACAACAGTCTCGGGGACTACACCCAGTGGGTGCACTTAGCATGCCCCCACTGGTTCGATTTTCCACTCGGCTTGGTCAGCTCAGCCTGAGTGGAGGGAAAAAACATTTGTTCTAAGACCACCGTCGACTGCCCATAGTCAACAGTGGTCTTGGGGACTACACCCAGTGGGTGCACTCAGCATGCCCCCACTGGTTCAAGAACTCACTCGACACGACCTGTCTAAACTCGAGTGGAAGGAGCTACTCAGCTACGAAGAAACCACATTTATTCTAAGACCACCGTCGACTGCCCGCAGTCGACAGCGGTCTCGGGGACTACACCCAGTGGGTGCACTCAGCGTGCCCCCACTGGTTCAAGAACTCACTCGACACGACCCGTTTGATTCAAGTGAAAGAGCTACACAGCTACAAGTGAAAGAGCTACACAGCTACAAGTGAAAGAGCTACACAGCTACAAAAAACACCCACTGTGTGTACAGATGCAAGGTACAGAATAGCATCTTACGAATAATAAAGCAGCAGTTTTCAGATAGCATATCTTCATAGAGCAAGAATCGAGCTGGAATACCAATCGAAAATCAACTTACAATCCCACTTACTTGGACATTGGCTTGAAGAGCAGAGTTGGCATCATAGGCGGCCTTGCTGGTGTCATACACCACTTTTAGTCGGTCCATCATCAGACCCGCCTAGATCATAGCTTCCTTGCCAGCTCCCACTTGGCTCTCCGGAGCATTGTACAAAACAAACGAAGTGGATGATGGAGCAGATGACGTGGTCGGTGGAGTTGGAGCTTGAGGTTGTGCAATCGGGCTAGAATTCTGAGCAGTCGACGCCGAAGGCTGCTCAGTCGATAGAGGATCAGCAAAAGAGACAGTGGCCCTTATGGGATCATCAAGTTGTTGAACTATAGGCTCAGATGCCGAGCGAGGCGCTTTGCTGGCAGGTACCCTCCTGCTCGAAGCTCTACCTCTTCTCCCTGTGCTCCTTTGAGGTGCTTCCTCATCATCACCATTGTCATCTGGAAGCTGGATAACATTCGTCGGCACTACAAAACACTCGACAGTAAGATTTCAGTCGCCCATTAAAGCAGTTGACAGAGAAGAAGCATGACTGCAGAATCTTACCTACCCGAGAAGTAGCCACGTCTGCGGTATCTGCATCACCCCGCTCCTCGTCGACATCCATAGAAGTTGCAGAAGTAGCAGCACTGAAAGATCCAAATTTCACTCAGTCAAACAAGTATAAAAGTTTACGGCGGTAACGAAAGACTAGGGGAGGAAACACTTACGCTGAAGCAACGGGCACAGCCACTTTGATCCTAGGCAGAGCCTTCCGGGGTTCAAGTGGAGCAACTTTGGCCTGCTTCGCGGCCTTCTCCATTGGTTCTGGGGTTGAAGTTCGAGTGCGCTTCGAAATCTTCGCACTCGGCGGAACTGCTTTGCCGCGTCCCCCTGCGGGATCCTGCGACTATTTGGAACGCCATTCAGAGCGAGGTGGTTAGTCGACTTCCTCGCTACTGCCAGATGATGTCTACCACGCAACCTTCTTCTTGTAGACGTTGTTGGGCCTCCAAGTGCAGAGGTTTGTAGGACATTAGCAAATTTCCCTCAAGTGGATGACCTAAGGGTTATCATTCCGTGGGAGGCGTAGGATGAAGATGGTCTCTCTCAAGCAACCCTGCAACCAAATAACAAAGAGTCTCTTGTGTCCCCAACACACCCAATACAATGGTAAATTGTATAGGTGCACTAGTTCCGCGAAGAGATGGTGATACAAGTGCAATATGGATGGTAGATATAGGTTTTTGTAATCTGAAAATATAAAAACAGCAAGATAACTAATGATAAAAGTGAGCACAAACGGTATTGCAATGCTAGGAAACAAGGCCTAGGGTTCATACTTTCACTAGTGCAAGTTCTCTCAACAATAATAACATAACTGGATCATATAACTATCCCTCAACATGCAACAAAGAGTCACTCCAAAGTCACTAATAGCGGAGAACAAACAAAGAGATTATGGTAGGGTACGAAACCACCAAAAAGTTATCCTTTCTGATCGATCTATTCAAGAGTCCGTAGTAAAATAACACGAAGCTATTCTTTCCGTTCGATCTATCATAGAGTTCGTACTAGAATTACACCTTAAGACACAAATCAACCAAAACCCTAATGTCACCTAGATACTCCAATGTCACCTCAAGTATCCGTGGGTATGATTATACGATATGCATCACACAATCTCAGATTCATCTATTCAACCAACACAAAGAACTTCAAAGAGTGCCCCAAAGTTTCTACCGGAGAGTCAAGACGAAAACGTGTGCCAACCCCTATGCATAGGTTCATGGGCGGAACCCGCAAGTTGATCACCAAAACATACATCAAGTGGATCACGTGATATCCCATTGTCACCACAGAAAAGCACGGCAAGACATACATCAAGTGTTCTCAAATCCTTAAAGACTCAACCCGATAAGATAACTTCAAAGGGAAAACTCAATCCATTACAAGAGAGTAGAGGGGGGAGAAACATCATAAGATCCAACTATAATAGCAAAGCTCGCGATACATCAAGATCGTACCACCTCAAGAACACGAGAGAGAGAGAGAGAGATCAAACACATAGCTACTGGTACATACCCTCAGCCCCGAGGGTGAACTACTCCCTCCTCGTCATGGAGAGCGCCGGGATGATGAAGATGGCCACCGGTGAGGGTTCCCCCCTCCGGCAGGGTGCCGGAACAGGGTCCCGATTGGTTTTTGGTGGCTACAGAGGCTTGCGGCGGCGGAACTCCCGATCTATTCTGTTCTCCGATGTTTTTAGGGTATATGGATATATATATATATAGGCGAAAGAAGTCGGTCAGGAGAGCCACGAGGGGCCCACGAGGGTGGAGGGCGCGCCCAGCGGGGTGGGCGCGCCCCCTGCCTCATGCCTTCCTCTTTGCTTCCCTTACGTGCACTCCAAGTCTCCTGGATTGCTTCCGTTCCAAAAATAACTCTCCCGAAGGTTTCATTCCGTTTGGACTCCGTTTGATATTCTTTTTCTTCGAAACACTGAAACAAGGGAAAAACAGAAACTGGCACTGGGCTCTGGGTTAATAGGTTAGTCCCAAAAATAATATAAAAGTGTTTAATAAAGCCCATAAACATCAAATCAGATAATATAATAGCATGGAACAATAAAAAATTATAGATACGTTGGAGACGTATCAGCATCCCCAAGCTTAATTCCTGCTCGTCCTCGAGTAGGTAAATGATAAAAACAGAATTTTTGATGTGGAATGCTACCTAACATAATTCTCAATGTAATTTTCTTTATTGTGGCAAGAATATTTAGATCCATAAGATTCAAGATAAAAGTTTAATATTGACATGAAAACAATAATACTTCAAGCATACTAACAAAGCAATCATGTCTTCTCAAAATAACATGGCCAAAGAAAGTTATCCCTACAAAATCATATAGTCTGGCTATGCTCTATCTTCATCACACAAAGTATTTAAATCATGCACAACCCCGATGACAAGCCAAGCAATTGTTTCATACTTTTGATGTTCTCAAACTTTTTCAATCTTCACGCAATACATGAGCGTGAGCCATGGACATAGCACTATAGGTGGAATAGAATGGTGGTTGTGGAGAAGACAAAAAGGAGAAGGTAGTCTCACATCAACTAGGCGTATCAACGGGCTATGGAGATGCCCATCAATAGATATCAATGTGAGTGAGTAGGGATTGCCATGCAACGGATGCACTAGAGCTATAAGTGTATGAAAGATCAACAAAAGAAACTAAGTGGGTGTGCATCCAACTCGCTTGCTCACGAAGACCTAGGGCAATTTGAGGAAGCCCATCATTGGAATATACAAGCCAAGTTCTATAATGAAAGATTCCCACTAGTATATGAAAGTGATATCATAGGAGACTCTCTATCATGAAGATCATGGTGCTACTTTGAAGCACAAGTGTGGTAAAAGGATAGTAGCATTGTCCCTTCTCTCTTTTTCTCTCATTTTTTTTGTTTTTTGTTTTTTGGGCATTTTCCCCCTTTTGGCCTCTTTTTCTCTCTCTCTTTTAAAATTTTCGTCCGGAGTCTCATCACGACTTGTGGGGGAATCATAGTCTCCATCATCCTTTCCTCACTGGGACAATGCTCTAATAATGATGATCATCACAGTTTTATTTACTTACAACTCATGAATTACAACTCGATACTTAGAACAAAATATGACTCTATATGAATGCCTCCGGCGGAGTACTGGGATATGCAATGAATCAAGAGTGACATGTATGAAAGAATTATGAAAGGTGGCTTTGCCACAAATACGATGTCAACTACATGATCATGCAAAGCAATATGACAATGATGAAGCGTGTCATAATAAACGGAACGGTGGTAAGTTGCATGGCAATATATCTCAGAATGGCTATGGAAATGCCATGCTAGGTAGGTATGGTGGCTGTTTTGAGGAAGGTATATGGTGGGTGTATGATACCAGCGAAAGGTGCGCGGTATTAGAGAGGCTAGCAATTGTGGAAGGATGAGAGTGCGTATAATCCATGGACTCAACATTAGTCATAAAGAACTCACATACTTATTGCAAAAATCTACAAGTTATCAAAGCAAAGTACTACGCGCATGCTCCTAGGGGGATAGATTGGTAGGAAAAGACCATCGCTCGTCCCCGACCGCCACTCATAAGGAAGACAATCAATAAATAAATCATGCTCCGACTTCATCACATAACGGTTCACCATACGTGCATGCTATGGGAATCACAAACTTTAGAACAAGTATTTCTCAAATTCACAACTACTCAACTAGCATGACTCTAATATCACCATCTTCATATCTCAAAACAATCATAAGGAATCAAACTTCTCATAGTATTCAATGCACTTATTATGAAAGTTTTTATTATATCCCTCTTGGATGCCCATCATAATAGGACTAAATTCATAACCAAAGCAAATTACCATGCTGTTTAAGACTCTCAAAATAATATAAGTGAAGCATGAGAGTTCATCTATTTCTACAAAATAAAACCACCGCCGTGATCCAAACGATATAAGTGAAGCACTAGAGCAAACGACAAACTACTCCAAAAGATATAAGTGAAGATCAATGAGTAGTTGAATAATTATGCAACTATGTGAAGACTCTTTAACCTTTAAGAATTTATGATCCTGGTATTTTATTCAAACAGCAAGCAAAATTAAATAAAATAAAATGATGCTCCAAGCAAAACACATATCATGTGGTGAATAAAAATATAGCTCCAAGTAAAGTTACCGATGAACGAAGACGAAAGAGGGGATGCCATCCGGGGCATCCCCAAGCTTAGGCTCTTGGTTGTCCTTGAATATTACCTTGGGGTGCCTTGGGCATCCCCAAGCTTAGGCTCTTGGTTGTCCTTGAATATTACCTTGGGGTGCCTTGGGCATCCCCAAGCTTAGGCTCTTGCCACTGCTTATTCTGTAGTCCATCGAATCTTTACCCAAAACTTGAAAACTTCACAACACAAAACTTAACAGAAAATCTCGTGAGCTCCGTTAGCGAAAGAAAACAAAACACCACTTCAAGGTACTATAATGAACTCATTCTTTATTTGTATTGGTTTTAAATCTACAGCATTCCAACTTCTCTATGGTTTATAAACTATTTTACTAGCCATAGATTCATTAAAATAAGCAAACAACACACGAAAAACAGAATCTGTCAAAAACAGAACAGTCTGTAGTAATCTGTAACTAACGCACACTTCTGGAAGTCAAAGAATTCTACCAAAATAGGACGACCTAGATAATTTGATTATTGATCTGCTGCAATTGGAATCTGTATTTTATCACGTTTGGTGATTTTAAACAATTGTTTTCGTGAACAGAAAGTTTCTGGAAATTTCAGCAGGATCAAATAACTATCATCCAAGAAGATCCTATAGGTCTTACTTGGCACAAACACTAATTAAAACATAAAATCACATCTAACCAGAGGCTATATAAATTATTTATTCCTAAACAGAACCAAAAAGCAAGAAACTAAAATAAAATTGGGTTGCCTCCCAACAAGCGCTATCGTTTAACGCCCCTAGCTAGGCATGATGATTTCAATGATGCTCACATAAAGGATAAGAACTGAAACATAAAGAGAGCATCATGAAGAATATGACTAGCACATTTAAGTCTAACCCACTTCCTATGCATAGGGATTTTGTGAGCAAACAACTTATGGGAACAAGAATCAACTTGCATAGGAAGGTAAAACAAGCATAACTTCAAGATTTTAAGCACATAGAGAGGAAACTTGATATTATTGCAATATGTGGAAGCATATGATCCTCTCTCATAATAATTTTCAGTAGCATCATGAGTAAATTCAACAATATAACCAGCACCTAAAGCATTCTTTTCATGATCTACAAGTGCAGAGGTTTGTAGGACAGTAGCAAATTTCCCTCAAGTCGATGACCTAAGGATTATCATTCCGTGGGAGGCGTAGGATGAAGATGGTCTCTCTCAAGCAACCCTGCAACCAAATAACAAAGAGTCTCTTGTGTCCCCAACACACCCAATACAATGGTAAATTATATAGGTGCACTAGTTCCGCGAAGAGATGGTGATACAAGTGCAATATGGATGGTAGATATAGGTTTTTGTAATATGAAAATATAAAAACAGCAAGGTAACTAATGATAAAAGAGAGCACAAACGGTATTGCAATGCTAGGAAACAAGGCCTAGGGTTCATACTTTCACTAGTGCAAGTTCTCTCAACAATAATAACATAACTGGATCATGTAACTATCCCTCAACATGCAACAAAGAGTCACTCCAAAGTCACTAATAGTGGAGAACAAACAAAGAGATTATGGTAGGGTACAAAACCACCTCAAAGTTATCCTTTCTGATCGATCTATTCAAGAGTCCGTAGTAAAATAACACGAAGCTATTCTTTCCGTTCGATCTATCATAGAGTTCATACTAGAATAACACCTTAAGACACAAATCAACCAAAACCCTAATGTCACCTAGATACTCCAATGTCACCTCAAGTATCCGTGGGTATGATTATACGATATGCATCACACAATCTCAGATTCATCTATTCAACCAACACAAAGAACTTCAAAGAGTGCCCCAAAGTTTCTACCGGAGAGTCAAGACGAAAACGTGTGCCAACCCCTATGCATAGGTTCATGGGCGGAACCCGCAAGTTGATCACCAAAACATACATCAAGTGGGTCACGTGATATCCCATTGTCACCACAGATAAGCACGGCAAGACATCAAGTGTTCTCAAATCCTTAAAGACTCAACCCGATAAGATAACTTCAAAGGGAAAACTCAATCCATTACAAGAGAGTAGAGGGGGGAGAAACATCTAAGATCCAACTATAATAGCAAAGCTCGCGATACATCAAGATCGTACCACCTCAAGAACACGAGAGAGAGAGAGAGATCAAACACATAGCTACTGGTACATACCCTCAGCCCCGAGGGTGAACTACTCCCTCCTCGTCATGGAGAGCGTCGGGATGATGAAGATGGCCACCGGTGAGGGATCGCCCCTCCGGCAGGGTGCCGGAACAGGGTCCCGATTGGTTTTTGGTGGCTACAGAGGCTTGCGGCGGCGGAACTCCCGATCTATTCTGTTCTCCGATGTTTTTAGGGTATATGGATATATATATATATAGGCGAAAGAAGTCGGTCAGGGGAGCCACGAGGGGCCCACGAGGGTGGAGGGCGCGCCCAGGGGGTGGGCGCGCCCCCTGCCTCGTGCCTTCCTCGTTGCCTCCCTTAGATGCACTCCAAGTCTCCTGGATTGCTTCCGTTCAAAAAATAACTCTCCCGAAGGTTTCATTCCGTATGGACTCCGTTTGATATTCCTTTTCTTCGAAACACTGAAACAAGGGAAAAACAGAAACTAGCACTGGGCTCTGGGTTAATAGGTTAGTCCCAAAAATAATATAAAAGTGTTTAATAAAGCCCATAAACATCCAAAACAGATAGTATAATAGCATGGAACAATAAAAAATTATAGATACGTTGGAGACGTATCACCAGATTCCTCGTTGTCCTCCTCGCTATCATCTGCATATTGCCAACCAGAACTTTCATCATCACTCCCTACTCCTTCCTAGTACTGCTCCCCGTTCGGCATTGAGTACATCTTGGTGAAAATCTACAAGACACAAGTTACAAATGTCAGTCGGATTCAAGAACAATCGTATATTGAAAGAACACTTAGTAAATCAAGCTTGACCTCGTTTGGAGCATTGTCAGCGTCGAATGGCAAAATCCTCCTGGCTCCACGTGGGTTGTCCTTGTTGCCAGTGATACTTTGAAACCACTGAGCCACCATATCCTTGGCGACCTCCTCCGGGTGGACCCGAGTGGTGTCATTGACGCCCGAGTACATCCACATTGGGTGGTCACGAGCTTTGAGAGGTTGAATGCGTCGACTGAGAAACACCTCCAGCAGATCCATGCCGGTCACGCCCCTGGACTAATGCAACGACCGTGTCTACTAACATGGACACTTCACCCCTCTCTTCCGCGGTCACAATCAGTGAAGAAGGCTAACAGAGTCTCTCCAAAGTGAAGGGAGGGAGGCCGGTCGACTGACCAGGAGTCGGAATGTCCTTGCAGTAGAACCAAATCGACTGCCATCCTCTGACTGACTCGGGAATGCTCATGGGGGAAAAGTACTCCTACCTCTCATTTGGATCCCTAACCCCCCGCACATCTGGATCACGTGCGTCTTTTCATCATCTGGGTTAGCTTTTTTCACCAACTGACAATGATAGGTGAATATGCGTTTGAATAGACCCCAGTGTGGCGGACACCCCAGGACGTTTTCACACATTGAGATGAACGCGGCAAGATACGAGATTGTGTCGGGAGGAAAGTGATGGATCTGAGCGCCGAAGAAATTCAAAAAACCCCGAAAGAATGGGTGCGGGGGTAGAGAAAAACCTCGCTCGACATGGGTGGTGAGAAGGACGCACTCACCCTCGCGCAGCTGGGGCTCGATTTCTCCCTCTGACAGCCTCCAGCACCCATAGGCAATCAGGCTGTCAGTGGCGAGGTTCTCCAGATCTTCCTTCACAACAGTGGAATGGATCCAGTCCCCCTGGATCCAGCCAAGCGGCAGACCGGACCGCGACGTCGACCCCCTCGCCGTCTTCTTGCCCTTCGCCGTCGTCGTCGCCTTCTTCACGCGCTCCAGGGCCGCGGTCTTGTCCTTCACCATGGTGGCGGGGCTCGAGAGGGCCGAGCAGTGGCGTGGAGAGCGGGGAGACGAGGTGGAGAAGAAGAGAGGAAGGGGAACTAATGGAATGCACAGTGCCTCGCATCGCCAACAGCGCATTTATGGTCCCTCTTTCGAGTGGCTGACCAGTGGGCCCGAGCGATCCTATCACATCCCGTAACAGGCGCTGGCTCGATACATGGCAAAAAAGGTGGCGCAAAGATCGAGGAGCCCCTATCTACACGCTCCGCTTACTGCGCCACACCCCGTCCCGCGCGCTTCTCCAAAATTTTGAATCCTGTGAGATCCGAGAACTGCAGAGCAATCAACCGCACCAAAGATATCACGTTTCAATCCACTCGAATATTTGCAGCATAATTCACTCGGTGATCTCAGGAGCTAGAATCGATCGAGGCGATTGATGCAGGGTTAAAGTACCAGTATGCTTTCAAGGCCTTGATGAAATGCCTCTGAAGCATTAAATCGAGCCGGAATCAACTTCAACCCTTCTTCACTCGGACCTCAGACGATGACATGTACCTAGGGTAGGGTATTTGGCCTGACCTAGACACCCTACCCAAGGACACTGCTCTAAAGTCAAAGACACATGAAGTTCTATAGAAGATACCAGCCGGAATCACCCTGAAGTGTAATCTACTCGACGGAAGATTCCACTCGGATATCCCAATTTCACTCGACCACAGTAGCAACACTCGACCGCACAGAGAACCACTCGGAATCCAGAAGGCCTAAGGTCACCCCAGGATGGCAACGGTCAGGCATTCACTCCGTAGTCATAAAGATCATTAATAGCAAGCATTACCAGTAACACCCCTGTCTTAACTCGCATTGAACCATGTGTAACTGAGGGCGGCGAGGGGTCCGGCGCACTCTATATAAGCCACCCCCTCCTCTGGCAAAAGGGTTCGCACCCCCTGTAACTCCAACACATATCCAGTCGACAAGCCTCAGCGGCACCGAGACGTAGGTCTTTTACCTCCTCCGAGAGGGGCCTGAACTCGTAAACTTGTGTGCACAACCTCGCCGTAGCTAGGGCCTTGCCTCCTCATACGTACCATATACTCTTACTGTCAGACTCATTCCCACGACAATGGGCATCTCCATAGCCCGTTGATATGCCTAGTTGATGTGAGACTATCTCCTTCTTTTTGTCTTCTCCACAACCACCATATTTTATTCCACCTATAGTGTTATGTCCATGGCTCACGCTCATGTATTGCGTGAAAGTTGAAAAAGTTTGAGAATACTAAAGTATGAAACAATTGCTTGGCTAAAATCGAGGTTGTGCAAGATTTAAATACTTTGTGTGATGAAGATGGAGCATAGCCAGACTATATGATTTTGTAGGGATAGCTTAATTTAGCCATAGTATTTTGAGAAGACATGATTGCTTTATTAGTATGCTTGAAGTATTATTGTTTTTATGTCAATATTAAACTTTTGTTTTGAATCTTATGGATCTGAACATTCATGCCACAATGAAGAAAATTACATGGATAAATATGTTAGGTAGCATTCCACATCAAAAATTCTGTTTTTATCATTTACCTACTCGAGGACGAGCAGGAATTAAGCTTGGGGATGCTTGATACGTCCCCAACGTATCTATAATTTTTGATTGTTCCATGCTATTATATTATCTGTTTTGGATGTTTTATATGCATTAATATGATATTTTATATTATTATTGGGACTGACCTATTAACCTAGAGCCCAGTGCCAGTATATGTGTTTTACTTGTTTTTGAGCTTCGCAGAAAAGGAATACTAAACGGAGTCCAAACGAAATAAAACTTCACGATGAATTTTCTTGGACCAGAAGACACCCAGGGGACATGGAGGGCAAGTCAGAAGAGCCATGAGGCGGCGGCAAGGGTGGAGGGCGCGCCCCCTACCATGTGGGCCCCTCCGTGACTCCCTGACCTAGATCTTCCTCCTATATATTCACATATATCCAAAAACCCTCAGAAGCATCCACGAAAACACTTTTCCGCCGCCGCAACCTTCTGTTCCCGTGAGATCCCATCTTGGGGCCTTTTTCGGCATCCTGCCAGAGGGGGATTCGATCACGGAGGGCATCTACATCAACTCTATTGCCCTTCGATGAAGTGTGAGTAGTTTACCTCAGACCTACGGGTCCATAGCTAGTAGCTAGATGGATTCTTCTCTCTCTTTGATTCTCAATACCATGTTCTCCTAGATGTTCTTGGAGATCTATCCGACGTAATCTTCTTTTGCGGTGTGTTTGTCGAGATCCGATGAATTGTGGATTTATGATCGGCTTATCTATGAATATTATTTGAATCTTCTCTGAATTCTTACATGCATGATTTGATACCTTTGTATTTCTCTTCAAAATATCGGTTTGCTTTGGCCAACTAGATTGGTTTTTCTTGCAATGGGAGAGGTGCTTAGCTTTGGGTTCAATCTTGCATGATTTCACCCAGTGACAAAGTAGGGGTAGCGAGACACGTATTGAATTGTTGCCATGAGGATAAAAAGATGGGGTATTCATCATATTGCTTGAGTTTATTCTTCTACATCATGTCATCTTACTTGAGCCGTTACTCCATTCTTTATGAACTTAATACTCTAGATGCATGCTAGATAGCGGTCGATGTGTGGAGTAATAGTAGTAGATGCAGGCAGGAGTCGGTCTACTCAACACGGACATGATGCCTATATTTCATAATCATTGCCTTGGATATCGTCATAACTTTGCGCTTTTCTATCAATTGCTCAACAGTAATTTGTTCACCCACCGTATTATTTGCCTTCATGAGAGAAGCCTCTAGTGAAACCTATACCCCCCGGGTATATTTTCCATCATATTAGTTTCCGATCTACTATTTTGCAATCTTTTATTTTCAGATCTATAAACCAAAAAACCAAAAAACATTTTATCTTTTGTTTAGTTTTATCTATCTCTATCAGATCTCTCCTTTGCAAGTGACAGTGAAGGGATTGACAACCCCTTTATCGCGTTGGGTGCAAGTGTTTGATTGTTTGTGTAGGTGCATCTATTGGGGACTTGCGCATTTCTCCTACTGCATTGATACCTTGGTTCTTAACTGAGGGAAATACTTATCTCTACTGTGCTGCATCACCCTTTCCTCTTCAAGGGAAAAACCAACGGAAGCTCAAGAAGTAGCACATTAGTCCCACTCTATGTCAGCACAAGATTAATATGGAACCTGATGCTAAACCCGTTGTTGATCACCAACGACGTTTGAATCATAAAATGAAAGAAGTGGTAAGGACTGAAATATTAAAGCTTCTGGAAGCAGGTATAATCTATCCCATAGCTGATAGTAGATGGGTAAGTTTCGTTCATTGTGTCCCTAAGAAGGGAGGTATTACTGTTGTTCCTAATGATAAAAATGAACTCATTCCACAAAGAATTGTTACTGGCTATATAATGGTTATTGATTTTAGAATATTTAATATAGCAACTGGAAAAGATCACTACCTTTTGCCTTTTATTGATCAAATGCTAGAAAGAATATCAAAGCACACACACTTTTGCTTCCTAGATGGATATTCTGGTTTTTCTCAAATACTTGTTTCACAACCTGATCAAGAGAAAACCACCTTTACTTGTCCTTTTGGAACTTATGCTTATAGATGTATGCCTTTTGGTTTATGCAATGCACCTGCTACTGCTATATTCTTTGATTTATGTGAAAAGATTGTTGAGGTTTTCATGGATGATTTTTCCGTGTACGGAACTTCTTTTGATGATTCACTACAAAAAAGTACACTTCCATGATGATACGTGTTTGTCATAGTAGGTCACGTTTTTTGTCATGCATGTACATCCATGACGATTTTATGACAGAATCAAGATAGTCATACCTGTGCTGTCGTAGAAGTGTTCCATGACATTACCAAAATTATCATCACGGAGGTATCCACTTCCATGACGATAAATGTCGCGTCATGGAAGTGCTTTCGTCAAGGGTGACCAACACGTGGCATCCACCGTAACGGCTCGCCGTTAAGCTATCGGGTCCGGTTTTGGATCCGATAACCTGCTAACATCCCGGACTAATGAGGATTTTCCACGTGTAAAATCCTCATTGGCCGGAGGAAACACGTGTTGGCTCACCGTTGGGACAGATGTCATCCATTCATTAGACACAAGGCGCCTATGATACGTCGAAACATGGCACGGCCCAACAGAGGCCCATTCCGGTGAAAAGGCCGGCCCGTTTGACTTGGTCAAAAGGTAACGGGTTGGCCCACGGAAAGCCTGTTAACGGCCTGTTCGTATATAGCCCATTTACGACCCGCTAACTCATGGCCCGTTACGGCCTATCGGAATTAAGCCCAGTAGCTTCATATGGGCCGTCCAATATGATTCTAGCCTGTTGTAACTTCCGGCCAATGTATGGCCCATGATGTCTTTCGGCTCATACGAGGCCATTTGTAACTCTTGGCCCATTAACGGCCCGTGGTGAATCTGGCCCGCAATGAACAGTGTACCCCTTTATACCCATTAACGGCCCATTATTCCATTGGGCCATTTCCAACCCGTGTTATCTTTCGGCCTTCTCAGGGCCCATTTATTCTTGGGCTCATTTCCAGCATTCGGTTACTTACGACCCGTTACTGGCCTTTTCAGCTTGTCGGCCAAATTCAGCCTGCGGTTACAATCGGCCCGTTAATCCATTGGGCCGTTTTTATAGCGTCATCAAATACGGCTGATTAACGACGGCCCATTATTGTCGGCCCATGAACGGACGATTCCAAATCTAGCCCGTTTACGGCCCATAATGCGGTCTGTTATTGGCCCATGTTTGGCCTATCGATCATACGGCACGTAGAAGGCCCATTGATGCTACGGCCCGTAGAAGGCCCATTGTTTCTACGGCCCTTAGAAGGCCCATTGTTTCTATGGCCCGTAGGAGGCCCGTGGTAACTACAGTAAATATGTAGCCCATGGTTATTGTGGCCTAGTTTTAACAATTAGGTTATTGCGGCCACTAGAAAACCGTGGAAAAAGAACTGCAGCGACTACAAGCAAACAAATAAACAAGACAACAAGGAAATAAATAAGCAAGCAACTTACGCTAGGCTATCACGGCTATTACACATATTACATCCACTGGGCATCAAAGTTCGCCACCAGTGCAAATATAGGGAACAAAGCAGCATATCATATACACTGGTTGTCAAAGTTGGTGACGAGTGCAAATAAACACCGCAGCAAAACAAGTCCAGAACTTAAACCACTTCAGAAGAGCTCAAGAAACAATATCCTGGGTACCCATAATGCTGGCAAGATGCCTAGCAATCTTATTAACTTTCTCTTGTTTGGTGCTTAAATCCTCCAGCACTTGCTGTTGCACCAGAAAGTATGCATCTGAATTCTGCAGGGACTTCCTCAGTCCTGCAGCTTCCTGTCGCATAACATCGGATCGATGTCTTTCAACTTGAAGTTGAGACTCAAGAAGCCGAACTGATTCAGGCAGCGAGTTCGAAGAGCTGGTGCCAGCAGTAGTAGCCAGTAACTCGAACACTACATCAAGACAGGACTTTGGGGTTGTCTCAGTGTCTTCAATATAGTTTTTATCAGCTTTCTTGGAGACCAACAGGGATGTCTCACTATCTTGAACCTTATCTGCATTACTTCCTTTACCATTGCATAACAGGGTACTCTTCTCCAATATTTTATCCGCGTTCTAAAAGAGAAACAAACAAACACATCACAGGTTTACAATGTAGTATATGAAACGCATTTTGGTAAACCAGTTCAGTAGTAAGGTGGACAGGATAACAACATGAAACAAACATATATCTATGTAGTATGGTCACTATATGGTCTATATCATTCTAGTTTATGTTGCCAAATCAAGATAGATACAGTTCGAATCATATCTATTTAAGACAAAGCAGCATAGACAGAATATAAGTGTGGGAAACTATACAGCAATAACAACACTTGCAATGTGCATGGCATGAGAACATAACTGTTTATTCAATTGAAAGTGAAATCAACATAGAGCAAGTTACAACAGCAAACACGTTAAAGAAACAGGTTTAAAACATACCGGTTGCGCCATTGGAGTTTCAATAGCATCCTTCAAATTTGAAATTAGTTGGTATGAGTAAATACAGTGATGCAAGAGCAAAGTAGTATGAACCATAGCTACGGAACCTGACCTGAGAACAATTCTTCTTCTGCTTTAAGCATTGATTTGGGGTTCGAAGTGGTGGTCCTCGTGCTTTGGGCACTGCAGTTGCCTTACTAACTGTTCGTGTTTGGGTGCTCTGTGGTGGAGACGGTGCTGTGTCAACTGGAACTGGGTTACTATCTGCTGGGGTTGGGGTTAGAAGGGGTGTAGTTGGTTCTCTGTCCAACTGGGTAGGGGTATGATATAATTCACGGATAGAATGACATAATTCAAAATATGATGACTATGTAAACACGATGAGATGATATAACTATATTATGTATTTAGAAAATGGGTTGGCATGCCATAATTCAGATACATGTTGTCTATGTAAACATCATGGCATGATATAATTCAAATATATGATTTATATACTAAGCAAGTGAGCAGAGGGCAATCGCATATATGATGTGTCAACTAAGGGCATTCAATATTGTGTATATGATGTAAAAACTAAGCATTGCAATACAACATATGCATGATATGAGTAATATAACCCTGCCAAGTTTGAGCATACACCTCAGGGGCATAATAGGACTGGTCATCTGCCTCTGAATCCTCCTCTAAAGAGCTATCTGTAACCAGCAAGATATCTGCTTCAGCAGGTAGCATTGTCTGCTCTGAAGACCTTGTTTTCACTCCAGATTTCTCCATCACCAATTCAAATGGTTGATGCACAGGAAGAGCAGTTGAATATACAAACATTGTCGACAAATGCAACAAGAAATACAAAAAAAGGACGACATGATATAATTCACATATATGACGCTTGGCTAAACAGCATGGCATTGCATAATTCACATATATAAGGCCTTGCAACAAGATAGCATTGCATAATTCACATATATAATGTCTTGCAACAAGATGGCATTGCATAATTCACATATATGGTAATTAGACATTAAATAGGTGGCATTCACGCAAAGCATGTCTAAACTAAGCAAATGACATAGCAATGCAAGATACCATACACACGATATGAGCAACATAACCCTGCCAAGTTAGAGCATGCACCTCGGGGGGAAATAGGACTGGTCATCTGTCTCTGAATCCTCCTCTGAGGAGCTATCTGTAACCAGCAAGACATGCGCTTCGTCAGATAGCATTGTTTGCTCTGAAGACCTTGTTTCCACTTCGGATTTTTCCATGACTGTGCCGAATGGCTGATGCACAAGAAGGGTAATTAAATGTACTAAAATTGTTGATAAATTTAACACGTAATAAAAAAATGATGGCATGATATAATTCACATATAAGATGACTGGCTAACCAGGGTGGCATTGCAAAATTCACATATATGATGCCTGGCTAAACAAGATGGCATTGCATGATTCACATATACGATAAAGAAACTAAACAGATGGCATTGACACAAAGCATGTCTAAACTAAGAAGATGACATATTTGATGTATACAGTAAGCAATGCAAGGCACCATATGCATGATATTACCAACATCAGCATGCCAAGTTAGAGTGAAGACCGTAGGGGGTAAATAGGAGTGGTCTTCTCCTTCTGAATCCCCCTCTGAACAGTTATCTTCCTCTTGATTACGATCCGAAATGGGTGGAGGGGGCTGCCTTTGCGCCCAGCATGGAGCGACGTCTGCATGAAATTTTATTGCCACGTAAGGCTCGTCTCTTTTGCTCTACATGTTCAGTTCCATTGTGTACAATAACTGACATGCATAGGAATAAAACATAGTGAGATTATGTAAGGAGTGCATGCACAAATCCAGAGTGATGGTAGCAAACTGTGGATAGACCCAAAACCAATGATAGCAGGCAGATAATAGCTTTAGTTAAAAAATACAGATAATGGATCCTTTAATGTTTGTTTGCACCCAACATGAAACTCATAGTAGACACCCGAGATTAACCATATAGTAGACATATACTACTGATTGCTGCCCCAATATGTACCTCACAACCATTTAAAAACTCAAGTTTCAGCATTAGTCTGGACCTGACTCGAAGTCTAATAGGTGAACACGGCGATAAAGTAGCATGTCATCATATTAAGCGATGCATAACGTAAGCACACACAGAAGAGTGCGACCTCTCTTGCGGACCCGTGTAGTCCTCAAGGTCATCTGCTCAGTTGATGATGGAAATGCAGTTGTCGTGGCTTCCGTCGGCGGGGAAGAAGATCTGAGGCGGCGAAAGACAGTCTGGAGAGCAGATCCCTGCTGTGGTGAACCCTTCCGTCGTTGGAGCAGTTGAGCTGGGGTGGAACACAGCGCAGCAGGAGCAGGACAAACCACACAAGGTTTTCTTTGACACATATCTATAACAAAAGTAATTGTGTAAGGGCTTGTTTGAATTTGAGGATTCTAACAATGTAGGGATAGGAAATAGACAGGAATAGGATAGAAATGCACGTGCAAAACAGAGAATTTAAAAACACATGATTTCTGCCAATCTGGGTGTTTGATTCACAAGAATTGGAAGATCACAGGATGCAAAGAAGCATGGTGAGATTAAGTCAAACCACAAGAAAATGTACAGTTATAATGCTATTATGCTACTATCTCTTAGTCTTGTGCTTCATGAATAGGAATTTGAAAAGGAGGACAAGTGGAAATTAAAATTCCTACGGTTTTTCTTTCAAGGAGACACTAAAGGAACAAATCCTACAATTTTCCTTTGCTCCATTCCTTTGAACCAAATTCATGAATAGTACCATAGGAAACTTCCCAATTCCTATGTTTTTCCTTCACTTTTCCTTTCAAGCATTGGCGATTCTAGTAGGCAGGCTTGAGCAAGGAAAAGACTACACTCAAAAAATGTTTTTGTGCTACTTCTATTACTTTGGACCCAGGCCACTGCCCTACTAGCTCAACTCCCAGGCCCATTGACAAATGCACAGCTCAAACGCGCAGAGATAAATAATGATGGCATTCAAGAGAGTCCATCACGGATAGCTAAGTTGCCTGGTACCTCACTGCTTGTCATATAGTAGGATAAAATAACCGTACTTCACGTTACTACGTGTGCTCAGTGGACAATATATATATATATAACATGTAGAGTAAAAAAGAGATGCAACAAGTGTACAACCTCTTTGGCGAAGCCATGTCGATCTCAGCGTGATTGGATTGGTCGGTGAGGATGCTCCGGCTGACTTGGCTGTCGGAGGAGGGGAAGAAGATCTTAGGCGTCTAGAGATGGAGCCCGGGGTACTGCTCCGCTGTGATGGAGGGTTTCGTTGTTGGAGCAGCTCCGGTGAGTTGTACGACGCCGAGGCTGACGCAGGACAAGAGAGACAACTTAACCTGAGTGGAATTCTAATAGCATCTCCAATAGATGACGTAAAATATATAACCACAAAGTGCTAGATGTAAAATACATCAGCCGCTCATCTCTGAACTTAACTGTCGAAACTGAATTTAACTGTCGAAACTAAACTTAACTGTCGAAACTCAGTTTTGCCGTCGAAACTAAATTATACTGTCGAAACTGGACACGCTAGTAGCAGAAAAGCAGTAGCAGCAGCAGCAGCGCGTGCGAGAGCCAGGGCAGCTAGTCGTGTAGCAGCATCAGGTGAGGCTACACGTCAGTCGACTGACTTTTTCATCTCTGGTCAGTCGGTTTTCCAGCCGTTGGATAAGAAATCAAGGGCATGCAGTTCATCTTCAACCTCCACCCCCCTGAGCTGCCAGTCACCACCGGCCAAACAGCCAGCCCCCGCCGCCCCGAAACCACACCCCACCACCGGTCCGCCGCCGCCCCGGCCATCCCTCTAGGCCTCACCGTGCCGAGCTTTTTCTCCGGCGATCCCCACGCCACCGCTGCACCGCCGCCGGCGACCACCGCCCCCACCCTGAACCCTAAGATAGATAGTGGGGTACCTCTCCGGCGAGCCCCCTCCCTGCTGCGGCTGGTTCTTCCTTAACTCCGGCAAGCCCCCCCTGAAAATCAACTGACCCAAAAGTCAATTCAGTTGACTGAAGTATAGCTAAATCGGAGCAGCATCGCAAGCAAGAGCAAGAGAGAGAGCAGTAGCGCAAGCAAGAGCAAGAGCAATAGCAAGAGCAGACCAGGCAGGGGACCGAGAGCAAGAGCAGAGCAGCAGCGCGAGCGAGAGCTAAAGCAGCAGCAGCTCCTACTGATGTGGACGTCACCGTCGAGGGAGCGACGTCGTGGAGGAAGTGGCCGGCGACGCTGCAGTGGATGGAGTCACGCCGTGTCGGCTCGGGACCGAGCGCCGGCAGCACCGTGAGATCAAATCAAGAAGAAAATGCGGTGACTAGTGTACAACCTCTTTGCTGGCGCCGATTAGGCCTTGGCTTCATCCGAGGGAACGGTGATGATTCTGCTCTTCCGGTGGTGCAGGTGAAGACGGTGGTGTGGGAATGGAGGTGGCGCGAAAGATGAGGGGAACGTAGGGGCAGCTTCTTGGAGGTGGAGGACGGGGTGGCTGAACCGATGGGACGACGAGATCGATGACGGATCCTCATCCGGTATGGTGGATGAGGGACGTCGAGGTGTTGCTGTGGACGACGTCGTCGGGGAAGAGGCTTCGGCTGGGTGGCAGACGGAGGAGGGTGTGGGGCTTCGCGGGGTTTCGCGGCCTCGGTGTACGAATGGGTGGACGGATGGGATGGGAGTGGGGAACCATGGCTTAGGGACGCGCTTGTCTGAAATGTTGGGTAAGTTACGAAAGTACCCCCACCAATTTGAGCTAGGCAGTTCTTTCGGTTCAGGGGTATCACGGGCATTTCGCGTGTCGGGATTTCACGGGAGGTGGGAGTTTTCGCACGCGTTGTAATTTTGGAATAGCAAGGCGCGTGTTGAGATGGAGGGAGTTGTCGGAGCACAACGAGACAAAGATGTATCTTAAATATTTCGGGGTAACAAGGCGCGGGTTGAAGAGGCGGGAGTTTCGCAGCACGATAGACAGAGACGCTAGCTTGAAATTTCGGCATAACAAGGTGCGACTTGAAATTTCGGGAGAACAAACTTAACGTGTACCAAAAAAAGACAAATCGCACCTCATCACTAGAGAGAGCCATGTCCCGTTTTACTATTACTATAAATGCATTCAAATACAACAACAAAAACTAAAAAAACTGGGACAACAAACATAACGTGTCCAGTACCAAAACAATTTGCACTTCCCTCAACAGTAAAAAAACAATGTGTGTTGTCTAGCATATGGACTAAATTTGAGTACATTTTCCCTGTTTGAATGGGATTGTACTTGGGTTAGTTATACAACCATCTAAATATTATCTTCACAACACATGACATGAACATAGGAGAAGTAAATTCCTATATAAATACGAACTACATGTACATACGATCTCAAATTCAAATATATGTATCCATTTTATGTTGAATTCAAATCATAGTACATGTATGCTCTAGCTAGATGTTCGGAATCTAAACCATGTATGATATACTACGTACAATGTGTTTAACACGCACAACACACACACAAACACCATTTAGACTAGTAAGGTACACGTGCATTGCACGCATGAGATTTGGCAACCAAATTATGAATAAATACCACATTATATCATGTAAGCTTTGAGTCATATATGCATGATGTAGATGTTCGTTTAATTCTTATAGTTCATTTCATTCAAAATCATCTAGTTTTTATTAGAAAGCTAATCTATTTTAAGATTCATGGAATTGTGCGTTGTAAGGCATAAAGTAAAAACAAATAATGGCAAACCGTGTAGAAAAACATTTGGGCAATTCTGATACAGAAGATTCTAGAACAAATAAGAAGTGCTTGTGTTTTGAGGTTTGTGCATTATGCTTAAGTTCAACCGTGGAGTCTTCTAGATTGTACATGTGGCAAAATCTGGTGGAATCTAGATGATATCCAACAGCCAGTAGTGCTCAAATTTGCCATCTCTGCACCATCGGATTGGCCTCATCCAACGACCATGTTTCAAAGTTAAAGTTATCCGCACACTATATAAAAAATATATAATATAATATATATAGGGGTATAGATATAGATATGTGATGCGAAAGACACCCATCATCTCCAATTAGAATAGTGTGTCCATGCACGGATGCAATGTGGCCAAATCATGTCTGCCATCGGTATCTCAAATTCAAATCAGTCTGACCTTGTTCAATGTGTATACAGTACAACATGCTCGTTTCCAAACCACGCCGCGCATATCTCAGTTATATTCATGCATGCATGGGTTTCAAACATCATGATCTCTTATTCAAATATTTGAATTCAACTCTACATTGATTATGACCTCAACTAATCTTTTACACCCACATAGTCGTCTTCTCTTTATAATTGTACCACTAACTTTCTCTCGTGCATGCATGCACACACACTACCAGTCGGCATTATCCATCGCACACATGCAATCTTTTTCTTCAGGTCGGTCTCCCATGCATGCACACACACACACACCTCCCCCTCTCCATCATATCGGGCAATCTTTATCTCTCACGTGCATGCGCAACGATCGATGTTCCTCTATGTGTGTGTATATATAGCTAGGTCTTTCACAGTTTTCCACACAAACCGATCAATCTATATATCTAGTGAGGTCTCACCCTCTTTCCCATGTCCACATCGATCAATCTATACCTCTCTATATAGGATTACATAGCTAATACACCCACATTAATTATATATCCAACGTCCCCCTCTCATCATCCATGCCTTCCGCTTTATCTCTCAAACGCGCGCACAGTGGCGAAGACAAGGGGCGGCAAGGGCCCTGCCCCCCCCCTAACATCACTATATATCGAGGCTAATATGAATGTGATCATTTGACAATTGCTGGTAAAATGGTTTAAGTTGATGAATTGGCCCTCCTCGTAAAGGATTAGCAATGCTTGGCCCCCTAGCTCATTTATTTTTCATGGCTCCACCACTGCACGCAACAGCGCACGTTCTTGCCCCCTCTCTTTAAATATTGATCTCGCACTTGTGCAATCCTTCATAGTCTCCCTCCACTTGGCCCCTCGCACCATCTTCTAGCCCCCCACCGGATTTTGCCACATGTACAATCTAGCAGACTCCATGGTTGAACTTAAGCATAATGCAAAAACCTCAAAACACAAGTGCTTCTCCTTTGTTCTAGAATCTTCCGTATCATAACTACCCAAAAAAATTCTAGTTGAATTGCCATTATATGTTTTTACTTTATGCTTTACAACGCACAATTCCATGAATCATAAAATAGATTAAGGGCTTCTTTGATTCAAAGGATTCTCAAAGGAATTTTGGAGGATTCTAATCCTTAGGAATTTTTCCTATCTTGGTTGTTTGATTCATAGGATTGTAAACCATAGGAATTTCTCCATAGGATTCATTTGCACTAGATTTCATAGGAAACATCCCTTCCACTCAAACCTCTTTGAAAGAATCCTACGTTTTTTCTATGCACAATCAAACACTCGTACAATCCTGTAGGATTCAAGACGACATTCCACTCTAATCCCATGTTTTTCCTATTCCCGCGTTCTGGAAATCCTACGAACCAAAGAGGCCCTAGCTTTTTTATAAAAACTAATTTATTTTGAATGAGATGAACTATAAGAATTAAAGAAGGTCTACAGCAGGAATATATGACTCAGAGCTTACATGCTATAGTGTGGTATTTATTCATAATTTGGTTGCCAAATCTGATGCGTGCAATGCACGTGTACCTTACTAGTACTTCGAGTATGTGCAAGACACGTAAATTAGAATTCCAATGGCACTCTACACAGTGCCTCTCTTACAGTTCATGAAGCCACGTGGCACATGTGGAGGCGTTGTCGCGACCTCCTTGTGTGGATTGATCATAGTGACGTGCTGCTGGTTCCAGAAGAATGTACTCGTCCTCTCTGAGCCACACTAGCGGTACATGCACGAAGCGAAGATGTGCACGCACACCACGCACGCACTCATTCTCTCGCACGCACATGCGGGTACACGGGGGGACGCATTTTTGTACGAAGATCCACCCCATGTGATAATTTGACGCGTGTAAAGTCCTTCACTTAATTGATGGTCAATTAATACAGCGCATGCAAATTGAATGGACGTGAGGGCGGAAGAAAGACATTCCTACTCCACTGCGCACATGCGAGTAATTAAATCATGGGTTGCTAGTACTTCCATTGGTCTCCTTCGTATTTTGTGCCAATTTTTGACCATATTTGTAAGTAACATAATATTTATGCATGTCATAAAAAGTGGCACAAAAAAAGGGGGCCAATAAACCAGGACGCACGCAGCATGATCAATTTTTGCCAGGGCTACTGTTGGTGGCCTTTGTATTTAAATATGGACGGAGTGGAGTAGTACTATCTTTATCTTAGCCTCGTAGGGCTCTCCCAGCGCCTAGGCTCGCCTCGCCCACCGGATCCCGCCATGGAGGATCCCGCCATGGATAATCCCTTAGATCTCAGGATCCCGCGCGCTGCCCTCTCGCTGCGGCCCGCAGCACTGCCGACTTTGAGTGAAAACCACATGTGTTTTAGAGGGGATCCATTGCTCTGGAATCACAAATCGGTGGCGCCGGAGGACATGCCAGGGCTGCGTTTCAGGTGGTGGGCAGCAAGGGCAAATCGGATCGAGGAAGCGTCGCATCGATTGGAGAGAAGTTCCAAGGAGTTGCGCCTGGCGCAGCACAAGGCGGAGGCGCAAGTCGATCTCAGGGGAGAGATGCTGAGGGATGTCAGCATCTGGCAGCGTCGCGTTGATTTCGAGCTAGGGCTAATGGCAGAGATCATATTCACGGAGTCAACTGCGGAGGAAAGAACATGCATGCCTGCGCAATGGCATGAGCAGCCGGTGCAACTGTTCAAATGGGCGGTAGGAGAAGCCAAATCCTGGGACCAGTTGCGGCGGCGTTGCTGGGCATGCATTGTAGGCGAGGTGAGCTGCCCTCCTTCCCTGCCAGTGATGCAGTGACCTAGTCGGTTGCTGCTGCAGTGAACTTGCAACGCCATGTCGGTTTGCAACCTTGACAATCACTCCATCTATATGTATTCTATTCCTGTGAAAATACTTGGTCGTTTGGAAAAAGATGGTAATTGATATATCACTAGTTTTAGAATGCTTGCTCGTGATAATCAACCGAAGCCACGACCAGAAGTCTCCATCGTGTAATACTTTACGGTCGGTCGCACCAACAGACAGTCGGTCGGACCCGCGTCTCACCGAAGGGACACGCATCGGCTTGGTCTGACATGTACGACCAGTTACATCACTGACTTGTGCGACCGCATTTGAGCAGTG
The DNA here is from genome assembly GCF_002575655.3 of Aegilops tauschii subsp. strangulata. Taxonomy (NCBI): domain Eukaryota; kingdom Viridiplantae; phylum Streptophyta; class Magnoliopsida; order Poales; family Poaceae; genus Aegilops; species Aegilops tauschii. The sequence goes on along the minus strand of NC_053037.3, from coordinate 468,398,249 downwards.
TAGTACTCCCTCTATCTCAGTTTACAAGTCTTGCACATATACCTAGGTCGTTAATTTGACCGACTTAATAAGAGGCATACATTACGAAAAATATATCATTACAAAATTCAAATATTCTATTTTTTAATGATATATTTTTTATGTTAAACAATTTATTTTATATAAGTTACATTGACGACCTAGGTACACGTGCAAGCCTTGTAAACTGAGATGGAGGGAGTCCTTGAAATTTATGTTCCACTAAACTCATCGAGAGCCGTTTCGGGCCTCGAAACCGAAACCATCAATTAGTCTTTACCTTGTTCCCATCACATTCCAAAGTACTAGTGCTACAATTAAGTGCAAGCCTGCTCACACCTACTAGTACGTACCAAATCTGAACGTGTTCCCACTATGCAGGTTTTAGTACTACTGCTAGTACTTAGGTTATAAAAAGGGGAACTACCTAACCGAAAATTACTCTACCTTCCTCCTCATAAGTCCTTCTTCTTCGTCCATCCTTGCCATGGCCGGTGTGCAGAGCTCTAGGTCAAGAACTACTCGTAACAAGGGAGCGGCAACCAAGGCTATGGAAAAAAAGAGGGCTCGCCTCCATGCAGAGACCTCGAAAGATCTCTCATGGGCAGGCGATGGCTCTCAGGAGCGCCCTAGCCGTGGAGGCGAACATGCCGAGCTGGCGGTGCTGGAGTCGTTATACCTCGACGGCATGCCCGATCAGCTCAATAAGCACCTCAATAAGCAGAAGGAGTTCATCCACAGCTTGGTGGAACTGCTGAAGGAGAGACGACATGCCCGCTGAGCTCAATGAGCAGGGGGAGTTGACCGCCGGCTTGGTGATGCTGCTGAAGAAGAGAATTGCCTCAGAGAAGAAGGCGACCGGCAAAATCCTGCAACTTCAGGAGGACAAGGCGAAGCTCTACCATGAGCTCGACCTGCTGAAGGAGGAGAACGCTGGCTGGAAGAAGCTGCATGAGAATAGTAGTTCCTCGATGAAGATGTTGCAGGCCCTCGTCATGGAACAGAAGAAGGAGTTGGCGAAGCTCCGCATCGAGCACCCGGCTGCTGTCAAGGTACATAATGCGGCCGTGGAACAGATGATGAAGGCTTGCGTCGAGAAATCCCGCGTTATGGACAGAATGAAGAAGAAGGCGGAGGAGACGCGCAAGGAGATGGAGATCGTGGAGGCGATGAAGAAGCGGTTACGACTCTGTGAACAGCAACCCTTCATGTAGTAGAGAGCAGCGCCCCAGACTTGTGTGTGTGTGTCTTCCTTCTTATTTTGGGGTGATAATCTTCCTTCTTCTTTTTCTCCTATGTTTCTTCTTTTGCTTCGGGTGTTTCGCCGCACGTGTCACGTTCTCTGCTAGGCATGAATAGAACAATGCTAACAATGACATGACTAGCAAATTAGATCATTTTTATCGCCATATGGCATTGGGCTGCCGTGTTTCGTGCTCCTCCGCTGTACTCCAGTGGAAAACTTGAGTATACCGCATGGTTCTTTGCTCCTCCTCAAGTCGTCGGCACATTTATACGAGCAGTCAAATCACAAGGCACCGCCTTCTAGCAGTAATGAGCCATCAAATCACAAAGGCCCTCGCCTATCTTGAAACCGACCTAGCTAGACTGCCCCGCCCTCTAGCAGTAATGAGCCGTCAAATCACAAAGGCCCTCGCGTCTCTTGAAACCGACCTAGCTAGACTGCCCCGCCCTCTAGCCTTTTAAAAAATGTATACTTTTGCACAGTAGTAGGATTGATGGATTGCGCCATGGAGCAAAACTAATAAGATGAAATTAAAGAAAAAAGTTGGTACATATAGAGAGTGCTCGTCGCCAAATTATGAATATAGTACTATTAAAAAAGCTAGTACGTGCTTAAATGGGGTGCTAAATTCTATTAAAGAAATTAGCATACCTATTTAATTCTTGGGTTCTTATTATTCTGCCACTAGTTATGTATCACTACTCAGTTTTTCCATTAGAAGTTACAACTACTCAAAAATGCCATCGATCCGTGAGATGCCTGCTCAAAAATGCAATTAGATATCTCAAAAATGCCATCGTTAAGTTAGATGTTTGCTCAAAAATGCCATTAGACATTGTTATTTTCACGTCAAACCCGTTGACCATGTTACATGACAAAAATAAGCCGATTCTCACAATGATAAGTGTGGCGCCGCTTGTCAGGAGTAACCAAGCGAACAATTTTACAGGAAAATAAGAACGTTGTTGGGATCAAGTAGGCCCCACACTTTATTTTACTGTAGTGAGATGGAGGGAGAGCTGGCATGTTGGTCCATTGGTATTTATGTCATTATAACATGGCAAAAGAGATTTGAGTCACAATAATGGTGTCCAGCACAACACACCCCTCAAATAAAACTAAGCACCCTGAAATTCTTTGACAACTAAACTGCTGGCTATATGATGTTGGCCATATATATTTTACGTATATAATGTGAAGAAATGAGTGGTAGTACTATACCAACTAAAAGATGAACTGTAAGAAATACTAGTATGTACGTACTAAAGAGTTAAAGTAACGAGAAGAATAATAACATAGTTCTGCTGGGGGCTCAGCACAACACACTCCTCAAATAAAACTCAGCACAACACACTCCTCAAATTGCCCAATTAGATGTCATGTCTACTCGACGCCCAATTAAATGGCTTTCGATGTCATGTCAAGCGTTGGGAAAATTACAGATGATACGAAGCTTTCCATTCTCCCATGATACAGGCTTCCGAGAGCCCTTGGATCCGAGATCAAACGGTTGCATGGCGTGGTTCTAGACCTATGGGTGAATATCCTATCCTGGAGGGTTATTCTGCAAATTTTCAGCAACTTAGCATGCGACCGTTCGATCTCGGATCCAAGGGCTGCTAGCAGCCCGTATCATGGTCGCGCCTACCACGACCGTCGCCTCACTCGCGCGGTCGCGCCCTTGGAGATTTAACGCGGTGCGTTAGGCTATCTGATGTTGGCATGTCATACATAGTCATCACTTAGTCACTCATACTACAACAAGGTTAGCTATAAGGTTGGCTATAAGAGTATTCCTTTTTACTTCTCTCCATCTCTTTCTTCGTAGTATTTATTGCATTTGCCAAGGAGTGACCTCTTCCAATGAAATGGTGCTTAGATGAGGTGCTAAGGGCATTAAATGGCTTAGCAACTCAAGTCCCCAATGCATAGGTGCTTAGTTTTTTGTTGCTAAGTTTGCTTCATTTAATTAGCTATAGACTCAAAATTGTCTTTTCACCTAGGTACACGCGCTTAGCACCGTTTCTTCCTGGGGTCACCAAACTAGTCTCTCTCTTCTTAATTAACTTGCCACATCAGACTTTATGCCTATGTGGCAGGCTTAGCACCTGTAGGAGCAAGTACAATAGTGGGCTATAAGCCCGCTTTACATGGTATTTTTGCATATGTGGAGGAAAGAGGCAAGGAAAAAGTGGAGGAGTGGGCTCTCATGCAAGAGCCAGCCTCTACATGGTGGAGCATTGGGAGAGGCACCTGTATGGAGGTGGTCAAGAATCGGGAGACTCACACCGGTCATAGCGCCGCAGTTAAAATGATAATGGCAAGTCAAATCACGGGGGCCCACCTGTCCAACAGTAACTCGCTGTCAAATCACACAGCCCTACGTTTGCAGCAGCCTACTCCCTCATCTTCTCGCGTCTTTGTCGAACCGACTAGGCGGAACTGCCCCGCCTACCGCGCGGGAAAAGCCCCGCCCTCAACTTTTAAATAGTACAATATACTAATTTTGTATCCATGGATTGCGCCATGGAGCAAAGCCTCAAGAAAACGGCCATACACATGTACGGAATATACAGCACGCCCATCGCGTTCGCGTCGCACCCCAGACGGTCGGTCGGTCTGGCACGCCGCTCTCCAAATGGAACGTGCGTCATATTGCGTTTGCACACACATGTGGGACCGCAATTGAGAACCGACCATAGGCACACTCCCCGGCCCCGCAAGTCGGTGAGTTAATAAAAGAGAGATACGAGCGATAGTACTAGAGAAGTGTTGTACAGACGTTGGTGCCTCGACGATCCCTGCATGACACGGAAGATCAGTTCGTCCATGCATGTGACCAGACTTCAGCAGACACGCCTGGATTGGCTATCGTCTACATATCGTGCAGGGCTGCAGACTGTGTTGTACAGGGTTGTAGTTCTCATGAGAAATCTAAAAAAAGGTTTCTTGTCATCTCGCAATATTAGGTGTCATGTGCTTCGGATCACTGCGAGGGTTAAACAGCGACAACTGAGTTCCTCCAAGGTGCTGGTCATTGGGGGCACATGCACGAAGACTACTCAGCTGCCATCTAGGTCAAGCCGGCTATGTTAATTAGGACATCTATCGATGGACCCCTTTTCTACGAGTTTATCTTTAATATGAGCTTTAATCCTCGTCTAGTTTGTCCGTCGGGATTCATGTTGTCTCCTTTGGGCAGTGAGGTTATGGTTTCTTGTCATGTGGCATTTTTTCGTGTTATATGTTATAATCCGGTGCTTCAGATCAAAATGACGACAACTGCGCCTCTGGGGCACGTGCATGAAGACTTCTCGACAGTCATTGACGAGGTCAAGCCGGCTCCAGTAGACAAAAGAAAACAAGTACTCCACTATATAGGCAGGAGCCTCCGCGCTTTCTTGCTAGTGTTGCTCTCTTCACACTGTCTCGTCCTCTCCAGATCTAAACACGACAACGGTGGCCACACACACTCTCTCTCTCTCTCTCTTCTCACCACTGGTCACAGATCTAGCCGGATCCTCTCCGCTGGGGAAGGTGAGAGGGTGCAACATTCACGCAGTCGTCCTCGGCGACGGCTCTTACCCACTGCCGGCGCGTCCCGATCAGCGTGCCTTGCCGTTCTCTCCCAAGCACCGCTGGCTAGGGAGGGCCTCTGACCCCTTCTTCCTTGCTGCCGTAGTGTGGGCAGATCCGGCCTCCCGCCGCCCACCTAGCGACATCCCAGCGACCCTCATGTATAACTTCCTTCAAAACCGGCCTTGCTCTACTTCCCGAGCTCCTGACGTCGCTGCATTTGTATCTTTTACTATTTCTCAGGGCCCCTCGTAGATAGGATCGATCGGATGTTCAAAAGCCACCTAAATTTTTACTGTTAAGAGGTAAAACTAGTTCATGCACTCGAATCTAGTACTACTTTCTTCAAATAAGGAAGAAGGGGGTGGGGGTGGGGGTGGGGGAAGATTTGTTACCTGAATCTAGGACTTGGTCGAAAGAGGAAATAATGGGGGTGAAAAGTAGCAGAGACTGGCTATCCAACTGGTCTCTAGGTCTAATAGGGAAATAAAGGGAAACGCAGTACAAACTCAATATAAACCTGATCTATTGGTTGAAAAAGGAAAGAAAGTGGGGACTGGGGGACAAGTCAACAGAGTAAGTCCAGCACTAGATTTGCTAGCCTCACGCAGTATAAGGTGGCTATACCGAACAAAAATGGGACCAACCCAGATATCATGTTCTGATGTTTGTTGCCCCGAGCCACTCTTATATAATGCCACTGGTAAAATGTAGCAGTCGCACTGTTAAAAGTAAGGAGACGTTAAACCAATATTGTTTTCAATGTAATGCCTCTAGTAATATGAATCAATGGCACTTTTTTTCATGTCCTGCTAAATTTCCCATTAAGATAAGTTGCTTCTTTTCGTTAGAAATGCAACTGTCCTGGTCCGCCTACTCTCCCGTGCCCAAATACTGACTCTGTAGCAGTTGTTAATGTAATGTTGCTGGTAAAATGAAGCAATGGCACCATTAAAGTAATGTCGTATTTAACGGTTTTCATAGTTAATCCTAATGCCCACACTAATATCTAGCAATGTTGTTGCTTTAGAAATTGCTACTGTCCTTGTAGGATTTCCATTCAGATAAGGAACATGCTTCTTTTCATTTGATGTATGTTTATCACTTGTTAGTCACCCTCCTTTCCACCTTTTTTGTGCAAACAGAGATATACATTTCACGCTTGATCTTAGTTGAACTGCACAAATGATATCCAAATTATAGTTGAACATTCTAGGAGCTTCACAACCAACCTTGATGTTGCTCAATTTTATTGCAACTAATGAAGAAGAAGCTCTGTGGTTTTCGTTTTCTGATGGAAATGGAACCGGGGCTGGAGCCCTTTTCTTAAAAAAAAAGAAGAAGTTGCTAGCTCATCGGACATTGCATCATTTTAGGTGAACTGCACTAAAAGGTCCCATGAATTGAATCATCCATGTTGGTGACTGGTGTCATCCCTTCTACGATGGCGTTGACTGCAGATATGGTTCCCATCATGAGGTATGTTCCTTTTTGGTCTGGCCGTTTGCCAAAGATCCTGCATGTTGAGTCTGCTCTTGTGCTACTATTTGGGCACTGCCATGATAAAGCAGTAATGTTATTATTTTGCACCTTAATCTAGTGGCACTATTAAATTGAGGCAATGTTTTGGCACCGCTAGTGCCACTGATTTTTTTTACATATCGAAAGAGGGGGTTTCCTCCGATTTCATTAAAGAAACCCAACCATAGAGAACCATTATCCAACAACATCTCAGTGTAAACGGGCAGTTATGCAACTACTACTAGAACGGACTGAGTACTAGCAGGAGACAAGTTCGCCACATAAGCTAGGCAGGTAGGGGGACGCAACACTAGCTCGACCAAGTTTGGATTACAACCCAAATGCTACCACAGAAACATCAGGGGGGAAGATAGGGACTGAAAGAGCCAACTTCAGCATCCCAGTCTAAGCACCCCCGGCCTCCATCCTTGCGACGCACGGTACACCTCGTTTGCCACCTGCTCGACCCTAGTGTCACTGATAAAATGAAGTAATAATGCAATTAAAATAGAGCGAGTGTCCTCTCTATCATTTCATTTCCAATGTAGATAAAGAAAGTGCTTCTCTTTGTTAGTATATGTTTCATCAACTAGTCCCATTGTTAATGTTTAAGCGTTTATGCAAACTGGGGTGCTTAATTTGAGTTGATCTGCACAAAAATAGAGATTGGAATGTCTCAAGGCCCCTCCTTGTACTACCGTTGTACACTGGTGTTCATCACTGGCAGAAGGTGTATCGGGGAGACTTTGGTCGATTTCCAGTATGAGGCATACCGTATGAGGTGTTGCAGGGCCCATCTCGCCCTCGCAGCATGGCATACTATGATACTATCGCAATATTTTCTTCTATTTATTAGTGTATGTTTCATCAACTAGTGACACTATAATGTAATCATGCTTTTTCATTATCTGTGCAAACAAGGTTATTCAGCTGCATTTTGGTGGAACTGCACAAATGTACGGATGGAACCAACATATATGCAGAGTGCGAGGTGTGCCAAGTAAAAATTACCGACACCAACCATGCTCCATGCACGCATTGGCATCCACCACCACCAGTGGGATGTGTGGCGCTCTCTGTGGACGGATCTTTCTCGGCAGCAAATCCTCTAACCAAATACTAGTAGCTTATATTGGCAGTTTTCTAGGGAGTACTCTTTTCTGAAAGAAGCACCAATCTATTTTTCTTTATTTGCACACAGTGTCACAACTTTGACCCAAAGGTACAGAGCTATTTTAGGGTGATTGGCGTAGTACTCAGAGACTAATTGTAAGCATGATTTTCATTAGCTGTCACACTGATTGTAAGCATGAGCAGATGGAAGATTAGGTTAGTGCGAAGCTTACCTTAAACCCTACCGCCGCCGTTGAAACGAGGTGAGCGTCGAGGGAACCATGGAGAACGGCGGGGAAGCGAGGTCACGCCATCCGACCTCCTCTTGCGGTGGGAGAACGAATACTCCTATGGCTCCGGCTCGCTCTACACCCTCACGAACGGCACACCATACTTGATCGATTTGTTATCCTCTGGGTGCTCGACCTTTGACCTATACGCCCACCACCTCCGCCTGACTTTTGCCTCGGGCGAATCTGTCTGCTCCATCGCCCAAAGGAGATACTCGATGAACTTGAAGGACTGCGGCGTGACTGCCGCCGAGGAGTACATCGCCACCGTCTTGCTCTTTCGCATAAATTGCCACATGGCCCTCACCGTCCTTGAAATCTCCCACTCATTGTCAAACCAAGTAAGGATCTCCTTCAACCTGGCTAACTTTTCCTGGTCGCCGCCGGTGATCTGCCTGATTCGCTGCTGCATCCTCTCCATAGATGTCCTTCTGAGTGGTCCGGTGCTAGCTTTGGAAGATGGGAGGAGAGATGGTGGTCTTGCAATAGAGAAGAGGGAGAGGCGAGACGGTGGTTTTGGAATGGAGATGATGGAGATGAGAGGGGGTGGTTTTGCAATGGAGAAGAGGGAGAGGCGAGACGGTGGTTTTGGAATGGAGATGATGGAGAGGAGAGGAGGTGGTTTTGCAATGGAGAAGAGGGAGAGGAGCGTGCGACAGCGATTTAGGATTGGACGAGAGGGCCGGCGCGCTGTGACTGGATCAAAATCAAAATCAATTTACCGTTCAATTAAGAAAGCGACCCCACATTAACTAGTCTCCCTTTTATTTTGGGTCATAATTGACCATGATTTTCACAAATAAAATATATGTTATACGTTGCAAAAATAATATAATTTGAAAGTACATTCAGACACGAACCAAACGATACAATTTTTAGTGACATGCATTCACATTTTGCTTGTCAAATACAGTAATTGGTCAAACTTTGACCCAAAATACGCAAAACAAAAAAATACTTCCAAGACCAGCGCCGTTCCTCTCCTCTTAAACCACCGCCGCTCCTCTCCTGTTCCAATCTAAATCCAGCGCCGCTCCTCTCCTCTTCCATTTCAAAACCACCGCCCCTCCTCTCCTGTTCCAATCCAAAACCAACGTCGCTCCTCTCCCGTTCTAATCCAAAACCAGCGCTGCTCCTCTCCTCTTCCATTCAAAAACCACCGCTGGCGAGTGAAGGTGCTGTGGAGAAGTAGATCGATGGAGGACTACAACCGATACATGAGGATCGCAGACGGTGACCCTGTGAAGCTAGCTAGGATGTTGGAGATATAGTCTTGGTTCGACAACAAGGACCAACTAGCGGCGACAGCGACATCCATGGCCAAATATCTGCAACAGAGCGAAAAGGCGGCGATACTCCCGAAGGGAGTCGCGCGGGAGTACATAGAGCTGCTCCTCTAGGCCATGGAGCAAACAGATTCACCGAATCCGATCGTGAGGGGGCGATGGTGGGAGTATCGATCCCAGATGGAGCATCCATCAGAGATTGAAGGATCGAGCATCTACAGGGTGCCGTTTGTGAGGGTGTCGTGCCAGAGTGAGCCGATGGAGTCTTTGTCGACCGAACCCAACTGCAAGAGGAGAAAAGCAGTTGGCCCGATGATGCTTCCCCGCCATCCTCTCCCTCGTCGTTCCCATCGTCTAACGGGGCGGCTGTCTGCCGCCGAGGAATAGGAGGGGACTGCCCCCCAGCCCAATAGTCGGGCAGGTTGTGAATTGTCAGGAGGAGCTTAGGGTTGTCAGTATTTGCAGGTTGTGAATTGTGTTTTGTGTTGTGTATTTTGAGAGTACTTTCAGATATGAATGTCTTTTGAATTTTAGATTTGCAGTATTGAGCATATGAAGTATTTTATTAATTCTAGAGATCTATTTTTAGCACTTAAAAAAATGTTGTTTCATGGGAATATAAAAGTGCAGACAATGTGATTCTCAAAGAAGAAACTGCAAGTTCAGTTTTAGATAAGAAACTTCAACTTTCAGAGGCAGAGTATTTATATTAACACGGCCTTTTCAAACAGGGTTAACATCATGTTGGAAGTTTTATTCATGGTCGAAAATGGAACTACCAGCCAGTTAACATCATGCTGGTCAACATTCATGCATAGCACATCTTCATATGATGCACAGTCAAAAAGATATGCTATTTTCAAAATGCCCACACAATGTCGAGTCTCCGAAAAACAGAGAAGACAAGGGATGAAGTTTTGGCAAGTGTTGGACGTGGTGTGCGTAGATGACAATGGGGACCCACATGTCAATAATGGGAGAGGCAAAAAAATTGGAGATATTTACCCTGCATCAGGTGGAATCGAACCCGGGCGGAACAGCTGTCGGGTAGTGTCACTTGGCCACTGGGCTAGTTCAGTACTTTCATTACAAATAAGGCACTGCCTCAGGTGGTCCGATCTCCTCCTGCGCCTTTGTGCGCTCGCCGCGGCACCGCTGTCTGCCATTGTGAACATGCTGAACAAATGAGAGGAATCTAGAGAGGACTGTACGTGGAGAGGCGGACAGTCGGGACCCACCAGGTCTATGGCTGTACGCAAGCAAGTGCCTCATCGAAAAAATACTTCCTCCTAATGCTATACTGACGTTGGGGCCCACGGGTTTGTCAACATAGTTACATTTTTTAGGTGCTTCAACGTAGTTACTATAGGAGATAAATTCACAACGAAGCCGGGGAGCTGGCAGGTATCATTTATTATCACAGGGGAAGCAAGTATCAGCTGGGTTTTGGGCTGCCCCGTCTAGGACATGCGCAGCCCACGACATGCCGGTTTGTATTTTCTTGAGTGCCGTCGTGTATCGACCGGCCTGTGGACCTCCATCCGAAGTTTTATTTTTCTTGAAGCATCGGCAACCCAATTTATGTATTTTTTTGAAGAAAACGCAGAGGTCTGTTCTATTTTTCTATATAAGAATAGGAACGCCTGGTTCAACTTATGTTTCCCTTCTAACTATATTATATATATTTAAATTATTTTATATGTTATTATATATTATTTTTATTGTCATCATATATTTAACAGATACTTACATATGTAAGAAAACAATATCCCACATCTTATTAACTTATAAAAATAATTTCTTAACAATAAAATCCTCGATTTTTTTGGCAACGAAAATCCTGGTGATTGTGTACAAAACCTTGGTAAGAATTAAGGACCAATGTAATAATAAATTGATAACCCACAAGTATAGGGGATCAATTGTAGCCTCTTTCGATAAGTAAGAGTGTCGAACCCAATGAGGAGCTAAAGGTAGAACAAATATTCCCTCAAGTTCTATCGACCACCGACACAACTCTACGCACGCTTGACGTTCGCTTTACCTAGAACAAGTATAAAACTAGAAGTACTTTGTAGGTGTTTTTGGATAGGTTTGCAAGAATGTAGAGAGCACGAAAATAAAAAGTAGGGGTTGTTAAAGTGAAGACACAACTAACGTAAATATAGCGAGTGTGGAAAAGTGGTGGTAGGAGTTGCGAAATTGTCCCTAAGCAATTGAATAGTTTACTAGACCGATGGCAAGTTTTATGTGGGAGAGGCCACTGCTAGCATGTCATCCCTGACTTGGAATTCTATGCACTTATGATTGGAACTATTAGCAAGCATCCGCAACTACTAACGTTCATTAAGGCAAAACCCAACCATAGCATTAAGATATATTGGTCCCCCTTCAATCCCGTATGCATCAATTTCTATGCTAGGTTGAAGCTTCTGTCACTCTTGCCCTCCAATACATAGTCCTATCAACATACAACTAACCCTATGGTGTGATCCATGTGCGTGCTCATATGATGGGCACCAAAGGACAGCAACATAACCACAAGCAAATTAAATCAATCATAGTAATTCATCAACCACCGATAGGACAACGAAAATCTACTCAGACATCATAGGATGGCAAAACATCATTGGATAATAATATGAAGCATAAAGCACCATGTTCAAGTAGAGGGTACAGTGGGTTGCGGGAGAGTGGACTGCTGTAGATAGAGGGGGGGAGGTGGTGGAGATGTTGGTGAAGATCGCGGTGATGATGATGGTGGCCACGGCAGCGTTCCGGCGCCACCGGAGGAGAGGGGGAGAGGGGGCCCCTTCTTCCTCTTCTTCCTTGACCTCCTCCGTAGATGGGAGAAGGGTTTCCCCTCTGGTCCTTGGCCTCCATGGCATGGGAGGGGCGAGAGCCCCTCCGAGATTGGATCTGTCTCTCTGTCTCTCTCTGTTTCTGCGTTCTCTTTTGCTGCCCTTTCACCGTTTTGTATATATATGGAGATCCGTAACTCCGATTGGACTGAAATCTTCGCCGTGATTTTTTCCTGAAAATTAGCTTTCTTGCGGCCGAAGAAGGGCATCAACCGCCTTACGGGTGGCCCACGAGGGTCAGGGGCACGCCCCCTACCTCGTGGCCACCTCGGGCACCGTCTCGCGTTGATTCTTCTTCCGGAGTTTTCCAAATATTCCAAAATAATTCTCCGTCTGTTTTTATCCCGTTTGGATTTTGTTTGATATGGGGTTTCTGCGAAACATAAAACATGCAACAAACAGGAACTGGCACTGGGCACTGGATCAATATGTTAGTCCCAAAAATAGTATAAAAAGTTGCCAAAAGTATATGAAAGTTGTAGAATATTGGCATGGAACAATAAAAAATTATAGATACGACGGAGACGTATCATAAATCACTTATTATTTAAATACATTTATAACGAAATGCTTAGCCCCTGTTTATTTTTTGATAACATTGCTGCGCCCAACCCAACATTATAATTAGAATCAGCCCAGCAAAATCGTGTATTTTGAGAAAGTGCAAATGGCCTGTAATTTTTTAGGAAAAAAATAAATGGGTCGCATGGACGCTACATTATTTGTTCATCCAGCCCAACTAATGGACTATAATTCTAAAAAAAGAAGATCAAAATTGACTATAAATTCCAAAAAAATGGGTTGAATACGTGCCACATTTTTGGAGGCTGAAATGTGGGCCAATAGGTCGAAGCCAACGCAAGTCGTTATCAACTTAGTCAACAAATGATTCTGACATCGTTAGTCGTTGGATTTACATCCAACGAACGACGTCCATCTTCAATCTCTCGTCTACTTCCTCCAGCGCCGCCGGGACCACCTGCTCCCGCCTCCTGCTGCTAGCAACTCTGCTTAGCACGCTTCGCTGTGAAGCGGTACCCCACCGTTGGCCAGGCCATCCCTCCACCCCTCCACACCTCTCGTTCTTCTCCACCGACTGCTGAACCACACCGCACCAGAACCAGTTAACCCTCGTACACCTCTCCGTCTGCGACTCTACTCCCGCGTCTTCCCATCTCCGGCTCGTTGTTGTCCGGGGCCTCGCCGTCGTCCACCACCTTGGATGCGCTCGGCGCGGAGTGGTCAACGAACGACATCCATCAGAAGTAGACTGTGCGTGGAGAGGCTGACAGCTGGGTCCACGACCGCACGCAAGGAAATGCCTCCTTATTACGCGCAAAATAATGATTCCTCCACTTGATAACTGGGACCCACTGAAATGGCCTCTGTATTTCGCAAAAAAAATGTTCCCCCCGCTGACAGGTCGGACCCACCTATATCTTCGCACGCAAGGAAGTGCCTCCTTATTACGCACAAAAAAATGAATACTCCCCTGCTAGCTGGGACCCACCATAGTGGGAGGCTGACTTGTGGGCCTACTAAGTTGAGGGGGACGGAGGGCTTTGTCAACTTAGTCAATATGAACGATTTTAGCTCCAGTGACCGTACGATGTCCATCCAATGGCCGTAGTGCTTCTTCAACCTCTGGTCTTCTTGCTCCAGCCGCCCAAACCAGCGTCGGTCGTGCCGCGTGCTCCTGCCTCCCGTGGCTGGTTGTGATGCCGCAGAGGCCTCACCGCCCCCTACGACTCCCACCGCTGGCCAGGCCATCCCTTTACTCACCCACACCCCCTGTTATTCTGCGGCGACGGCAGCCTCACACCGCAGCCGAACCAGTGAAACCTCGTACTCCTCTCCGCGTGGGCATCCACTTGCCGCGTCTTCCCTGGCTCCGCGTCGTCCCCTTCCTAGGCCTCGCCGTCGTCCACCGCCCTGGTGCTCTCGTCGCGGCGTGGTCAACATGGTCAAGGAACGACTTCCATCGGAAGAGTAGTGTACGTGGAGAGGCTGACAGCTGGGTCCACGGGAGCAGCAAGGAAGTGCCTCCTTATTACGCGCAAAATAATTATTCCTCCACCTCACAGCAGGGACCCACCGGACGGGACACCGTATTTCATGAAAAAAACGTTCCTCCCTGACTGTTGGGATCCACCAGCTACATCTTCGCACGCAAGGAAGTGCGTCCATATTATGGGCAAAAAAATGATTTGCCCCCTGACTGCTGGGACCCACCAGCTACATCTTCGCACGCAAGGAAGTGCGTCCATATTATGGACTCACCTGGTCGAAGCATATGTAGCGTTGTCATTCTGGTCGCGAACGTGTACGTACATACTGGTCGATCGGTCTGTCTGTAGGCTGCAGCGATGAACTGTGGCCGTGTAAGAAAGGGCACGTGTCGTAGTAGAGGCGCGCACGTGTCGTAGTAGAGGCGCACACGTAGCATGTACACGTACGTACAGCAGCCAAGGTGCAAGAAAGTAAATACGGCCATGTACGTACATACGGGAGGGGTCTCAAACGCTTACTCGCGCATACGTACGGCCAGGTCTCGTGTACATGGCTGGGTCAGAACGGAGAAACTGCGTCGTCGTCATGTTCAAGGGGAGGCAACCGGCTGGGTCAGAACGGAATGCGTGGTCATGTTCATCGGGAGCCAACCGGCTTGGATGGAACAGCCGATGGAAATGAGGCCTGGCGTACCGCGGAACGGAGGAAACGACCTTGTGTTCGACCGGCCACGGTCGAAACCGGATCATGTTCATCGGGAGGGGTCTGGAGTACCGCAAAACGGAGGAAACGGACTTCTCTTGGACCTCCTACGGTCGAAATGGGGTCCTATTGATCGGGAGGGGTGTGGCGTACCGCAAAACGGAGTAAACGGACTTGTGTTGGAACGCTACGTTCGAAACGGGGGTCATGTTCATCGGGAGGGGTGTGGCGTACCACAAAACGGGACTCCACGGGATACTGTTCATCTCCACCGTCGACCTCCTCTAGCCTCCACGGGCTACTGTTCATCCACCATCGACCTCCTCCAGCCTCCACCTGCGACTGTTCATCCACGGGCTCTTGTTCATCCAGCCGCCACCGCGCGCTCCTCCACCGGCTACTGTTCAACCAGCCCTCTCCACAAGGTCCTATTCAACCACCCCTCCACGGGCTACTGTTCATCCAGCCCTCCATCGGATACTGTTCAACTAGCCCTCCATGGGGTCATGTTCATCCAGCCCTCCACGGGGTCCTATTCATCCAGCGGCAACGACCTCTACTACCACGGGGTCCTGTTCATCCAACCCCCCACCGGGAACTATTCATCGAAACCCCCCAACAACACTCACTGTTCATCCAGAGCCAGCATCGATCGGCTTTAGTTAGCAGCAGTAGCGAAGGAATCGCTCGATCGGGTTCAGTTAACAGCCATCAATCGATCGCTCGGGTTCAGTAACGCGTAGCCTGCAATGCAATCGCTCGGGTTCAGTTAGGCGAACGCCTCACTCGGGTTCAGTTAGAGCCCAACGCCTCGCACCCACGCGCGTACCTGTACGAGAGAAACGCGCAAACCTCCATGCATTGCTCGGCCCCGACCACCCACCGTAACCGGGAACACCCTGATATTTTCCTCGCCCTCGCTTCTACCACGGTTTTTTCCGTCATGGACGGCCCAAAGAATGTCATGCAGCTGCGTCTCTGGCCCGCCCAGGACGAAAAGCCCATTCATGATTTTTTGTCATATAAGTAGGATCCCACCACATCTATGATGATACCGGGTTTTGTCACAATTATCATCATAGAAGTGTCATAAGTATGACAGAAAAAAGTTTCGTTCGGCCCAAAATGTCACGGATGTGTATTTTTTGTAGTGATTGCTTAAGCAACATTGATCGAGTTTTACAGAGATGTGAGCAAACTACTCTTGTCTTGAACTGGGAGAAGTGCCACTTTATGGTTAATGAAGGTATTGTCTTGGGGCATAAAATTTTTGAACGAGGTATTGAGGTGGATAAAGCTAAAGTTGATGCAATTGAGAAAATGACATGTCCTAAAGATATCAAAGGTATTCATAGTTTCCTCGGTCATGCTGGTTTCTATAGGAGGTTTATTAAAGACTTCTCTAAAATTTCTAGGCCTCTTATAAATCTTTTACAAAAGGATGTTTCATTTGTTTTTGATGATGATTGTGTAGAAGCCTTTGAAACACTTAAGAAAACCTTAACTTCTGCACCTATTGTTCAACCACCTGATTGAAACTTGCCTTTCAAAATCATGTGTGATGCTAGTGATTATGCTGTCGGTGCTGTTCTAGGACAAAGAGTTGATAAGAAACTAAATGTCATTCATTATGCTAGTAAAACTCTAGACAGTGCTCAACGAAACAATGCTACTACTGAAAAAGAATTTTTAGCAGTTGTATTTGCTTGTGATAAATTCAGATCTTATATTGTTGATTCTAAAGTGATTGTTCACACTGATCATGCTGCTATAAAATATCTTATGGAAAAGAAAGATGCTAAACCTAGACTCATTAGGTGGGTTTTCCTATTATAAGAATTTGATTTACATATCACTGATAGAAAAGGAGCTGAGAACCCCGTAGTTGATAACTTGTCTAGGTTAGAAAATATTCTTGATGACCTATTAATGATAGCTTTCCTGGTGAGCAACTAGCTGCAATAAATGTTTCTCATAACACTCCTTGGTATGCTGACTATGCTAATTACATTGTTGCAAAATATATACCACCTAGTTTCACATACCAACAAAAGAAAAAAATTCTTCTATGATTTAAGACATTACTTTTGGGATGACCCACATCTTTACAAAGAAGGAGTAGATGGTATTATTAGATGTTGTGTACCTGAGCATGAACAGTAACAAATCATATGGAAATGTCACTCCGAAGCTTATGGAGGACATCATGCGGGAGATAGGACTGCTCACAAGGTATTGCAGTCTTGTTTTTATTGGCCTCTCTCTTCAAGGATTCCCGTAAGTTTGTTTTATCTTGTGATGAATGTCAAAGAATTGGTAATATTGGTAAGCGTCAAGAAATGCCTATGGATTATTCTCTTACAGTTGAACCATTTGATGTTTGGGGTTTTGATTATGTGGGACCTTTTCCTTCCTCTAATGGGTATACACATATTTTGGTTGTTGTTGATTATGTTACTAAGTGGGTAGAAGCTATTCCAACTAGTAGTGCTGATCACAACACCTCTATTAAAATGCTTAAGGAAGTTATTTTCCCAAGGTTTGGAGTCCCTAGATATTTAATGACGGATGGTGGTTCACACTTTATTCATGGTGCCTTCCGTAAAATGCTTGCTAAGTATGATGTTAACCATATAATTGCATCACCCTATCATCCTCAGTCTAGTGGTCAAATTGAACTTAGCAATAGAGAAATAAAATTAATTCTACAAAAAACTGTCAATAGGTCCCGAAAGAATTGGTCTACGAAATTAGATGATGCACTTTGGGCTTACAGAACAGCTTACAAAAATCCTATGGGTATGTCTCCTTATAAAATGGTATATGGAAAAGATTGGCATTTGCCTCTTGAGTTAGAACATAAAGCATATTGGGCAATTAAAGAACTCAACTATGACTTCAAACTTGCCGGTGAAAAGGGGTTATTCAATATTAGCTCACTAGATGAATGGAGAACCCAAGCTTATGAAAATGCCAAGTTGTTTAAAGAAAAAGTTAAAAGATGGCATGATAAAATAATCCAAAAGCGTGAGTTCAAAGTGGGTGAATATGTCCTTTTGTACAACTCTCATTTTAGATTCTTTGCAGGGAAGCTTTTCTCCAAATGGGAAGGACCTTATGTTATCGAAGAAGTTTATCGTTCTGGAGCTATCAAAATAAATAATGCCGAAGGCACTAACCCGAAGGTTGTCAATGGGCAAATAATTAAACACTATATCTCAGGTACGCCTATTAATGTTGAAAGCAATATTATTCAAACCATGACACCAGAGGAACACATAAAAGAAACCTTTTGGAACACTCTAGAATCGTGAAAAAAGAGGAGGTACGTGATACGGTAAGTAAACAGACTCCAAAAAATCCGCAAAAATATTTTTTGTCAGTTTTGGAATATAACAAAAATTAGGAAAATAAGAAACAACCAGGAAGGCAACCCTAGTGGGCACAAGACACCAAGGCGCGCCTGGCATGCCAAGCGTGCCTAGGTGGGTTGTGCCCACCTCGGGTACCTTCCGGACTCCGTTTTCTCTCGTTTGCTTGTTTCCCAAGATAAAAAAATCTTTATACACCTCCCAAACCTATTGACCGACGTATCCCGGAGAAATATTCTGTTCTTCTTTCTTGTTGTTTCCTGACAGATCTGGAAAATATGTCATCCCAAGATTCAGAGGGTGAGAGCTATGTTGCTGATTATATCGCAAACCCCAAGGTTTATGGGGATGTGGAGCGTTATAGTTGGACTTCGGAGGAGGAAGAAGACTATGATCCTAAAGGAGGGGAGGAGACAAGCTCAGACGAAGATGAAGTTCCATTGCCTCAACCTGGGACATGCACATGGAATTCAAGAAGTCAAGTCTCCCCAACAAATCAAATAAACCTAAGATTCAGTTTATCCCCTTTCGTCTCTTACAGGAAAACAAGCAAGAATTATGCAAAAAGATATTAGAGCTTGAGCAGGAGATCGGTGATTTAAAGGACGAAAATTCCATCCTCAAGCGTAAGCTGAGAAAGAAAGAAAAGATCGCTACTACCTCATCACCACCACCACCTTCTTCATCACCAAAGGAGACTTGAGTATCGGGTATGGGCACTCCCCTTGGCCTGTGCCAAGCTTGGGGGAGGTTCCCTGGTATCATATCACAATCACTATCTTTTGCCTTTACTTATCTTAGTTCGATCCTTAGTTATCTTTTGATTTAGTTGAATAAAAATTTAGTTTGATCTTTTTTCAAGTTTTTTGCTTAGTGATCTATCTATCCTTGTAATCGTGTGCAAGATATATAATAAAGTTTAGTTTGAGTTTTGCTTTCTTTACTTTCATGTTCAATAAAAAGAAAGGAAAATAAATAAAAAGTTCATATGCTAATCTTATGGTAAGTGATGACATCACATAAGGAAGAGTATAAGTAGTAAAATTTATTGGAGATTGACAAACAGAGCATTGGTCAATGATGCAATTCATGAAAGAATTAATAAGGGAAGAGAAGATTCACATGCAAATACACTATCTTGGACATCTTTTATGATTGTGAGCCCCCATCAAAATAATATATGCAAAAATTGTTTATGTTGGACAAGGAAGACAATGTAATGACTTATGTTTGTTCATATTCACATAGAAGTTATATTGTCATAGATCCTTTAACATGTGGTGCTTGCCGCCTATCTTTGCTAGCCAAAAATTCCGCACTAAGTAGAGATACTACTTGTGCATCCAAAAACCCTTAAACCCAAATCTTGCTTTGAGAGTCCACCATACCTACCTATGGATTGAGTAAGATCCTTCAAGTAAGTTGTCATAGGTGCAATTAGGCAATAAAAATTGCTTCTAGATCTGTTAGATCATTTAGTGTAAGAGAAAATTGATCATTGCCTGGATATCGTCATGATTATTTGGAGTTCTATCAATTGCCCAACAGTAATTTGTTTACCCACCGTATGCTATTTTTTCTCGAGAGAAGCCACTAGTGAAATCCACGGCCCCCGGGTCTCTTCTTTATTATATTTGCCTTCGAGATCTATTTTTATTTGCTTTTATTTCCAGATATATTAATCCAAAAACACAAAAATACCTTGCTGCAATTTTTATTTATTTATTTTATCTCGCGTTCCCGTGAGATCTATTTATCCAATCTACTACAATTTTACCTATCCTTTTACCAGTGAGGGATTGACAACCCCTCTCTTACGTCGGGTTGCAAGTATTTGTTCTTTGTGTGCAGGAGCTGTTTACGTGGTGTTGTGTGGTTCTCCTACTGGTTCGATAACCTTGGTCTCATCACTGAGGGAAATACCTATCGTAGCAGTGCTGCATCATCCCTTCCTCTTTGAGGAAATACTGACGTAGTTCAAGCCGCATCAGGGGCACAAGGTAGGGGGCGCGCCCTCCACCCTTGTCGCCACCTTGTGGCTCTTCTGACTTGAACTTCAAGTCTCCTGGGTGTCCTCTGGTCCAAGAAAAATCATCGTGAAGTTTTATTCCGTTTGGACTCCGTTTAGTATTCCTTTTCTGCGAAGCTCAAAAACAAGGAAAAAACATAAACTGGCACTAGGCTCTAGGTTAATAGGCTAGTCCCAAAAATAATATAAAATAGCATATTAATGCATATAAAACATCCAAAACAGATAATATAATAGCATGGAACAATCAAAAATTATAGATAGGTTTGAGACGTATCAAGCATCCCCAAGCTTAATTCCTGCTCATCCTCGAGTAGGTAAATGATAAAAACAGAATTTTTATGTGGAATGCTACCTATCATATTTATCCATGTAATTTTCTTCATTGTGGCATGAATGTTCAGATCCATAAGATTCAAAACAAAAGTTTAATATTGACATAAAAACGATAATACTTCAAGCATACTAATAAAGCAATCATGTCTTCTCAAAATAACATGGCCAAAGAAAGCTATCCCTACAAAATCATATAGTCTGGCTATGCTCCATCTTCATCACACAAAATATTCAAATCATGCACAACCCCGATGACAAGCCAAGTAATTGTTTCATACTTTTGGTGTTCTCAAACTTTTTCAACTTTCACGCAATACATGAGCGTGAGCCATGGACATAGTACTATAGGTGGAATAGAATATGGTGGTTGTGGAGAAGACAAAAAGAAGGAGATAGTCTCACATCAACTAGGCATATCAACGGGCTATGGAGATACCCATCAATAGATATCAATGTGAGTGAGTAGGGATTGCCATGCAACAGATGCACTAGAGCCATAAGTTTATGAAAGCTCAAAAAGAAACTAAGCGGGTGTGCATCCAACTCGCTTGCTCACGAAGACCTAGGGCAATTTGGGGAAGCCCGTCATTGGAATATACAAGCCAAGTTCTATAATGAAAAATTCCCACTAGTATATGAAAGCGACAACATAGGAGACTCTCTATCATGAAGATCATGGTGCTACCTTGAAACACAAGTGTGGAAAAAGGATATTAACATTGCCCCTTCTCTTTTTCTCTCATTTTTTGTGGGCTTCTTTGGCCTCTCTTTTTTTCTTCTTTTTTTATTTTTCATCCGGAGTCTCATCCCGACTTGTGGGGGAATCATAGTCTCCGTCATCCTTTCCTCACATGGGACAATGCTCTAATAATGATGATCATCACACTTTTATTTACTTACAACTCAAAAATTACAACTTGATACTTAGAACAAAATATGACTCTATATGAATGCCTCCGGTGGTGTACCGGGATGTGCAATGACTCAAGAGTGACATGTATAAAAAAGTATGAACGGTGGCTTTGCCACAAATACTATGTCAACTACATGATCATGCAAAGCAATATGACAATGATGGAGCGTGTCATAATAAACGGAACGGTGGAAAGTTGCATGGAAATATATCTCGAAATGGCTATGAAAATGCCATAATAGGTAGGTATGGTGGCTGTTTTGAGGAAGGTATATGGTGGGTGTATAGTACCGGCGAAAGTTGCGCGGTACTAGAGAGGCTAGAAATGGTGGAAGGGAGAGAGTGTGTATAATCCATGGACTCAACATTAGTCATAAAGAACTCACATACTTATTGCAAAAATCTATTAGTCATCAAAAAAAAGTACTACGCGCATGCTCCTAGGGGGATAGATTGGTAGGAAAAGACCATCGCTCGTCCCCGACCGCCACTCATAAGGAAGACAATCAATAAATAAATCATGCTCCGACTTCATCACATAACGGTTCACCATACGTGCGTGCTACGGGAATCACAAACTTTAACACAAGTATTTCTACAATCCACAATTACTCACTAGCATGACTCTAATATCACCATCCTCATATCTCAAAACAATCATAAGGAATCAAACTTCTCTTAGTATTCAATGCACTTTATATGAAAGTTTTTATTATATCCCTCTTGGATGCCCATCATATTAGGACTAAATTCATAGCCAAAGCAAATTACCATGATGTTTATAGACTCTCAAAATAATATAAGTGAAGCATGATAGTTCAACAATTTCTATAAAATAAAACCACCGTCGTGCTCTAAAAAGATATAAGTGAAGCACTAGAGCAAAATTGCCTAGCTCAAAACATATAAGTGAAGCACATAGAGTATTCTAATAAATCATGATTCATGCGTGTCCCTCTCAAAAGGTGTGCACAGCAAGTATGATTGTGTCAAACTAATAAGCAAAGACTCATATCATACAAGACTCTCCAAGCAAAACACATATCATGTGGTGAATAAAAAGATAGCCTCAATTAAAGTTACCGATAGACAAAGACGAAAGAGGGGATGCCTTCTGGGGCATACCCAAGCTAAGGCTCTTGGTTGTCCTTGAATATTACCATGGGGTGCCTTGGGCATCCCCAAGCTTAGGCTCTTGCCACTCCTTATTCCATAGTCCATCAAATCTTTACCCAAAACTTGAAAACTTCACAACACAAAACTCAACAGAAAATCTTATGAGATCCGTTAGTATAAGAAAGCAAATCACCACTTTATGGTATTGTTGTGAACTCATTCTTTATTTATATTTGTGTAATATCTATTGTATTCCAACTTCTCCATGGTTCATACCCCCCGATACTACCCATAGTTTCAACAAAATAAGCAAACAACACAAAGAAAACAGAATCTGTCAAAAACAGAACAGTCTGTAGCAATCGGAGAACTTCGAATACTTCTGTAACTCCAAAAAATCTGAAAAATTAGTACATGTGCAATTTGTATATCAATCTTGTGTAAAAAATTCAGATCAAAAGCACGCTTCTATAATTTATGAATTTTTTTTGCTGGGCGCAAAAGTTTCAGTTTTTCAGCAAGATCAAATCAACTATCACCGTAAGCCATCCCAAAGGTATTACTTGGCACAAACACTAATTAAAACACAAAAACACATCTAGCCATAGGCTAGATGAATTATTTATTGAAAAAACGGAACCAAAAAAGCAAGAACAAAAATAAAATTGGGTTGCCTCCCAACAAGCGCTATTGTTTAACGCCCTTAGCTAGGCATAAAACATAGATCTAGGTATTGTCATCTTTGGTATGCAATCCATAAGTAGCTCTCATAATAGATTCATATGGCAACTTAATTTTCTTTCTATGAAAGTGTTCCATCCCCTTCCTTAACGGAAATTGAAATCTAATGTTTCCTTCTTTCATATCAATAATTGCACCAATCGTTCTAAGGAAAGGTCTACCAAGAATAATAGGACATGTAGGATTGCAATCTATATCAAGAACAATGAAATCTACGGGCGCATAATTCCTATTTGCAACAATAAGAACATCATTGATCCTTCCCGTAGGTTTCTTAATAGTGGAATCCACAAGATGCAAATTTAAAGAACAATCATCAAATTCACGGAAACCTAACACATCACATAAAGTTTTTGGAATTGTGGAAACGCTAGCACCCAAATCACACAAAGCATGGCACTCATAATCTTTAATCTTAATCTTAATAGTAGGTTCCCACTCATCATAAAGTTTTCTAGGGATAGAAACTTCCAATTCAAGCTTTTCTTCAAAAGATTTCATCATAGCATCAACAATATGTTTAGTAAAAGCTTTATTTTGATTGTAAGCATGAGGAGAATTCAACATGGATTGCAACAAGGAAATACAATCTATTAAAGAACAATTATCATAATTAAAATCCTTGAAATCCAAAAGAGTGGGTTCATTGCAACTTAAAGTTTTGACCTCTCCAATCCCACTTTTATCAATTTTTGCATCTAGATCTATAAACTCCGAATCATTGGGACGCCTTTAACTAAAGTTGACTCATATCCAGTCCCATCTTTATGAAGATTTACATTGGAAAACAAAGATTCAATAGGAGTCACATCAATCACTTTAAGATCTTCATCATTATTTTCACAAAAACTAGAAGAACACGCTTTTACAATCCAATCTCGTTTAGCACGCATCTTAGCGGTTCTTTCTTTACACTCATCAATGGAAATTCTCATAGATTTTAGAGACTCATTAATATCATGCTTGGGTGGAATAGATCTGATTTTCAAATAATCAATCTCAAGAGAAATTCTATCCACGTTCCTAGCCAAATCATCAATCTTAAGCAAATTTTTTTCAAACAAAGCATTGAAACTCTTTTGCGAAATCATAAATTCTTTAACACTATTCTCAAAATCAGAGGACATCTTATTATAATTTCCATAAGAATTGTTGCAGGAATGACCATAATTATTAGAGGAATTACTAGGAAACGGCTTAGGATTAAAATTGCCTCTATATGCGTTATTACCAAAATTGTTCCTACCAACAAAGTTCACATCCATAGATGCATTATTATTCTCAATCAAAGTAGACAAGGGCATATCATTAGGATCAATAGGAGCACTCTTACTAGCAAATAATTTCATAAGCTCATCCATCTTTCCACTCAAAACATTAACTTCTTCAATCGCATGCACTTTTTACTAGTAGAAGATCTTTTGGTGTGCCACTGAGAATAATTAACCATAATATTATCTAGGAGTTTATTATCTTCTCCTAAATTAATTTCCATAAAAGTACCTTCCGCGGCCGAATCTAAAAGATTTCTAGAAGCAAAATTCAATCCGGCATAAAAATTTTGTATGATCATCCACGAATTTAAACCATGAGTAGGGCAATTTAGTATCATCAATTTCATCCTCTCCCAAGATTGTGCAACATGTTCATGATCAAGTTGCTTAAAATTCATAATATCGTTCCTAAGGGAGATGATCTTAGCAGGAGGAAAATACTTGGAAATAAAGGCATATTTACACTTATTCCATGAATCAATACTATTTTTAGGCAAAGATGATAACCAAGTTTTAGCACGATCTCTAAGTGAAAACGGAAATAGCTTCAATTTAACAATATAACTATCCACATCTTTCTTCTTTTCATATCACACAACTCAATGAAACTGTTTAGATGGGATGCGACATCTTCACTAGGAAGGCCAAAAAATTGATCTTTCATAACAAGATTCAGCAAAGCGGCATTAATTTCATAAGATTCCGCACTAGTGGCATGAGCAATCAAAGTACTAATAAAATCATCATTATTAGTATTGGAAAAGTCACACAATTTTGTATTCTCTTGAGTCATTGTGTCAAAGCAAGCAATCAAACACACGAGCAAACAAAAAGCAAACGAAAATACGGTCGGAAGGAGGGTGAAAGAAAAAGGGCAAATCTTTCAAAAATCGTTTTAGAAGTGGGGGAGAGGAAAATGAGAGGCAAATGGCGAATAATGTAATGCAAGAGATGAGAGTTTTATTATGGGTACTTGGTATGTCTTGACTGGTGCCGCCGCAAGAAATTCTTCCTGCTACTTCTTGAGCTTGCATTGGTTTTTCCCTTGAAGAGGAAAGGGTGATGCGGCAAAGTAAAGATAAGTATTTCCCTCAGTTTGAGAACAAAGGTATCAATCCAGTAGGAGAAGAACGCGCAAATCACCAATACCTGCACAAACAATCAAACACTTGCACCCAACGCGATAAAGGGGTTGTCAATCCCTTCACGGCCACTTGCAAAAGTGAGATCTGATAGAGATAGATAAATAGAACTAAACAAAAGATAAAATATTTTTGCTTTTTTTGGTTTATAGATCCGAAAATAAAAGATTGCAAAATAGTAGATCGAAAACTAGTATGATGGAAAATAGTAGATCAGAAACTAATATGATGGAAAATAGTAGATCGGAAACTAATATGATGGAAAATAGACCCGGAGGCCATATGTTTCACTAGAGGCTTCTCTCATGAAGGCAAATAATACGGTGGGTAAATTACTGTCGAGCAATTGATAGAAAAGTGCAAAGTTATGATGATATCCTAGGCAATGATTATGCAATATAGGCATCACGCCCGTGTCAAGTAGACCGACTCCTGGCTGCATCTACTACTATTACTCCACACATCGACCGACTCCTGGCTGCATCTACTACTATTACTCCACACATCGACCGACTCCTGCCTGCATCTAGAGTATTAAGTTCATAAAGAACAGAGTAACGCATTAAGTAAGATAACATGGTTTAGAGGAATTAACTCAAGAAATATGATGAAAACCCCATCTTTTTATCCTCAATGGCAACAATGCAATACGTGTCTCGCCACCCCTACTTTGTCACTTGGTGAAACCACGCAAGATTGAACCCAAAGCTAAGCACCTCTCCCATTGCAAGAAAAACCAATCTAGTTGGCCAAACCAAACCGATAATTCGAAGAGAAATACAAAGATACCAAATCATGCATATAAGAATTCAGAGAAGATTCAAATAATATTCATAGATAAACTAATCATAAATACATAATTCATCGGATCTCGACAAACACACCGCAAAAATGTATTACATCGGATAGATCTCCAAGAACATCGAGGAGAACATGGTATTGAGAATCAAAGAGAGAGAATAAGCTATCTAGCTACTAGCTATGGACCCGTAGGTCTGAAGTGGACTACGCACGCTACATCGGAAGGGCAATAGAGTTGATGTAGATGCCCTCCGTGATCGAATCCCCCTCCAGCAGGATGCTGGAAAAGGCCCCAAGCTGGGATCTCAGGGGAACAGAAGGTTGCGGCGGTGGAAAAGTGTTTTCGTGGATGCTTCTGGTGGTTTGGGAATATATGTGAATATATAGGAGGCAAAACTAGGTCAGGGGGTCACGAGGGGCCCACAAGGTAGGGGCGCTCCCTCCACCCTTGTCGCCGCCTCGTGGCTCTTCTGACTTGAACTCCAAGTCTCCTGGTGTCTTCTGGTCCAAGAAAAATCATCGTGAAGTTTTATTCCGTTTGGACTCCGTTTAGTATTCCTTCTCTACGAAGCTCAAAAACAAGGAAAAAACAAAAACTCGCACTGGGCTCTAGGTTAATAGTTTAGTCCCAAAAATAATATAAAATAGCATATTAATGCATATAAAACATCCAAAACAGATAATTTAATAGCATGGAACAATAAAAAATTATATATACGTTGGAGACGCATCAGAATGCCCCTCTTGTTCTCATGCTCATGCATGTGGGGAAACAACCTCCCTTATAAGGAGGTCCAACTCCTACCAAACTAGCAATGTGGGACTAAAGTTTAGTAGCACCCCTTGCCTTGCACGAATGGGCCAAGTGGGCCTCTAGGATTTATTAGGAATTTCTGAAATTGCTATTGGGTTGTCCCAAAATAGACTAAATTCCAGCAATCCCCCACAAGATCTCAAAGGCACACAAAATTTGCCTTTGGTTACAAAACACTGTTTTATATACCGGCACTGCAGTGGATATTGTTAAGTTGAACTTCCACCTAGAACTCTATGCTACACTAGTAAGCAACTTGAACAGTGGACTAGACCTTGAACTGCAAGTTTTCTGCGAATCTAGCTTCACACAAAGCCTTGACCGATACTAGGCTACCGTGGGTCTTTCCCGCGAGTGAAACTTATGCGTCATACTCTGAGACCTTTCATGAGTTTACTAGAGAGCACCATATACTCTCATAGATTGCAACATTTAACAATCTGACTCATATAGGTGTGTTCTTCAAAAGATGTTCTACAAGACAACATCTCTGCTTAAATGAGCCACTTAGAACACATTAAGATATACATCAACCTGCCATGCAGATTAGGAGAGTATTGCATCTTCATGGAGTGGTATTGTTAATAGTAAGGATACTCTCCTCTCAGTTGACCAACAACTTGTCTTCCACATCTAATTCACGGGATCTCCGACCACATAGACTAGGTTACCACTGTGAACAACTCACATTGTGGGTCTCATACCCATCTCCTTCAATGCATTATCTATCACATTACACGATAGACCCTTAGTAAAAGGATCTGCCAGATTTTTAGATGTTTGGATATAATCCAATGTAACTCCAGAGTTTCTCATTTTCCTGACAGACTTTAACCTTCTCTGAGCATGTTTTGATGACTTCATGTTATCCTTTGAGCTGCTCACTTTTGCAATCACAGCTTGGTTGTCGCAGTTCATAATGATACTCGATACATGTTTCTCAACTACCGGCAAGTCATTCAAGAGCCGATGAAGTCAATCTGCTTCGACCGTAGTTGTATCTAGTCTTGTGAGTTCTGCTTCCATTGTTGACCTCGTTAAGATGGTCTGCTTGCAAGACTTCCAAGAAACAACGCCACCTCCCTGAGTGAATACATATCCGCTCGTGACCTTTATCTCATCAGCATATGAGATCCAGTTTGAGTTACTATACCCTTCCAGTACCTTTGGGTACCCAGTGTAGTGAATTCCATAACTCGCAGTGCCTTTCAAGTAACACATAACTCTCTCTAGAGCTTTCCAATGAATATCTCCTTGTTTTGAGACAAACCCGCTCGTTTGCTAACAGCAAAAGAGATGTCAGGTCTTGTAGCACTGGCTAAATACATAAGCGAGCCAATAATTTGAGAATATTTTAATTGATCTCTAGCAATTCTTCGATTCTTTCGAAGCAACACGCTATCATCGTATGGAGAGGGCTTGCAGTCACTATAGCCGAAGCGACTCAAGATCTTTTTCATATAGTGAGATTGAAGCAATGTAATCCCACCATTATTATCTCTCAACAGCTTGATGTTCAAAATAACATCAGCCGTCCTAAATCCTTCATCTCAAAACAACGAGATAGGAAATCCTTGGCCTCCTTAATAACATTCAGATTTGTTCCAAAATCAGTATGTCATCAACATACAAGCAAAGGATAACTCCCTCGCCCCCACCGTGGTGATACTACACACATTTATCAGCTTCATTTACAACAAAGCCTGCAGTTGTTAAAGTTCTTTCAAACTTCTCATGCCACTGTTTAGGTGCTTGCTTGAGTCCATATGAAGACTTCAGCAACTTGCACACTTTTCCTCCTGATCATCTACTACAAACCCATCTAGTTGTTCCATATAAATTTCCTCGTCCAACTCTCCATTTAGGAAAGCAGTCTTAACATCCATTTGATGAACGAGAAGACCATGTGAGGCAGCTAGTGAAAGTAGTACTCGAATAGTGGTCAGTCGAGCCACAGGTGAGTAAGTATCAAAGAAGTCTTCACCTTCCTTTTGGGTATAACCCTTAGCCACGAGCCGTGCCTTGTACTTCTCAATAGTACCATTAGGCCTAAGCTTCTTCTTGAATACCCATTTGCACCCTATAGGTTTGCACCCATAAGTACGATCAGTTATCTCCCAAGTTTCATTTGCCAAGATGGAATCCATCTCACTACGGACCGCTCCTTCCAGTAGTCAGCATCCTCAGATGCATAGGTCTCTGAAATAGAACTGTGAGTGTCATCTATGAGATACACAAGAAAATCATCACCAAAGGACTTTGCAGTCCTCTGTCCCTTGCTCCTTTTAGGATTCTCATCATTGTTTTCCTCCACAGGATTTTCAAAGTGTTCCATCAAAATGGTAGGTTCAGTAATTGTAACTAATTCATGATTCGATGAACTAGGCATCTCCTGATTTGATGAGCTACCCATATCCTTCATGGGAAATATATCTTCAAAGAAAGTCGCATCATTCGACTCCATGATTGTACCAACATGCATGTCTGGTACCTCAGATTTTACAATCGAGAATCTATAACCAATGCTATGAAAAGTATACCCAAGGAAAACACAATCCACAGTTTTTGGTCCAAGCTTGCGCTTCTTTGGAACTGGCACATTGACTTTCACCAAGCAGCCCCAAGTTTGTAAGTAAGAGAGTTTCAACCTTTTCTTCTCACATTCCTCGAATGGAGTTATCTCTTTGTTCTTTGTGGGAACTCGGTTTAGGACATGACATGCAGTCAATATGGCTTCCCCCCACTATGCCTTGGAGAGACCCGATGTGTCTAACATGGTGTACCAAATCAGTTAGAGTACAGTTCTTTCTTTCGGCTACCCCATTTGATTGAGGTGAATAGGGAGGCGTCCTCTCATGGATTATACCATGTTCCGCACAAAAAGCATCAAATTCATTGGAAAATACTCTCCACCACGGTCGGATCTAAGCCTCTCGATTTTACAATCAAGTTGGTTTTCCATTTCAGCTTTATAGATCGAAAAAGTTCAAAGCCTCATCCTTAGATTTCAGAAGATACACATGGCAGTATCTAGTGGAGTCATCAATTAACGTCATGAAATATTTCTTTCCACCTTTTTTCAAAACACCATTCATTTCACATAGATTTGAATGTGTGAGCTCTAGTGGTGCAAGATTTCTCGCTTCCGCGGTCGTGTGAGACTTACGAGGTTGCTTAGCTTGCACACAAACTTGACACTTAGATCCCTTGACATTGGTGAAACTAGGGATTAAGTTCAATTTGGCTAGTCGCGACATGCAACCAAAGTTAACATGACAGAGACGTGAATGCCACACATTTGATTCACTATTGTTGCAAACATGATTAACAACTTTATTGCAAACATCTGACAAGGATACACGAATCAGGCCTCCTGACTCATAGCCTTTACCAACAAAAGTTCCATACTTGGATATTACAAATGTATTCGACTCAAAGAGAAGCTTGTAGCCATCTCTACACAGAAGAGATCCAATAACAAGATTTTTATTGATGGAGGGGACATAATGCACGTTCTTCAGCCGCACG
This sequence comes from Aegilops tauschii subsp. strangulata, assembly GCF_002575655.3. Taxonomy (NCBI): domain Eukaryota; kingdom Viridiplantae; phylum Streptophyta; class Magnoliopsida; order Poales; family Poaceae; genus Aegilops; species Aegilops tauschii. Next base: position 468,367,561 of record NC_053037.3, on the reverse strand, counting down.
ATCTTCCCCGAAGTAAACTTCAGATCGACCATGCCAAAAACACGAACAGAAGCACTTGAACCGTTGCCCATCAGCACGGTTGAAGTCCCTACGGTCTGACATATCACTCCATACATGCACATTAGCACCCGTGTCAATCAACCAATAAGGGGAATGACATACTGAAAGAATAGTGGGAAATATACCATACCCAGCAGCCTTCATGTCAATGTCACCAATGACCACGTTAGTGGTCTTTCCGCCTTTCCCAAGATGACGCTTTTCATAACGATTAGGGAAACTAGGAGCCCAATGATCAGGATCTCCGCACACATGAAAAACACCTTTCTTCTTGAAGTTGGTGTGCTGTACAACCTCGTTCTTCCCATCAAACTTTGCTTTACCATCAAACTTGCCCTTGTTCTTGAACTTGTGGGACTGGAAGTTTTTCTTCTGTACCAGATTGGCACTAGATCCTCCCTCAATACCTCGAGCACGTGTGTCTTTTTCTCTCGCCTTTTCTTCCACATCAAGAGTACCAATGAGATCCGAAACGGGAAACTCCCACCTCTTATCCTTCAGTAAGGTAGCAAAGTTCCTCCACGGAGGAGGAAGCTTAGTGACGATGCCCTTGGCAACAAACTTGTCCGGTAGCATACAATTGAAGTGCTCAAGTTCTCTAGCAAATGACTGTATCTCGTGAGCTTGCTCAACCACGGAGCGCTCTTCAGTCATCCTGTAGTCATAGAATTGTTCCATCATGTACAGCTCAGTGCCGGCATCTGAGACCCTAAACTCGGCCTCGAGTGCATCCCACATATCTTTTCCATTATCAACTGACGCATAAGCATCAACTATGTTCTCACCAAGAACACTCAAGAGAGCAGCCTTAAACAGGGTATCCATTTTCTGAAAAGCTTGCTCCTGTTGAGCATCAAAATCTCTTTCAGGTTTCCCAAGAGTGGCGTCGTAGCAGCTCATGGTTTGAAACCAAAGAGCGACTCTCACACGCGGATACCCTCAAACATAGGAGGCCTCATGGAAGCAGCAAAACCACTTGGGGTAAATTGCCGATAATAAGGTTTTTGGATTGTTGGAAAAGTGAGCAATTTACCATATGATTTTATTAACAGAAATACTAGATAAAGCATGACTAATGTAGTAGAGATGAAACAAGTCATGTAATCTAGCAGAGTGAAGGCAAATAGCATCTGAACATATGAACTAGAACAGAACATATGTAGAACAGAGGGTGAAACAAGAAAAACTAGAGCAAGAAACTGAGGCAAGATCTTAAACAAAGAGAACACAAAGACATACGGAACAACGACATAAGCACTAGTCTTGGGGTCGGTGTCCTCGCCAGCCATGTCGTCGAAGAGGTTGTCGACGTCGGGGAAGAAGTTGTCGTCGGAGTCTGGGCGTCCGTGATGAAGAGGTCAGTAGTCGCGCGAGCGCTCCCAAAAACCTTATCACCCTTCTCCCGTACATGACTCAAAGCGGTGGAGTTTCGGAGGCCTACTGTCCCGACCTGCGCTGCACGCCGCAAGCCGGGATGGGGAAGATCGTAGCAGTAGCTCAGTGCTCAGGAACGATGGCGAGAGGAAGATGATGTTCTGATGTGCATCCCTGGAGAGGAGCGACCTCCCTTTTATAGGCACAGGAGAAAGAGGCACAAAAATCTTTACAACGTCTGTGTGACCTTTCGTATACCAGTCGTGCATGGAAAAAATTTAGACATTGGCTCAGCTCATTCCCGCAACCCGCGGCGCAACGTGGCGAGGCGGGCGGCGGAGGAGGAGGAGTGCGCGTGAATGTCCCTCTTGTTCTCATGCATACATGTGAGGAAATAACCTCCCTTATAAGGAGGCCCAACTCCTACCAAACTAGAAATGTGGGACTAAAGTTTAGTAGCACCCCTAACCTTGCACTAATGGGCCAAGTGAGCCTCTAGGATTTATTAGAAATTTCTGAAATTGCTATCGGGCTGTCCCAAAAAAGACTAAATTCCAGCAAAACCTAGGTAAACATCGTGTCTTTCTCTACTTCGTATTACCATCTAGCCGAGACCACCAGCTCGGGACCCCTTGCCCGAGATCCACCAGTTTTAGCACCGGCACCATGGATGATTTAGAATCAGAGACAAAAGGCTTGATTTTGGTCACACTGGGCAAATGGGCACGCTTCTCATGTGTTAGTCCACCTGGGAGTCTAAAAAAGAACAACTAGTCCATGTGGGGCCTGCTAGGCATGACCGGGTCGGCAGATGTGTGGTCAAGGATTTTGGTGCAACAGATTCGATCCGTGGTTCTGCAAAATACTAAGAGCAACTCTACTAAAGTCAGACGACCTTCATAATGCATATGGAGCTGGCTTCATGATGACATGGAGACTACTGAGGCGATGCGCAAAGTCAGAGTCGATATATTGGTCGTCTCCATTTTTTTCATCAACTCAATATTACACACATAATTCGAGTGACTAAAACAATGATTTGAGATAACATTGCATTACAAAGTTCTTACATAGGGGTAGAAAAATCCATTGGTGACATTTCCATATTAGTAAGCATTGATGCCTTTTTACCTCTTGAGAGAAGCATCTGATAAAGCCATCTACCGCTCCCTACCACGTCGATGGTGAATGCTATGCACGAGGCATATGCAATGTATATGAGACGAGTCCACGCGTCCTCTATGTGCAGCGATATGACAGTCTGGCGACCTCGTCTTCGTCCCATTTCTTCCATGTGTGGTCGTCGAGGTCGAAGACGGCTTCCTCAACGGGGCAAGGCCCAACATAGTGCGATTCATCTCCTCAAATCTTACTATATTGGCACCGAATTGGCACCATCTGACATGCTCCCGCTCCACCGTGAAATCCCTATGTTTCTCGTCATAAAGGAGTCGTACTACGATGTTTCTATCATATGCAAGCATCTTCCAAGTGGCGGTCTGCTCGAAGATGCTGAGGCAGAAGGTCGACGCGAGACGATGTACCACTCATCCCATGCCTCGTTAATAGTGAGGCGACGGGGAGCCCGTGCTGGGACGCAGTGTGGGTGAGGCCTCTTTTCCCCATACGGGGTCTGCGCATAGCCATGGTCGAGATCCCAATCAATGGCGTGTGTTTTGGGATCCCAATCTGGCCACTCATCGAGGAGGGCAGGATCCTCCTGCGCGGTTTTCTCCATGTCACAGTGATCCCACTCCTCCTCCTCCATGATGCCGACAACCGCCTCCGCCGCTTCCTCCTCGAGCAGTTGTTCCTCCTCTTCTGACAACGGAACCCAATCCGGCCGAAGGGGAAGCGACATAGTGAAAGTGAAGAGGAAAGTAGAGCGAAAGGAACGCTCTGTTCGATATGATGAAAGTGGAGAGGTGCGACCTTTTTATATCCGCGAGCGACGTAAATATGTGGCGGACGGGTGTTGGACGGCGGGAAAACATGCCTGGAAAAGGGTGTGGGGAGGGGGGGGGGATACGATCAGAGGGATAACGTGGCGACCATCATTAATTGATGCTTCTCGGTGCAATGGACATCTGACTATCTACACCATTGACATGAAGGGGAGGTAGCCGCACGTGAAGATGATGACGGGTGAAACTTCTCTTCCGCACGAACGATTTGCGATGAAGCGCGGGCAACACCCATAAGTTTCAAATATGAAATCTCGCGGGCTCAATATAAAACACCCATAATTTATGGAGCGGTATTTTCGACCTAATATCGATTGTTAGTACGATGGCGATTTGGTTAGCTGTGATGTGATTATTCCCCCTCAACTTCAAGCAGACGTTCCTTTCGTCGCAAAAAAGGAAAAAGAAAAAGAAAGTTGAGGTTCAGTTTATCCAACGACAACACCGCACGCCGCCTTCTCTCTCCGTTCGTCCTGGTCCTTCTCTCCAGCGCGAGCACCGAGCAGCGCGCCGGCGATCTCCCGTCGCCGACCCACGAGCCCCAACGCTGGCAACCTCCCTTAGCCGCCCCTTTCCTCCACCACGAGCCCCGAGCAGCAACGCCCGACCTCTACCTTCCCTTCCCGGGGCATCTCCGACAAGAACCGCGACGGTGCGCCGCCTCCCCTCTTCCCTCCCTCCTCCATTAGGTTCCTCGTTCTCTGGTGGCCGGATCGATCCTGTTTCACTGGCCTTTACCGATCTGGCTTAGTTCTAGGGTTTTGGTCGAGCCGTCGTGGTTAGGGCTGTAGATCTGGTCGACCCTGTGGTGCTGATGGTTGGGATCCTGTGGTTCGTGAGGAACTTTGTAGCGTCTTGTTGAATGTGCGCGTGATGCCTTAAGGTTTCGCTCCATGGCTGGTTTGGGTGGTGGATTCGGGAGAGTCAGGTTATTTTTGTGTGCCTGCATTTCCTCCATGTTTTCTTGGTTCCATCCTTTGGTTTAACAAGCACAAGTCAATCTTTTTCTATCTCTGGCTTAGTTAATTGAGAGTGAATTCAGCGATCATCACAAATCCAATTACGTAACTAGGAAAAAATAGTATACTGCCACTATTAAGCTACTGACTAGCAGGGTGACCTGAGCGAATTGGGCGGCTAGATGTAATACATATGATTTATTATATTTAATATATCTTAATAGTGAGCCGCGTGAGGTGTCATCTAGCCACCACTGGGGTATTCTTTTCCCGAGTGCATGGTTGCCGTCTTTGTTGCTCTCTTTATGGGCATATTTATTTTGGTATTATGAGGTCCTTGTGCATTCCTTTTATTTGGTGCTTGGTGTTCAGCTGAGTTTTGTCGTGGAGTTTTATCACTTATAAACTTGTAATAACCTATTTGGCTGTGTGGGAGAGAGCAATAAAATTCTTCCTTCTATGTATAAAATATTGTGTTTGCAACCATGCTATCAAGAGCCAATACATACATTTTCTTATGCATGCGGCACCTTAACAAATTGATTTCATGGAACCCACTGACTTATTATGGGTTCATGATGAAAAAAGTTGCACGCTGCTCTCAGGTGGTAAGCCCAGGCATTATTAGTTTTTTGTGAATTGTTAGATGATGATGAGTTGATAACATATTGTTGCCTTCTATTTACTCTAGTGCTGCTGCCTAAGGAGAACTGGTGATCATTTTACCACATATTTTGTATGTGTCTTGATGGCGAGTTCCTAAGATAATGTGAATACTGTTAGTATACGGCTAACCTTTTACGGCTTTAGTGTGGTTCATTATGAGTGAGATAGTTGAATGTTGGACAGCGTTTTAATTTGATGAAAAAATTAAAACGCTGCCCAACATTCCATTATCTCACTCATGATGTACCACTAAAGCCGTAAAAGGTTAGCAGTGAATAGTGATACTGATTGTGTATTTTTTTTCTTGTTGCTTCTTGATCACTAGTATAGGTTACTCACAATATTTTAGTTATAAACCTACCTTTAATTTCTTTGTTTTGATTTATTAGTAGTTAGACATGTTACGTGTCTTTCAATTTGTTTTGCTTCATGGTAGTTTTTTCAACAAATTATTTATGTATGTGTGATTTTTATCTTGTACATGCAGTGCCAAAACCGTGCTGCTTAGTTGGGTGCACGGCAATGGAGATCGACAGTTTAAGAGAGGCATTTGACCGAGTTGTTGAAAAGCGTGTGTTATCTTCTGCTAAAGTTCAGGAAGCTATTGGTCAGATAGTGAATGAAGTTGAGCAGGCAATATCGAAGATGCAGATGATGAATACAGATACCATGGACAGTTGTGACCACTCATCCATCCTTGCAGAACTGAAGGCCAAGCTAAACGAAATGGTGCCATTGATCCAACTTGAAGGATGTCAAAAGGAATTGAATGTTGCCCTGAGCAAATATCTCAAGCTCCTAGAGAAGTCTTTTAGTCCAGATATAGCGAAGGCATATAGAAATGTGGATTATGATGCCTGCACAGTAAACAACATAATAAAGAATCATTTCTACCGCCAGGGCCTCTTTGATCTTGGAGACTCCTTTGTCAATGAGTGTGGTGAATCAGATGGGACTCACCTGAAATTTTCATTTCAGGAGATGTATGGAATACTTGAGGCGATGCAAGCAAGAAACCTTGAACCTGCACTCAGTTGGGCTGCTAAGAACCATGATCATTTGTTGCAGAATAGCTCAATGCTTGAGATGAAGCTCCATTCTCTTCAGTTTATTGAGATACTTACTAAAAGAAGTAGAGATGATGCTTTACAATATGCAAGGACTCACTTTGTGCCATTTGCCTCCTTGCACACGGCAGAGATCCAGAAGCTAATGGCTTGCCTTATCTGGGCGGACCGGCTTGATCAGTCCCCATATGCCGAGTTTGTGTCGTCGACGCACTGGGAGAAGCTATCTGAGGAGCTAATCCATCAGTTCTGCAGCCTCCTAGGACAGTCTAGCGAGAGCCCACTTGGTGTAGCCATATCAGCTGGTTTTCAAGGACTACCAACCTTGTTGAAGCTAAGCACAGTAATGGCCGCCAAAAAGCAGGAGTGGCAGACCATGAAACAGCTTCCGGTCCCCATAGACATCGGACCAGAGTTCCAGTACCACTCTGTTTTCGTATGCCCGGTGCTCAGGGAGCAGTCGAGTGAGGATAACCCTCCGATGCTGATGCCCTGTGGACATGCTGTATCGAAGCAGTCGATCATGAAGCTATCAAAGAGCAGCTCCAGGCCTTTCAAGTGCCCCTACTGCCCCTCGGAGGCGGTGGCTTCGCAGTGCAAGCAGCTTCAATTTTAAATGCTTCATTTCCCCCCCAGATCAAAACTGTTTATACAACATGCTTCTGTTTTGCTCATCCAATCGTTTGCCTGTATTATAACCTTGTACCTTTATTGAAACCTGGATGTTAATCTGTACAGTAGCGAGTTCCAGTGTTAAGCTATCTCTTGGGAATAAACACAATAATAAGCGTTTCACTACCGGCTTGGTCTGCTTTTTTTTTTTTTGAGCAAGCTTGGTCTGCTGTTAAAATCCAGTGCTGCCGCTATGGGGAATTTCGGGCCTTACTGTTTTACCAGATGAAAAACTTTATAATTTTTTTGCCCATGGCACAAAGTACCGCTCTGGCTTAGGAGTAGGGCGTTTTGGTGCCCAGGCTCATCTGCACCCGGTTAGAAAAAAATTCGTAAAAAATTCAAAACAAATTCAAAAAATTCCAAACAAAATTTGTGTGGTAGACAATTTGATGCGTGAGGCCCGCTTCAAATTTCAAGTCATTTGGACATATGAGCAGCTCTCAGCAAAAAAGACAAATTGGGGGTCTGTAAAAATGTTTACTGTTCATATGTCTACCACACAAATTTTATTTGGAATTTTTTAAATTTTTCTAGTATTTGTTTTGATTTTTTTCGTCGGCGCGGGTGCAGATGAACTCAGGTGCAGAAATGGATTTTCGTCTGGCTTAGCTTCTATACTCTTGGGAATAATAAACACAATAATAAGTGTTTCACTGCCGGTTTGGTCTGCTGTTAAAATCCAATGCTGCTGCTATGGGGATGGGCCTTACTGTTTTACCAAATGGAGAACTGGGTATTTTTCTGCTCATGGCACAAAGTAGCTGTGGCTTAGCTTCTTTACTCTTGTGGCTGTTTTGTGGGGTTATATATGGTATGCATATGTGCATTGTTTTTGGCTGCCGTCCAAAAACAGAAAGGCTTGTGAAGGGGAAAGCTGTAAGAAAGGGGTCGCGATTGTTCATGCATTATTAGTTCAAAAATGCTCAAGCCATTTGTAGCGAGGCAACTCTTGTCTACACACTCAACCTGATTTGCTGAACTGAGTCTACTGAGAGAGTTGTTGAGACCAATTGCGTGGCGGCGAAATGATGGACTACGCTTGCTCTCGTGCTGCCGTGTGCTAGTATCTGCCTGTACACGCGGTACATTCCTTGCCGAATAGTCCTGCCTGATCTAGCACCACGGTCCACGACCTTGGCCTTTGTTGCCTTCGTAGATCAACTGGGAGTTATCTGCTCCATAATATTTCGTGGCAACCATTTGTCATCACCTCCGTCGTAGTCTAGGTGGTTAGGATACTCGGCTCTCACCCGAGAGACCCGGGTTCAAGTCCCGGCGACGGAATCTTTTTATTTGCCCTGTCAGCCATTTTTGTCTGCGGCCTGAAGCGTCCCCTGCGTGCGGGCACACGCTCTCCTCCGGCGCATGATTGGATGCCTGCTGTGTCCATCACCGACGGTTCTCTCAGCACACGCGGCCAGCCAAATTAATGTGGCTTGGCCGCTGGCCTAACCATTTTTTGTTTTTTTTAAAACGGAGGCAAAAAAAATTGCCTCGTCGATTAATTAAGAAGAAGAGAATTGTCTGGTTAATCTACGGAAAACCGGGCTAAAACCAATACAGTCAGACCATAATTGGGCCATTCACGAATCATGACCCCACGAGCACTCGTGCAACCCACCAAACCCTCCTAACACACAACAACTCACGCTTGTACACCACAATTTTAAACCCAACAAGAACATCCCAACAAAAGATAGTGGACCACACCGAAACCACATATGACGACCCAAACCGTGAGGATGAGCCGAGGGACCGGGAATCATCCATTAAGCAGCTGCGGGCGCCTTACCTGGCGCCTTACCTATGGCGCCACTCTTTTTGCCTTTGCACCTCAGTGACTTCTCCTTCACTATACCAGTCCGAGGGCAATCACTCGCCTTCTTGTATTTGCCCTTGAATGTCGTTCCCGTCAGGAGGCAAGCAATCGCCCTTCCAATTTCAGGGCTAACAGTCTCCACGCTAGCGAGCAGGTCACAAAGCTCTTTTGCAAAGAGAGCATTGGAATTATCCGTTGGCGGGGGTGGAATGGGTGCAGAAGCCACATGTGAGTGCGCAGGCGAGTTCACCTCACTCGACTCACATGTCAAGGTTGAATCATGTCCCTCACACGTGGTTGCCTGCGTGTCCACCATCATATGCTCCACTGATAGAGGCGAATCAGAGCTCGCACATAACACTTGAAGCTCGGGCATCACCTGCAGCACCGGAGGCACAACCACGGGAATGGTCCCGCCCTCAACGGTAGACATCACAGTGGGCAAGGCAAACGGCGATGATGAGATGTCCATAGCTCTAGGGGAGAAACAACCATAGAGCTCCCCAACCCTGTTCTCCACTGAGCCACCAACATCAACCTCACTAGGAGGATGTGGCGCAGGAGCGAATTGCAACACAGCCGGCACAAGAGAGAGCTTTCCCAGAGCAGCCTCCGCTCGCTCCAGAAAGCTCCCAACGCGCACCAGGAGCTTAGCTTGGGCAGCTAGAGTGGACTGGAGCAGCACATCAGATGGGGTTGCTGACTCAGCGTGAGCGAAACGACCGATGCCCAGGACCTGCGGTGAAGCACCTTGGAGGGGAGCTGGGATACCATCGGACCATCACAAGGAGTTGGAGCTCGGTAATGCTCGGTGTCGAGGCGAGACCATGGCGGCATGGCAAGGCATGCAAGTGAGCTGAATGGACGCCAAGCATTGCGACACCCACGCGTCCAGTGGCCGTTCTCCAAACAGCGGGAGCACCTCAAGGGATCTGTGCAATCAGCCGCTCGATAACCAGGGGTGACCAGGAGCAAGACATCTGCAACACCTACCAAAGAGCCAAGCCGGAGTGCATCACACACTGATCAGGCAAAGCCCATGCTGCATCTGAAGCCCCTGGCTCCGTGACTCGTGTATATGTTGACGCACAGAGTAAAGAATGCACCACTGCTGTAGACCTGCAAGTGATGTGTCTGTGTCTATCACATAGGGACAGTCCAGTATGTAGCAGGGGCACAGATCTCAATGGTATGGTTGTTTCGGTGCATCATTTATGTCCACAATCCGCTCAGAGCGCAGGTTCAGGCTACACTCGCCTGGTAGTAGTATGTACATATGGCGCATCAGTACCATGTGCGTGCGCCCACGACGTACGCGCGGGTACACCGTACACTCGAGTACGAGTTGTTTAATGCTTCCAACAAAGGACTGCCTGCCTACGGTACGCCTCGTGAGGCGGGCCCGGGCGGTTTCCTCGCCGGATGGATATGATGAGTACGCCCCCCTGGCCGTTGGCCGGCCGGTGCCTCGTGAGATGTCGGCGCCGGGCTGGGGCGGTGGGAGCGGGCTTGGCGCTCGAGTGTGCAATGCATCTGGAGTTCGGCTCGGGTTAGGCCAGCATGGGCTTTGGCTTTGCCTGTTGCAACAACAAAAAATGGTTAAGCTGGTGCCGGATCAGAATTCAGCCCGTAAATAAAACTGGTGCCGGATCAAAGCATGCCTAAGTGCTCACTTTGTCGTCAGCGTCAGGACGGCCGCAGCCCCCCTGCCCCCTGCCTGCTGGACGGCCAGTGCAGTGCAGTCCTGCCCGCTCGCCTGAGCATCTTCAATTATTTGTGCTCCTCGTCGGTCGCCTCGCATCATTTTCTACTAGGCCGTGAACCGTGAGCCAAGTTCTAGTGCTACACATGGCACGGTACTACGGTTGATCCCGACCCGAGGTCGCCTCTGTTTAAGGGAGTGTGACAGGCCCGGGTGACAGATACATTTGGTGATCAGATGGAGACTCCTGGCGCCATTATGAATGCGAGCCAACGCGCTGCTTGGGCTTGGGAGGAAGCGGGCAGTTGGGGCGTGAACTGCGCCTACGCAGACGGACGGGGGCATGGGAGAAAGGTTGAGCAGAGCAGTTGATGTACAAAAGGACGAACGGGAGGAGCAGGTGCGTATGCAGCGACATTTTCTTCAACATCCTAGCTGCGTATAGAAAAAGAAAAAGGAAGGTCGCATAGGTAACAGACGGATCGTTGCACGAACAAACTCGTGCAAGATGAGATAGTTGGGCTTGGGCAGTACTAGTTGGGAACGGACAATAAGCTCGGGGCGTAGTTTTTTATTTAGAAGAAACTTGTTGGGTTGTGACTTCTGACTTGTGACTCCTGAGGCAGAGAAACGCTACTAGTCTATCTACAAGGACAGTCGATCCTAATTTCCAAAAAGAAAAAAAGGACAGTCGATCCTACAATTCGACCGCCGCAGAGGTGGCGGAGAAAGCTGCGCTTCTGTTGGTTGTGATGCACCCTGCAGATGTCTCCCTCGTGGGACCGGACCGTACTCTCTCTCGGTATGCGGGCGGCACGCCTGCATCAACATAACTCCCTCGGATGCTCTGTGGTTGAGTTTAGTCTCCATCGTTCTCTTGATCTCTTCTTGTCAGTCTGGAACACAAGCTTCCCGTACGAAGGTAGGGAAATTTAGCTCGTACAAGTAGGTCAGAAAAATTGCTTGTGCTTATTACATTTTCTTTAGAAATCTGAGATCGCTAGCTACACCTGTTTACCATATACAGAGGTGTGAGGTGTCGGTGGTCAAAGTACTACACACACAAGAAACTAATAACATCATACATACAGATATCCTCCTTTGTACAGTTCACCGTCGTCTACGCTTTTTCTATCTGAAACTAAAATACTGTACGCAAGTGCATGTTGTACTCCTCTACTGACGCAATGTTTACCCTCTCACGTCAACCCAACGTAAAACAAGAGTTCAGACTTGAGAGACGACCACACAGAGACGCATACAGCCCCCGTGGACACGGAGAATCGGGATCTGGGTGCCGCCGAGCCCGCCCAACTCCCCCACGTCCAACTCCAAAGACGAAGAACGCACGACACGCGCGCGCGGCCGGGGGTCTCGTCTCCCCAATCTCCATGCGGCGTCGTATATCCCCCAGAAAAAAAAAACCCCGAAACAAATGGAAAATCGAACCTCCTCCGATTTCCCAACCCCCCCAGTGAGCCACTTCCACGCAGATCAAATCTCAAATCTCAGCAGCCAGCAGGAGTAGCTAGCACTCCAGTAGTATAGTCGGATCGGATCACCGCTGCCCCCTCCCCAACCACCCGTAACCTGAATCACGCTGCGGCCCACTTCACTCCCCCGCGCAGCGCCCGCTCGCTCCCTGTACGCCCCGCGCCGCCTCGCCGCCGGCGAGCTAGAACAGCGGGAGGAGCAGGGGGTTGGTGGCGGCGGCCGCCCGACGCCGCGGCGGGAGATGAAGGCCAAGAGCCTCCCCTTCATCGCCTTCGAGCACAAGCGGTTCGTGACTTCTGTTGCTCCTGCCATGCTCCCGCTGCCCAGCGCGCGCGCGCGCATCTCGGCTCCGTGCTGGGTGGTCCTTCTGCGCTGCCTCGGGTGTTTCTGCCGGAGTTTCCGATGCTCCTGCTGCCGCGCGAGACTTCCGCATGCGTGCTGTTTACTCGGCCTTTTTTTCTCGGGGCGGTTATCTATTTTTACGCCCGGGGATCTCGATCCGTTGCGGGACATTGGGGCCGAAATTTGGGCAATGCTGCCGCTAGATCTCCGCGTTGCTGACGCGGTGCGATAATTCCTCTAGATATAATGTTTGATGTTTGAATTGTGTTTTTCTGATGCTTTGCCTGTCGAAGGATCTGGGTTCTGTATGGACACAGTGCACTGCACTACTGCAGCTGGAGCCATGCCTCCACTTTCTCTGCATTTGGTCAGTCTACTTGAGCGATGCGAAAATGTCAAACTGTTACTAGACTTGGACCAGGTTTTAGTAGACATCGCAAGTATTAGCAGAACCAAGTCGCTGATACGATCACATGAACATGGATTGGTCCCAAGCTTTTTGATAGAACTGATTTTACGTGTTGTTTGAAGCACCTGATGGTGCGCTTTTAGTGGCATTTGCCCCTTTTCTGTTTCTGATGCCTCAGGGATTGGAACAGGGACGCCTATGGTTTCGCTGTGCGGCCACAGCACTTGCAACGGTACAGAGAGTATGCCAACATCTACCAGGTAGAAAAGCCACCCTAGTGATGCCTCATTTTTACACCATGTTGTTTGATCTTACTGAGTTGCATGTGTGGCGGTGCTCCTTTTGCAGGAGGAGGAAGAGGAGCGGTCTGATAGATGGAAGAACTTTCTGGATAGGCAGGCAGAAGACGATGAATCATCTGGAGAAGATGCTAAGATTGCGCCGTCCATTGAGGATGAAGGAGCTATAGGCGATGCTGGCAGGACCGACCTGCCTGATGAGAAGACAGCCAAACAGCAGAGACCACATAAGATCCAAATATGGTCTGAGATCAGGCCTTCATTGGGCCACATTGGGGAGATGATGAGCTTACGTGTCAAGAAGAAGAAGAAGCAATCTTCTGCTGATGAGGAGAACACTGAAGATATCAAGCCCTCAGAGGACTCTGATGATGAATTCTATGATGTAGAGAAGGTTGATCCCAGTGAAGGGCCTGTTGCTGACAGCACCAATGCAGATTCAGGAACGAATAGAGCTGCAAGTCAAGAAGGGTATTTTCCTTGGAAAGAAGAATTGGAGTGCTTAGTTCGTGGTGGGTTGCCAATGGCTCTGAGAGGAGAGGTAAGATTTACATTTCTGTTAAAATGATAATTTTGGTTCAATCAAACTGATGGTCCATTTGCTTTGTGAGGACAGCTATGGCAAGCTTTTGTTGGTATTGGAGCTCGCCGAGTGAAAGGGTACTACGAGAGTCTCCTTGGGGTGGTTGATGGAGGCGGAGACAGCAAAGGTTCCGATTCTCCGACTAAGGAATGTGGCGATGGGAAACCAAAAGCATCTCAAGATCTTTCTTCAGAAAAGTGGAAAGGGCAAATAGAGAAGGTAGATAGGCGATACTAACTTTCATTACTGGGTTTCAATACCCTCTTATATTGATAAAATTTTGTGTTTCTAAGAGTGTGGTGCTAAGGCGTCCTCTTTTTCATTGCCCCTTTTAGGATTTGCCTAGAACATTTCCAGGCCATCCAGCTCTAGACGAGGATGGCAGAAATGCTTTAAGACGCTTGCTCACAGCTTATGCTAGACATAATCCATCAGTCGGTTACTGCCAGGTACATCTTTCTCTTAATGCTTATTCATATTGATTTTTCATTGCACTGCATCATTACCTTCTTGGAAGGTCTTGCACATAGACCACTCTGTTGCACCTTTAAAATGTATTTCAATTGAATATTAATTTTTGGAAACACAAAATGATTGCCAGTACTCAAATATTCCCCTTGAGGCTTCCTGTAAGTGATATTAACCCTGGTACTATCCCATAACAGTTGGCTCGACCTAAGGCGGTAGATGATAGGGTCAATTAGACATATACGATTGCCAACTTCCTGTATTCAAAAAGCCATTGCAGAGAAAGAAGAACTTACGAAAAATACCACTGCCAACACTCGGATGATTAACTAAATGCCACTATGACAGTGGTGTATAACGAATTACAATGGCATTTATTGTAAGTCGGTTGTAAATGAGCACATAAGCTCGGGTGTAATAAATCCATGTCCCCAAACATATTGTCTGGGTTATAGGAACTGTAAAACCAAATTTGGATACAGAAAAAAAAACTTTGGTATTTCATGGTTATGATTCTATTGTGCACAGTAATATTATTTCGAACATTCGCACTTGCATGTTCCAAGACTCTCTGAGCTAAGATTAATCGTATGAGTAATGCAGGCAATGAACTTCTTTGCTGGTCTATTACTTCTATTGATGTCTGAGGAGAACGCATTCTGGTAGGTTTTGCGGCACAACATCAAGTACCTGCATTCCTTCAACTTACTTCAGTTGATTACGTAGTAGAACAGTTGAACTAAATAATGTGATAAATGTGTTATGGGTCCACAGGGCATTGACAGGCATTATGGACGACTATTTTGAGGGTTACTTCTCTGAAGAAATGATCGAGTCTCAGGTATTACTTTTTTTTTTCTTCATTTTATTGTCTTTTATGCATACTGATTGTTGGATACTTAGAACTCCAAGCTGGTCTGTTTGTTATTAAAAGATCTGCATCTTGGTTCTAGGTGGATCAGCTTGTTTTAGAAGAGTTGGTCAGAGAGAAATTCCCCAAGTTAGGTTTGTTATATTTCCCTTTATATATAAAATTACATGACTTTGTCAGGTATATTTACTGCCCAAGTTTGACAATTGAGGAGTTGCAATTTTCTTGTATGCAGTAAATCACTTGGACTACCTTGGTGTACAAGTTGCATGGGTTGCTGGACCATGGTTCCTATCTATATACATGAACATGCTTCCCTGGGAAACTGGTCAGTCTACTGTTAAATATTCAAAATAAGATAGTATTATTGTTCGCGAAATACATTCTCTTAATTCCTATCTTAGCTAATTTAATGTGTTTCCTCGATGATGGGACCAAAGGTATCTTTAGATCAATTTGTTGTTGATATTGTTAGATCTGCATAGTGATCTCCACGGGCTTTAAATACATGAAGTTGTTAGTTCACTAAAATTCCACGTAATGTCTCGTCCAAACGTGGCCCCATGGTTCACTTGCCATACATCAGATAGTGTTTTTCCCTGAATCACAGAATTTAGGGTGGCTTGTAATTTAAATTTTCTATTATCTTTCTGCGGGAAACTATATGTTATTACCTTTTGACAATAAAGGGGATGATTAGCAATACGATGGGAGGTGATGCTAAGGCAAGTGTAAGTGAAGTGAGTGGCAGAAATAAACATCATTTTCAGTTACTTGTCATAATATAAAATATGTTAACTGGATATGCTTTTGCTTTCAAAGCGACAAGCACGGCATACCAATAATGGAAAAAACATATGTGTGGCCTTTTTGGATTTTGCGTCAAATGTTGGTTGTAGAATCAAATGCACAGCAAACATTCTCTTGTCCTTTTCTTTCTAAAATGGTTTGACAGGGACTTGATGTAAGAGACTGACACTTCTAATCTCTTATTAGCTTATGCCGTAATATACTTACCATTTTAGTGTTATTTGAACATTTCAGTTCTTCGTGTGTGGGATGTGCTTCTGTTTGATGGAAATCGTGTGATGCTCTTCCGGACAGCCCTTGCACTTATGGAGTTGTATGGTACTGGGGTCACTCCACCTTATTTTCATCCAGAAACAACAAAGCCATATAACTTTATATGAAGTCTGAATACATTATAGTTCATCTCAGGTGACTTCTTATAGACTTAACACTACTGTTGATTGCAGGTCCTGCACTTGTGACAACGAAAGATGCTGGGGATGCCGTAACTCTCTTACAGTCTTTAGCTGGTTCCACTTTTGACAGCAGCCAGCTTGTTTTAACAGCTTGCATGGGATATCAAGCTGTAGATGAAGCAAGGCTTCAAGATCTGAGAAATAAACACCGGCCATCTGTTTTGTCTTCGATGGAAAACAGAGCAAAAGGTCTTCTTGCCTGGAGGAGCACCAACGGTCTTGCATCAAAGCTATATAATTTCAAGCGTGACACTGAACCATTGGTGTCAATATCAACAGAACAGTTGAATGACTCAACAGATGGGGATGCTAACCAAGAAACCAGTTCTGGAAATATTGATGATATGTATCATGGCTTGACTGTCAACACTGAGATTGATTCTATGCCTGATCCCAAAGATCAGGTATCATTCTTGATATACTCATCAATTTTTTTCCTTTGTCTCCATATTGCAAAATGATATTTGCAAAACTACTCAATTGAAAAATTATTGAACAAAGATAAATATAAATTAATCGTGTATAAATATCTTAGTTAGCATGTTTTCCAGTCAATTTACGCAAACTCACAAAATGAGTAAACCGTCATCTGTAAGGAGTTCTGTTTCAGGAAGGTGTTTGCATCATCTTTTTCCTGTATTAAAGCAGCTATCTATTTTGTGCAAACATAATTTGAAGGAGTGAATGATCAGCCACATAAATCATGGAATGTTATCCCTACGTATCTTCAACCTCTTATTAAAGCAAATTATTTTCTGGAGTAGATCATCTGAATATCTGAAATTAAATTACTTAAGGTCCAATAATTTACATATTCACCAAAGAGTAGCTTCTGTTGGATCTCTTAGTCTATTTACTTCAATATCTCTCATTATGATGATTTATACAAATGATAAAAGCCCTAATGTTCCATCCCTGCAAATGACTAGCTCCCCCCCCAAGCCCCAAATAAATTGCTTTCTGAAGCACAACGCCTGGATTCACGAAAGCATTGTGCTTGAGGTCCAATAATTTACATGTACTTTTCACTATGATGATCTATACAAATAGCATAGACAGATTCTTCAATCCCTGGGAACCATTGAGCTCCTGATCCAAAATGTTATGTACTCCCTCTGTAAAGAAATATAAGATCGTTTAGATCACTAATATAAAAATCTGAACGATCTTATATTTCTTTACAGAGGGAGTAGGTGTTATAATTTGTATGGCTATCTGTTTTAACAAGCACTGCAACCTTGATACTTTCCACCATTAAAAAACTTATGCTTATGTAAGTCTTGAGTGGTCACCAAACCCGATTGCTTACAACATTTAAGTTTGGTCGTATTATTTCAGGTTATCTGGCTGAAGGTTGAGCTATGTCGATTGCTAGAGGAGAGAAGATCAGCTGTTCTGAGGTCTGTTTGTTTGAAATATCCAAGATCGTCACCAGTTTGAGTCATTAATTTGCATATCCACACACTTGTAAACGGAGATGTATTCACCTTTGTAACATTTGAAATCAAATGGAACCTGCTGTCAGTAGTAGCTGCTTCGGTCCTATTGACCACTGACTGGATGGAACATACTCCCTCCGTTCCTAAATACTTGTCTTTCTAGGCATTTCAACAAGTGACTACATACGGAGTAAAATGAGTGAATCTACACTCTAAAATATGTCTACATACATCCGTATGTGATATTCATTTGAAATGCCTAGAAAGACAAGTATTTAGGAACGGAGGGAGTATTATTCTGCAGCTAGTCAACTCTAGTTTATTTCATGACGAACCCAACCAGAGTTAACAGTTATCATGGACAAAAAGTCACTAAATCTGGACAATCACTTTAAGAAGAAAGGTCAACTACTAGCTTGTTCAAAAGCGATCAAATTATCGACCAAATTTTAGTCCATTTCAGAAGTGACCCTGAACCTTCTAGTAATTGTTTCAGCCGTGCTTAGTATTCTCATGTTTAGCTGCTGACCAATATTAATACTGCAAAAGCTATATGTAAGCAAACTATTATCTGGTGGAGAAAATTTTCCTACTATCGGAGGTATTGTTAGTGTACTGTTGAGCAAAAGATGTTTCTTTATAGAAAATGTTCTCGTCGTTCGGAATACATTTAGTCAGTGGAATTGTTTCTTCTGGGTTCCTCGAACAGTCGAAGTATCCGTCTGATTATTTCTTTTCATCCATATCCAGGGCTGATGAACTAGAGACAGCACTAATGGAGATGGTTAAGCAAGATAATCGACGTGAATTAAGTGCAAAGGTAAACATTTGGACATTTTGGTGACTATCTTTCTTATACTGTCACCCACCACTACCATTATTCAGATATGTGTTGTTCATCTTGCATACTGGACCTGAATTTTGATAGTACCTTCTATTTGATAACCAGTTTATCAACTAGAAAATGCTATATAAATTAAGCTAGTCCTGCGAGCTGGAAATTTCTCGTTTGAAGACTTGAAATGCGATAATTCTTAATATTTCCAGTTTCACTTCTCAGGTAGAGCAGTTAGAACAAGAATTATCCGAGCTAAGGCAATCTCTATCAGACAAGGAGGAACAGGAACAAGCAATGCTTCAGGTAGAGTTGCTATTTATGCGTTCTTCTCAATTAACCTTGTTCTTACTAAAGTATATCTACTTAACCATGAATTTACTTCACTGTAGGTCCTCATGCGTGTAGAGCAAGAACAGAAGGTTACAGAGGATGCCCGCATCTTTGCTGAGCAAGATGCAGCTGCTCAGAAATTTGCTTCACATGTCCTTCAGGTTAGTTCAGTTTGTATCTCTCTCACGTCTCACCGAAACTACAGCCCAACGAAAGATTAGCAGCTGATTCAGTATGAGCAATTAAGTCTTGGCCCTCTAAATTTGTCGATCAAATTGGGAGCCCGCAATATCGAATGGAAGTGGTCTTTCTACACATTAATTTTTTTTTCATTTGAAAATCACGTTCACATATAAAACAACCATTGCCTGATGATACTTATCTGGTTGAGGACAGCATTATGTTTGTAATTATCTGTGCAGTAAATATTTCCCGCTGGTCAGCTGGGTATTGTTCATAGAACATGCATTGCAATGTACATGCACTTATGTTTTACTTAGTTATTAATATTAGTGATGAGTGATGACTATCTTGAATGCACCTATATTGGGTCATGATTATTTGCCATCACTGGTCACCTGTCTGGGATTTGCATGCAACAAAACCAAATATGTTTCTGCTTGCTCAGTTTATGCTATATGTGTTATACATTCAACTCTCCATGCAGGAAAAGTATGATGAAGCTATGGCTTCACTCGCGCAAATGGAGAACAGAGCAGTCATGGCAGAAACAATGTTGGAGGCAACACTTCAATACCAATCTAGCCATCAGAAAGCACAACTACCATCCCCTTCCCCTTCTCCAAGGTATAGTAGTCTTGTTTGATGGTATTAGACCAGATAACTACACACAGTGGCAAGGAAAGACTATGCTAATCTTGTTGTTACTATGGTATATCTAGTGACCCATGAATTATACCTTGAGACTGGTAGTGTCCTATTGCTTAATTCACAGCCATTTGTTGTTGTAGTACTCCGGTGCTAATCTGATATGATACCTTGCCCCTTCTCCTCCAGGACACCAACGCGAGACGCATCTCCTGGCCAAGTGAACCAAGATTCGTCACAGGAGTTTCAGCCTAGAAAAATAAGTTTGCTTGCCCCATTTTCACTCAGTTGGCGTGACAAGAACAAGGTACTTTCTTCTGGCAAGTGAATTGTATGTTCGAGCTGTAATCCTTTTTTCTTAGTAGTAATGCTAGGATACTGGCTTCTTCTCCCAAACTCCAAAATAGGGATAACACAATATTGTTCCTTTTATGCATATTCGTGTTGGAAAATTTTGCCATGTACACGCAGCTGTTGGGTTGAGTGTACTTTTCTTTGGCATAGCTTGAATCTGACTGACTCCACATGTTTTGCAAATAAGCCCTTTTTTTGCATAAACACCCACCAAGTCCATTTCGAAAGAATCGATCCTGCAGGGTTTTTGTTTTTGCTCTTAGCTTCCATCTTACTGCAAAAGCAGGAAAATATTTTGCTAGCTTGTTACCTGAGAGAACATTCTGATTCATTCAAGGTCTTATCAGTGGTAAAAAATATATTATAATAAATGCTCTTCTGCTAGTTGTAATTACAAGTGGGCTTTCATCTCCTGCCATTTAGGTTTAGGGGGATGCTGACGGGGAAGACATGGTAATCTTAGCTCCATGGCCTACGAGAGTACATGAAAAATGTGTTTATTGAGTGCTTAAACGATTTGTATTCTTTAAATATATCCTGAATAGTGCTGATAAATGCGATTGAAGGGGCACGTGGCGTTTTGCCTTCTTTGTTTCTACATATATTTAAAGCGCACATTCACTAGCAATTTACAAGGTTTCTTGTTCTTTGGTTTTATAACACCCTTATGCTTTTTCTCACTTTTGGTACGTTCGACTAGCTATATGCGATCAATATGAAAGTTCTCCCTTTTCTTATATTATGTTACTGGTGCCATGGATTCTTTACAGGGCAAACAAGATGAGTCAACAAACGGCAAGCTTAATAACAACACTGAGCAAAGTGTTGAGACACCAAAGACAGACCATGGAAATCAGGAGGCGACGCCAAAAGAGGGTGAACAGCAAGTAGAAACACCCAGATTGGAGACGGCCAAGATGGACGGCGATGTGCCAACTGTCGAGACGACCACGGATAAAATGAACGGGCAGGAAGAACATTTAGAAGAAGTAAAACTGGATTGATCCGTCAGCCGATCACATTTGGTGGTAGATAGTGCCTTCTCATTTTGAAAGGAAGCTGAAGTCACGACATTCGGCTCCAATTTTTAAATCGTGTATTGTTGTAGTTTCCCCCCCTATTCTTCCCTGTGTCCAGCTTGTGTCACTTCGTTTAGGTTCATAGATTCAACCTTTCCAACCATACCTCGCCAAAAGATAATAAGTTATGTTTTTCCTGTTCATTGTTAAGATGGCTGTAAGAGTGTAAGTTATGGATATGTATACATGAAAGACATACGACGTGAATGAAAGTGCAATTTTTGTAGAACATGGTCTCTGCAACATATCTGAAGGAATTGTTTTCTTCGAACATGGGCCTCAATGTGTCTTGTACTGAAAGAAAAACGTGAAAAGGGCGAAAAAGCTGCACAATCACCATGGTGGTAGCGATCAACATCCGAAGGAGTATGATGTAAGACCTGATACGGTGGTTCTGTTCAGGTAATTCTGCACATTTGCCTCTATGCAAATCTAACTCCCACTTATACATTGCTATTAAAAGTTTGAAGTTTTAACATTCTTGCACTTGAAACTGCAACTGTTAGGCCTTATATAATGCAAGACGCTTAGGAAAGGTGCCTAGAGAAATAAAACAACATTTTTTAAGCACCAGTGCTTATTTGTAAAGAGTAGACGCTTAATTAGGCGTTTTTCCTGTAGAAATAGACACTGATGCTTTAGAAAAACCCGGTTTATTTTTCTAAGCACCTAGCGTTGTACAAGGCCTTGACACAGGAGCTACATTGCGGCTGGCTAGGGTCGCCCGCTGCCCCCTATGGTGAAAAGAGTTTCCTTTGCTAGTTTATTTATTTACTTATTTTGGTAATCTTGTACCTTAGTTTTTTTTAATCTTGCAGGATGGAGTTTTGCACCGTCTGGCCATTGTCGGAGCCATTCGAGTCGGCCTCGAGCACCGGCCACTCGACGTCGTGGCCGCGTCACTACGCGGGGTGGCGACACGGGTCAGTCTGAGGTGGATGCACCAAGCAACAACAGCGTGGCGCGCACGATGACTCACTTCATCTGGTGGTGGAGATAGGCGCCGACGAGAGGAGTTAGTGCCATCCACTGGAACTCCGTGATGACGAGAGGGGCTGGCGCCGACACCTCGAGAGTAACCAGGTGGTGCGGGAGGCCTCGGGTAGCTCCTCATGGGTGTGGCAGCGCACCATTTTGGTCGGTGGCGATGGGATTGTGCATTGGAGTTTTGGTTGGTGAGAGAAAGAGCCGACACAACATGAAGAGTGAGAATGGGGATTTTGTGGGACATAAGGCGGGGTCGGCATGGAGTCAGGACATTGTGCGGATGGACATGATGTTCATGGACACCCCGTTTCTCCCTCACAATTGGGTCTAATTGGGGATTGGTTGTTTGCGGACTGTCCACAAACAAATGAGGTCCATGTTAGAGACGAGGCTTGCGCTAAATATGTTTGTGACCATTTCGGTGAACAATTGAGGGAGGTTTGACCTTCCTTGTGGAGATGCCATTAGATCAACTCTAGCAGAGTGCTACATTGGCAGCCTTCATATGTATATTAAGCGCGACTCATATGGATTATGGAGGTTGCCTAAATGTTGCGTAAACTTAGAGTCTTCATATTGGTTGCCTACAATATCGTGAGACCCACTCATCAATGGGGTATTCTTTTTTCCTAATCTGTCATCCTCACGTAAAAGCGTTAGGGGGGGGGGGGGGGGATGGAACTTCCTACACGTGCACATTCGACTGTCATTGGAGGCGGTCCAAAAATTGACCGTGAGACGTCAAACATGAAGCCTCATAGGTAAGATATGAAGGGCGTTCTAAAAGTTGGTTCCGAGACACCAAAGATAAAGGTTGAGAGATCAGATATAGAAGACACTTCATAAATTATAACCATTTAGACAAGTATTACGACTGTATTTTTTATGAGAATCGCTGTATGGCTGTATC
This sequence comes from Aegilops tauschii subsp. strangulata, assembly GCF_002575655.3. NCBI lineage: Eukaryota > Viridiplantae > Streptophyta > Magnoliopsida > Poales > Poaceae > Aegilops > Aegilops tauschii. Next base: position 468,344,779 of record NC_053037.3, on the reverse strand, counting down.
CATAGTTATTATGACGATTGATGCATCGTGAGGACTCAAATAAAATTGGTCTTAGTAGTCATTAGTAGTCACACACTCAAAACATTCCCGAGCTGCTGGACATAAGAGCAACTCCAACAGAGCGACCCATTTCGTCCGCTGGCATCTGTTTGAATCGGCGCGGACACAAAAGGCAGCTCAACGCGCCGACCCAAATGGACGCGTGTCTGCTTTTCATCCGCGGGCGACCCATTCCCGGCCCATTTTTAAGCCGGATTTGCGTCGGCGCGGACACGAGACGAACGCGTGCGCTCGCCTTCTCCTCCCCGGCCCGCTGGTCGGTGGCACATTGGCCTACCCCCATCCAACAGCAACCCTCGCCCGCCTCCTTCGTCGCCGACGCCGCCGCCCATTTTTGCCGGCGCCTCCACATCCGCCCAACAACGCCGCCAACTCCCACGTCGCCCGCCACCGCCGTCTTGCCGCCCGGGAGTCGACTGCTTCCCACCCCCGCCCCCACCACACAGCTGCCCGCGACCAAGAAGCCGCCTCGCCGCCCCGGCCAGATCCTCACCGGCACGCTCGTCAGATGCCGGCCCACTCGTTGGACGCCGGCAGGGCAGCTAGCTGGTCCGTGCGCGCCGTGACTCCCTTCGCCGGCCGTCTCCTTCGTCGACGCCCGCAAGTTATTCGTCAGTTTGCCAAGGTACAAAATGGACTCCGCCGACGAGTTCTTTTTTCACAATTTCCTTTGTGACTCCGACGATTCGTCGTCCGATGATGAGGAGGAGATATTGGCTGCCGTGTTGGTCCATCACCACCTCAACAGCCAGCGGCCGTTGTTTCGTGGCTCCATTCCGGGCCACCTTCCGGTGTTGAATCGCAACCGAGAGAGCGGGCATTTCCTTCTTTGGAAGGACTACTTTGATACAACAAACCCGTTGTTCATTTTGGGAATCGTAGCATAATTTTAAAATTTTCCTACGCTCACCAAGATGCATCTATGGAGTATACTAGCAACGAGGGCAAAGGAGTGCATCTACATACCCTTGTAGATCGCGAGCGGAAGCGTTCCAATGAACGTGGATGACGGAGTCGTACTCGCCGTGATCCAAATCACCGATGACCGAGTGCCGAACGGACGGCACCTCCGCGTTCAACACACGTACGGTGCAGCGACGTCTCCTCCTTCTTGATCCAGCAAGGGGGAAGGAGAGGTTGATGGAGATCCAGCAGCACGACGACGTGGTGGTGGATGCAGCGGGATGTCGGCAGGGCTTCGCCGAGCTTATACGAGAGAGAGAGGTGTTGCAGGGGAGGAGGGAGGCGCCCAAGGCTGTGTTATTTCTGCCCTCCCTCCCCCCTTTATATAGCCCCCCCCTGGGAGGGGGCGGGGGCGCCGGCCAAACCCATCTAGGGTGGGGGGCGGCGGCCAAGGGGGGTGCCTTGCCCCCCAAGGCAAGTGGGAAGCCCCCACCCTAGGGTTTCCAACCCTAGGCGCATGGGGGGAGGCCCATGGGGGGGCGCCCAGCCCACTAGGGGCTGGTTCCCTTCCCACTTCAGCCTACGGGGCCCTCCGGGATAGGTGGCCCCACCCGGTGGACCCCCGGGACCCTTCCGGTGGTCCCGGTACAATACCGGTAACCCCCGAAACTTTCCCGGTGGCCGAAACTTGACTTCCTATATATAATTCTTCACCTCCGGACCATTCCCAACTCCTCGTGACGTCCGGGATCTCATCCGGGACTCCGAACAACTTTCGGGTTTCCGCATACACATATCTCTACAACCCTAGCGTCACCGAACCTTAAGTGTGTAGACCCTACGGGTTCGGGAGACATGCAGACATGACCGAGACGCCTCTCCGGTCAATAACCAACAGCGGGATCTGGATACCCATGTTGGCTCCCACATGTTCCACGATGATCTCATCGGATGAACCACGATGTCGAGGATTCAATCAATCCCGTATACAATTCCCTTTGTTAATCGGTATGTTACTTGCCCGAGATTCGATCGTCGGTATCCCAATACCTTGTTCAATCTCGTTACCGGCAAGTCTCTTTACTCGTACCGCAATGCATGATCCCGTGACTAACGCCTTAGTCACATAGAGCTCATTATGATGATGCATTACCGAGTGGGCCCAGAGATACCTCTCCGTCATACGGAGTGACAAATCCCAGTCTCGATCCGTGCCAACCCAACAGACACTTTCGGAGATACCCGTAGTGCACCTTTATAGTCACCCAGTTACGTTGTGACGTTTGGCACACCCAAAGCACTCCTACGGTATCCGGGAGTTGCACGATCTCATGGTCTAAGGAAAAGATACTTGACATTGGAAAAACTTTAGCAAACGAAACTACACGATCTTTTATGCTATGCTTAGGATTGGGTCTTGTCCATCACATCATTCTCCTAATGATGTGATCCCGTTATCAATGACATCCAATGTCCATAGTCAGGAAACCATGACTATCTGTTGATCAATGAGCTAGTCAACTGGAGGCTTACTAGGGACACCTTGTGGTCCATGTATTCACACATGTATTACGATTTCCGGACAATACAATTATAGCATGAACAATAGACAATTATCATGAACAAAGAAATATAATAATAACCATTTATTATTGCCTCTAGGGCATATTTACAACAGTCTCCCACTTGCACTAGAGTCAATAATCTAGTTACATTGTGATGAATCGAACACCCATTGCGTCCTGGTGTTGATCATGTTTTGCCCTAGGGAGAGGTTTAGTCAACGGATCTGCTACATTCAGGTCCGTATGTACTTTACAAATATCTATGTCTCCATTTTGAACACTTTCACGAATGGAGTTGAAGCGACGCTTGATATGCCTGGTCTTCCTGTGAAATCTGGGCTCCTTCGCAAGGGCAATAGCTCCAGTGTTGTCACAGAAGAGAGTCATCGGGCCCGACGCATTGGGAATCACCCCTAGGTCGGTAATGAACTCCTTCATCCAGACTGCTTCCTGTGCTGCCTCCGAGGCTGCCATGTACTCCGCTTCACATGTAGATCCCGCCACGACGCTTTGCTTGCAACTGCACCAGCTTACTGCTCCTCCATTCAAAATATACACGTATCCGGTTTGTGACTTCGAGTCATCCAGATCTGTGTCGAAGCTAGCGTCGACGTAACCCTTTACGACGAGCTCTTCGTCACCTCCATAAATGAGAAACATATCCTTAGTCCTCTTCAGGTACTTCAGGATATTCTTGACCGTTGTCCAGTGTTCCATGCCGGGATTACTTTGGTACCTTCCTACCAAACTTACGGCAAGGTTTACATCAGGTCTGGTACACAGCATGGCATACATAATAGACCCTATGGCCGAGGCATAGGGGATGACACTCATCTTTTCTATATCTTCTGCTGTGGTCGGGCATTGAGCCTTGCTCAATTGCACACCTTGCAATGCAGGCAAGAACCCCTTCTTGGACTGATCCATACTGAACTTCTTCAATATCTTGTCAAGGTATGTACTCTGTAAAAGACCAATGAGGCGTCTTGATCTATCTCTATAGATCTTGATGCCTAATATATAAGCAGCTTCTCCAAGGTCCTTCATTGAAAAACACTTATTCAAATAGGCCTTAATACTTTCCAAGAATTCTATATCATTTCCCATCAATAATATGTCATCCACATATAATAAGAGAAATGCTACAGAGCTCCCACTCACTTTCTTGTAAACACAGGCTTCTCCATAAGTCTGTGTAAACCCAAACGCTTTGATCATCTCATCAAAGCGAATGTTCCAACTCCGAGATGCTTGCACCAGCCCATAGATTGAGCGTTGGAGCTTGCATACTTTGTTAGCATTCTTAGGATCGACAAAACCTTCCGGCTGCATCATATACAACTCTTCCTTAAGGAAGCCGTTAAGGAATGCCGTTTTGACGTCCATCTGCCATATCTCATAATCATAGTATGCGGCAATTGCTAACATGATTCGGACGGACTTCAGCTTCGCTACGGGTGAGAAGGTCTCATCGTAGTCAACCCCTTGAACTTGTCGATAACCCTTAGCGACAAGTCGAGCTTTGTAGATGGTCACATTACCATCTGCGTCCGTCTTCTTCTTAAAGATCCATTTGTTTTCTATGGCTCGCCGCTCATCGGGCAAGTCAGTCAAAGTCCATACTTTGTTTTCATACATGGATTCTATCTCGGATTTCATGGCTTCTAGCCATTTGTCGGAATCCGGGCCCGCCATCGCTTCTTCATAGTTCGAAGGTTCACCGTTGTCTAACAACATGATTTCCAGGACAGGGTTGCCGTACCACTCTGGTGCGGAACGTGTCCTTGTGGACCTACGAAGTTCAGTAACTTGATCCGAAGCTTCATGATCATCATCATTAACTTCCTCCCCAGTCGGTGTAGGCACCACAGGAACATTTTCCCGCGCTGCGCTACTTTCCGGTTCGGAAGGGGTGACTATCACCTCATCAAGTTCCACTTTCCTCCCACTCAATTCTTTCGAGAGAAACTCCTTCTCCAGAAAGGACCCGTTCTTGGCAACGAAGATCTTGCCTTCGGATCTGAGGAAGGTATACCCAATAGTTTCCTTAGGGTATCCTATGAAGACGCATTTTTCCGACTTGGGTTCGAGCTTTTCAGGTTGAAGTTTCTTGACATAAGCATCGCATCCCCAAACTTTTAGAAACGACAGCTTAGGTTTCTTCCCAAACCATAATTCATACGGTGTCGTCTCAACGGGTTTCGACGGAGCCCTATTTAAAGTGAATGCGGCAGTCTCTAAAGCATAACCCCAAAATGAGAGCGGTAAATCGGTAAGAGACATCATAGATCGCACCATATCCAATAGAGTGCGATTACGACGTTCAGACACACCATTTCTCTGAGGTGTTCCAGGCGGCGTGAGTTGTGAAACTATTCCACATTTCCTTAAGTGTGCACCAAACTCGTGACTTAAATATTCTCCACCACGATCTGATCGTAAGAATTTTATTCTCCTGTCACGTTGATTCTCAACCTCACTCTGAAATTCCTTGAACTTTTCAAAGGTTTCAGACTTGTGTTTCATTAGGTAGACATACCCATATCTACTTAAGTCATCAGTGAGAGTGAGAACGATATCCTCCGCGAGCCTCAACACTCATTGGACCGCACACATCGGTATGTATGATTTCCAATAAGTTGGTTGCTCGCTCCATTGTTCCGGAGAACGGAGTCTTGGTCATCTTACCCATGAGGCATGGTTCGCACATGTCAAATGATTCGTAATCAAGAGACTCCAAAAGTCCATCTGCATGGAGCTTCTCCATGCGCTTGACACCAATGTGACCAAGGCGGCAGTGCCACAAGTATGTGGGACTATCGTTATCAACTTTACATCTTTTGGTATCCACACTATGAACATGTGTAACATCACGTTCGAGATTCATCAAAAATAAACCATTGACCAGCGGGGCATGACCATAAAACATATCTCTCAAATAAATAGAACAACCATTATTCTCGGATTTAAATGAGTAGCCATCTCGAATTAAACGAGATCCAGATACAATGTTCATGCTCAAAGCTGGCACTAAATAACAATTATTGAGGTTTAAAACTAATCCCGTAGGTAGATGCAGAGGTAGCGTGCCGACGGCGATCACATCGACCTTGGAACCATTCCCGACGCGCATCGTCACCTCGTCCTTCGCCAGTCTCCGTTTATTCCGTAGTTCCTGTTTTGAGTTACAAATATGAGCAACCGCACCGGTATCAAATACCCAGGAGCTACTACGAGTACTGGTAAGGTACACATCAATTACATGTATATCACATATACCTTTGGTGTTGCCGGCCTTCTTCTTGTCCGCTAAGTATTTGGGGCAGTTCCGCTTCCAGTGACCACTTCCCTTGCAATAAAAGCACTCAGTCTCGGGCTTGGGTCCATTCTTTGACTTCTTCCCAGTAACTGGTTTACCGGGCGCGGCAACTCCCTTGCCGTCCTTCTTGAAGTTCTTCTTACCCTTGCCCTTCTTGAACTTAGTGGTTTTATTCACCATCAACACTTGATGTTCTTTTCTGATCTCTACCGCAGCTGATTTCAGCATTGAATATACCTCAGGAATGGTCTTTTCCATCCCCTGCATATTGAAGTTCATCACAAAGCTCTTGTAGCTTGGTGGAAGCGACTGGAGGATTCTGTCAATGACCGCGTCATCCGGGAGATTAACTCCCAGCTGAGACAAGCGGTTGTGCAACCCAGACATTCTGAGTATGTGCTCACTAACAGAACTATTCTCCTTCATTTTACAGCTGAAGAACTTGTCGGAGACATCATATCTCTCGACCCGGGCATGAGCTTGGAAAACCAATTTCAGCTCCTCGAACATCTCATATGCTCCATGTTTCTCAAAACGCTTTTGGAGACCCGGTTCTAAGCTGTAAAGCATGCCGCACTGAACGAGGGAGTAATCATCAGCACGCTACTGCCAAGCGTTCATAACGTCTTGGTTCTCTGGGATTGGTGCATCACCTAGCGGTGCTTCTAAGACATAATCTTTCTTGGCTACTATGAGGATGATCCTCAGGTTCCGGACCCAGTCCGTATAGTTGCTGCCATCATCTTTCAGCTTGGTTTTCTCTAGGAACGCGTTGAAATTGAGGACAACGTTGGCCATTTGATCTACAAGACATAGTGTAAAGATTTTAGACTAAGTTCATGACAATTAAGTTCATCTAATCAAATTATTTAATGAACTCCCACTCAGATAGACATCCCTCTAGTCATCTAAGTGAAAACATGATCCGAGTTAACTAGGCCGTGTCCGATCATCACGTGAGACGGACTAGTCAAGATCGGTGAACATCTCCATGTTGATCGTATCTTCTATACGACTCATGCTCGACCTTTCGGTCCTCCGTGTTCCGAGGCCATGTCTGTACATGCTAGGCTCTTCAAGTCAACCTAAGTGTATTGCGTGTGTTCCGAGGCCATGTCTGTACATGCTAGGCTCGTCAACACCCGTTGTATTCGAACGTTAGAATCTATCACACCCGATCATCACGTGGTGCTTCGAAACAACGAACCTTCGCAACGGTGCACAGTTAGGGTGAACACTTTCTTGAAATTATTATAAGGGATCATCTTACTTACTACCGTCGTTCTAAGCAAATAAGATGCAAAAACATGATAAACATCACATGCAATCAAATAGTGACATGATATGGCCAATATCATTATGCTCCTTTGATCTCCATCTTCGGGGCACCATGCTCATCTTCGTCACCGGCATGACACCATGATCTCCATCATCATGATCTCCATCATTGTGTCTTCATGAAGTCGTCACGCCAATGATTACTTCTACTTCTATGGCTAACGCGTTTAGCAACAAAGTAAAGTAAATTACATGGTGTTATTCAATGACACGCAGGTCATACAAAATAATAAAGACAACTCCTATGGCTCCTGCCGGTTGTCATACTCATCGACATGCAAGTCGTGATTCCTATTACAAGAATATGATCAATCTCATACATCACATATATCATTCATCACATCTTCTGGCCATATCACATCACATAGCACTTGCTGCAAAAACAAGTTAGACGTCCTCTAATTGTTGTTGCAAGTTTTTACGTGGTTTGTAGGTTTCTAACAAGAACGTTTCTTACCTACGTATGACCACAACGTGATTTGCCAATTTCTATTTACCCTTCATAAGGACCCTTTTCATCGAATCCGTTCCGACTAAAGTAGGAGAGACAGACACCCGCTAGCCACCTTATGCAACTAGTGCATGTCAGTCGGTGGAACCTGTCTCACGTAAGCGTACGTGTAAGGTCGGTCCGGGCCGCTTCATCCTACAATACCGCCGAAACAAGAAATGACTAGTAGCGGCAAGAAGAATTGGCAACATCAACGCCCACAACTTCTTTGTGTTCTACTCGTGCATAATAACTACGCATAGGCCTGGCTCATGATGCCACTGTTGGGAATCGTAGCATAATTTTAAAATTTTCCTACGCTCACCAAGATGCATCTATGGAGTATACTAGCAACGAGGGCAAAGGAGTGCATCTACATACCCTTGTAGATCGCGAGCGGAAGCGTTCCAATGAACGTGGATGACGGAGTCGTACTCGCCGTGATCCAAATCACCGATGACCGAGTGCCGAACGGACGGCACCTCCGCGTTCAACACACGTACGGTGCAGCGACGTCTCCTCCTTCTTGATCTAGCAAGGGGGAAGGAGAGGTTGATGGAGATCCAGCAGCACGACGGCGTGGTGGTGGATGCAGCGGGATGTCGGCAGGGCTTCGCCGAGCTTATACGAGAGAGAGAGGTGTTGCAGGGGAGGAGGGAGGCGCCCAAGGCTGTGTTATTTCTGCCCTCCCTCCCCCCCTTTATATAGGCCCCCTGGGAGGGGGGGGGGCGGCGGCCAAACCCATTTAGGGTGGGGGGCGGCGGCCAAGGGGGATGCCTTGCCCCCCACCCTAGGGTTTTCAACCCTAGGCGCATGGGGGGAGGCCCATGGGGGGGCGCCCAACCCACTAGGGGCTGGTTCCCTTCCCACTTCAGCCCACGGGGCCCTCCGGGATAGGTGGCCCCACCCGGTGGACCCCCGGGACCCTTCCGGTGGTCCCGGTACAATACCGGTAACCCCCGAAACTTTCCCGGTGGCCGAAACTTGACTTCCTATATATAATTCTTCACCTCCGGACCATTCCCAACTCCTCGTGACGTCCGGGATCTCATCCGGGACTCCGAACAACTTTCGGGTTTCCGCATACACATATCTCTACAACCCTAGCGTCACCGAACCTTAAGTGTGTAGACCCTACGGGTTCGGGAGACATGCAGACATGACCGAGACGCCTCTCCGGTCAATAACCAACAGCGGGATCTGGATACCCATGTTGGCTCCCACATGTTCCACGATGATCTCATCGGATGAACCACGATGTCGAGGATTCAATCAATCCCGTATACAATTCCCTTTGTTAATCGGTATGTTACTTGCCCGAGATTCGATCGTCGGTATCCCAATACCTTGTTCAATCTCGTTACCGGCAAGTCTCTTTACTCGTACCGCAATGCATGATCCCGTGACTAACGCCTTAGTCACATAGAGCTCATTATGATGATGCATTACCGAGTGGGCCCAGAGATACCTCTCCGTCATACGGAGTGACAAATCCCAGTCTCGATCCGTGCCAACCCAACAGACACTTTCGGAGATACCCGTAGTGCACCTTTATAGTCACCCAGTTACGTTGTGACGTTTGGCACACCCAAAGCACTCCTACGGTATCCGGGAGTTGCACGATCTCATGGTCTAAGGAAAAGATACTTGACATTGGAAAAGCTTTAGCAAAAGAAACTACACGATCTTTTATGCTATGCTTAGGATTGGGTCTTGTCCATCACATCATTCTCCTAATGATGTGATCCCGTTATCAATGACATCCAATGTCCATAGTCAGGAAACCATGACTATCTGTTGATCAATGAGCTAGTCAACTAGAGGCTTACTAGGGACACCTTGTGGTCCATGTATTCACACATGTATTACGATTTCCGGACAATACAATTATAGCATGAACAATAGACAATTATCATGAACAAAGAAATATAATAATAACCATTTATTATTGCCTCTAGGGCATATTTCCAACAGTTCAAACATCAAAAATTCCGCCGCCGTTTCCGTATGAGTAGGCATCTTTTCAACCGTATTAGAAAGGGGATGGTCGGCTATGATGACTATTTCGAGTGCAAAGAGGATGCCGTTGGCAAGATTGATTTCTCCTCTTATCAGAAATGCACTGCCGCCATCCGAATGCTTGCATACGGAGTGCCCGGTGATCTCTTTGACGAGTACGTGCGTATGAGCGGGTCTACATGCCTAGAGTCCCTGTATAAGTTCTGCAAGGCTGTTATTGCTGTGTTTGGCCCTGAGTACTTGAGAGAGCCGACTCCTGAAGATACAACCCGTTTGTTGGCGATGAATGCCAGCAGGGGCTTCACAGGGATGCTTGGCAGCATAGACTGCATGCACTGGGAGTGGAAGAACTGCCCTTCTGCTTGGCAAGGGCAGTATAAGGGCCATGTCAGGGCTTGCACTGTCATACTAGAGGGCGTGGCGTCTCAAGATCTCTGGATCTGGCACTCTTTCTTTGGCATGGCTGGATTACACAATGATATCAACGTGCTTCAACGCTCGCCGGTGTTTGCTAGGCTTGCCGAAGGCAACAGCCCACCGGTGAACTTTACTATCAACGACCACAACTACGACAAAGGATACTACCTGGGTGACGGTATCTATCCTCAGTGGACCACTATTGTCAAGACAATCTCCAACCCTGTCGGAGAGAAGAGAAAAAGATTTGCCCAAGAGCAAGAGAGTGTTAGGAAGGATGTCGAGCGTGCCTTTGTTGTTTTGCAATCTCGATGGGGCATCGTTCGGTATCCTGCTAATACCTGGAGCACGCAGAAACTATGGGAAGTGATGACTGCTTGTGTGATCAAGCATAATATGATCGTAGAAGACGAGCGCCTGGAACGTCTGTCCGATTAAGGGTTTCAGTTTCAGGGTGAGAATATTGTGCCTGAGCATGGAGGAGCGGCAACATTTGAACAGTTCACCCAATTTCATCATGACATGCGTGATTGGGAAACTCACGTGCAACTGCAAAATGATTTGGTTGAGCATATGTGGGCTCATGTTGGCAACCAATAGATGTATCTTCTTTTATTCGGCTTGCAAAACTATGTGAGACATTTTTATTTTTATTCGGCTTGTAAAAGTATGCTATTTTATTCGGTTCAAACTATGTTATTTGACTATATGTTTAAATGCAAATTCATCAATGCAAAATTGAGCTATTTGTTGAAATAGGACGGCCAGCCGGCCACGTCGGCACATATGGGTCAGCGCGTTGGGCGCGATGCCGACCCATATCGAAAACAGGGCGGACGCCGGACAGGTAGCCGACCCAAACAAACATAAAGCGAATCGTCATCCGTTTAAGTCGCCCCATTAGAGTTTGCTCTAAGAAAACTTAACCGCACTGATCGATGGAGTTGTGGAGTTGGCTACGCGGCTGCGCCTCACCGTCGGGCCCGGCGGGGATGACGCTCCAACCAAAACCAGGCCACCAGTCACCACTCACCCCACCGGAGCCTGTACAACTACTCCTCGAACCCATCCATTTGTGGCATGTGATACATGCTTTCTCCCCCGGCAGGCCGGCACCTACTGCCACTCCCTCGTGCTAGTCTGCAGGTGCGCCAAAAGAGGCCGTACTACCAACCACGTGACACGGTCGAGGGCGTTAATCTGAATCTCTCTTCCTCTCTCGATCGACAGGTTTTGTCACCAGCAATAAACCCTGGCTGGATCCGTTGTTTGTTCCGACCCACCACTTTTGTTTCGTGTAACCACTTGTAGCACAATAATGCTAGATCTGCTTTAGATTCTTCAGCCCTACCTAACGGCACAGTTGCATTACTTAACTCAAAAGCATGCCCACTTAGCACTAACGATAGATTTAGTCCGGGAAAGACGCGCTCAAGAATCTAGCGTGCATCTGGCTCCACAGGCAGCCGGCCGTCTAATCTAATTGCCACGTGATTAACTGCTCCCTAATCTGGCTCGTGATTTATCATTAGTCGCTATGTATGTCCTTCACGGATGCTTCCCTCCCTCGCTCCTCGACGAGTGTCAGTGACAAGTGATGACTCTGCACGCACCCACAACAGGAGCAAATTTTACCCCACACGACTCCAAACAAAGCAAACTTATTATTTCCGGACCCCCAGCACGGGAAGTAAACAAACAAAGAAGCACGCGCAATCTGACTAACGGAACGTGCTTAAAAAACTCGCACTATAAATCAGCTCCGCCTGCACACTCCATCCACAACCCTTCTATCGCCTTCCCTGCGACACAAGCCACCACTTGAATCTCAAGCGCGGAGAGGAGGAAGAAGAGAGGAGCAATGGAGTACGGGCACCCCTGCAACAGCTGCAGCAGCAACAAGGAGAAGAGGCCTCCGCTCAAGAGAGGCCAGCTCAAGCTGCAGATCGCCAGGACTCTCGGCAGCCTCGTGGTGCCGGGCGCCAAGAGCAGCTTCAGCTTCAGAAGATGATCACCTGAGCAGCCACTCAATCAGGGCAAGCAGCATGTTCTCAGCCAATCTACGAGTATCATATGGTCTGGTGCTTGATGTATACCGGGATTGTGCAGGTTGAACAAGAGTTGTTTTAGTTTAGGTGTGCTTCTTTGTAGTATCGAGTTTTCCCCGTTCGGCCCAGTCCCTGCGTGCCTTGAGGTTTGCCGATTAGATCTCGCTTCCTCGACAATTTTTACGTTGTCCATGAGTGAAGAAATGTACGGTGATTGGAGATAGTAATGAGAATTACAGTTCTGATTCTGAGGTTGATGCGTCTCCCCGCTGTCGTTTCGCTGGATTTGTCCAACTAAGTCTCTGAACTGAATACACTGGGATGATGGGTTACCTCGGTACATGTCCAACTCTGAAGTCTCTGAACTGAATACACTGGGATGATGTGCGGATGATATTTTACAAGTTCTGAAATACCTAAAAAAAAACTAGGCGAGGCACCGGACAGTAACCTCTTTTTTTGCGAGGTACCGGAACAGTAACCTCGTCGCATGATAGTTCTTACCGAAGATAATCTTGCAAAAAATAATTTGCAAGATGTCAAAAAATAATTTGCAAGATGTCAGAAAATGCTATTTTTGTGATCAAAAGTAAATAATTTGGCTTTTTTAGAAGGTGGAGCACAGAGGACGCGTGTTGAAGTAAATATAGGATTACGTGACTCGCACGTACGTCTCTCGGCTCATGCGTCTCGCGCGAGGCCGATCCGGATTTGATGCCTCACGTCAGCGCCGCCGCAGATCGGCTTTGTCTTCTGAGGCCTTAGGGCATGAAGGCGCGGTGGATCTTGGCTCTTGCCGGCGGGAGGGCTCCTGCTTCGTTTTTGGAGATTTTCCTGTGTGCGTTTAGGGTTTATGTTGAGTGAGTTTAGGGTTTGTGTTCTGCTCATGAAGACGAGACGGCGGCGGCTTCCTGAAGTTGGAATAAGGTTCTCCCCGCCTAGTCTCCGTTTTGGTGACGCGTCTAGCATCATCGGAGGGCGTGTGGAGATGTGACTCCGGCGGATCTCGCGGGATCCGGTCGGGTTTGTCTTCGGTGGATCCACATGGATCTGGCTTTCGTTAGTTTGTGTTCACGTGTCTTCAGATTGGATCCTTCTGTTCTACGCTTCTCTTCATCGGCGGCGATTGCTGTCGTGGTGCGTTGGTCCTTTTGGCCCTTAGCACAACGACTTCCCGACTGTCTACTACAACAAGGTTTGTCCGGCTCAAGTGAGGGAGTGGCGATGATGGCGGCGCGCCTTTGGCTCGCTCCAGTGATTGTAGTCGTCGCTAGGTGGTCTATGGACCTGGATGTAATTTTTACTTCTAGTGTTCTTTGTACTACTTTGAAAGATGATGAATAGATTGGAAGTTTATCCCGCAAAAAAATAAATAATTTGGTTTTTGTCCATCTCTTAAAAAAACAGCCGTCGTGTCGCCCACCTTGTGTGACACATTTTCTTCTTCTCCTCCTTCTTCCTCTTCTCCTTGCACCACTTTCGAATTCAATGCAAGGTTGGGCTTCTTGACCCCACGAGCACGAGCGAGAGCATTGTCGGTGGTCTTGCTCAAGATTCCCATGAAGATGAACTTGTAACGCCCCGGATCCGATGCGCCAGGTGTCTGCCAATTATTCGTCGTTGTTGCCATGTCATTTGCTTGCGTGTTGCATTTTGCCATGTCATCATCTGCATTGCATCATCATGTTTTTCAAAACTTGCATCCGGTCCTTTTCCCCGTTGTCCGTTTCGCGATCCGACACTCTCGCACGCGCCCGTCGCCCCTCTCAGACCTTGTTTCGTGAGCGGGAGAAAAACGTTCTCGGAATGGACCGAGATTTGCCGAGTGGTCTTGGTATAGCACCGACAGACCGCTCGTCAAATTTCGTTCCATTTGGAGGTCGTTTGATACCCCAACGGTTAACCGCGTACCCCGAAAACCCCCTTCTCTTTGCAGCACAACACCTCTGCACACAGCCCACCTAGCCCATCCAAACCCCCTCCATGCTCTCGGTCGTTCGATCACGATCGTGTGGGCGAAAACCGCTCCTAATTTGGACTCTCCTAACTCCCTCTATCTATAAATAGGTGCCCTCCCCCGAAATTCGCGGATGAATCCTACCCCTAACCCTAGCCTCTCCCCTGCGCGCCGCCGGACATGTCCGCCCGCGCCGGACGCATCGCCGTCGCTGCCCGCAGCCAACGGGAAGCTGCCACGTGGCCCCGCGCCCTCCCTCCGCCGCCGGCCCGCTCGGCCCGCGCGCCGCGCCGCCAGCCCCGCGCGTTCCCGCGCCCGCCGCCGGATCGCCTCTCCGCCTCCCGTCGGTCGCCGCCCCGCCGTCCCGCACCGACGCGGCCCGCGCCGCCGCCCGCCGTTCCCCGCGCCGGCCGGCGACCTCGCCACCCGCCGTCCGCCGCCTCCGCCGCGGTCCCGTCCGCCGCCTCCCGCTGGCGCCGGCAGCGAGCGCCGCCCTGAGCCGCCCCTTCTCCGACCCCGGCCACCTTCCTCCCCAACTCCGGCGAAGATGCCGGCGAACCTGGGATCCGCGCCCCGAAACCCTAGATCTGAGCAGGTTGACCCCGTTTTTCTTCCAAGTCCCGAGATTTCAACATCATGCATGCATCTTGTGTACCCTGTAACTTTGTGTATACTTCTCCGTTTCATACATATAATATATGTAAATGTTCGTCATGAGATGCTCTACATTTTGTTCCATTGTGCCATGCTTGTTAGAGTTCATCTTGATGCCCTAATCATAGTTGCAAGAGTGCTATATGCTGTTAACTGCTGTCTGTTTACAGAACTTGGTGATTTGTCTTTTTCATTGTATTTTGTGTGTGCGTCCTATGAGCTTAATGTCTACATGTGTTTTGAACTAAATCATGCCATCTTTACAGGGGTGTTTGTAGTGTACTTTTAGGACCTCTGTGGTGACTAGCACAAGCATGCAAAGTAGCCTCCATGATGTTGCTGATTTCTGTGACTTAGTCATTTCTGCTAAGTCTGAGTCTGTTATATTTTGTTCCCATGTAAACCTGTTGCTACAAGTCATTCTATGCAAAATCTGGATATGTTCACTAAGGATGTTTTGTTATACATATTATGATATATCCATCCATGCCCTTGTTTGCATTGATAGCCTGCTGTAGCTTGTTGTTATCTTGCTCTACTTTTGCTATAGAATGTTCCTGGCAGATTGTTTACATGTTAATCAATTTTGCCATGGTTGTTACTAGTGATCCATGTACCCTATGACTATGCTATTGCCATTCTTAGCTTCATATATATATGCCATATTACTGCTGGTTACCTTTCCATGCCATGTATTGTTCTGTGGTGAGTGGTTCTAGCTCACCAACATGCCTACTTATCGTTGTTTCTGCCATGTCCTGTTATTTTCACCAAGTCTGAAACTGTCATATTACTTGCTATGTTTACATGGGTGCCATCATATCTTCTGTGCCTTTTTGGCTCATGTTCAGTAAGGGACATTTGTTATATGCTTTGAGTAGAATCATTCTATGCTTTCTGTTGTCTTGATAAGTTCCTGTAGAATGTTGTTTGATAGCTCTAAACTTCGCAACCTGATGTTATTTCTGCCATGTTCAGTAATTTCTGCTAAGTCTGTGAACCTGTTATTATTTGCAATCTTGCCATGTCCTTTTGAGCATGTTCTATTGATTTCTGGAGATATCTCAGTGTTCATGTTTTGTGATGCTTTACCTGTACATCATGTCCATGCCTTTTGTTTTCATGTTGAGTTACCGTAGCATATTGTTTTGATGCTTGTAATATGCCTAGTTGCTGTGTTGGACAGATTGTTGCTATATCTTGTTTGGAGTGTATGTGTTGTCCCGTTGCTCCGTTTTGAGCATGCTCTATATGAAACTTGCTTAGAATTGCATGTAGGTTCATATTATCATGTTGCATCCTTATCTTGAGTGTGTTTGCTTGATGTTGGAATGCATTTTGCATCAATGTCATGGTTAACTTGTTTTGCTCATATCTTCTAGGCCGTAGCTTCGAATTAAATGAACTTTATATGTAACTTGATTAGATTTTCGTGTAGATCATCTTGGTGCATCTTAACTTGCTGTTTAACAACCTGAACATAAGGTTTATTCAGATCTGGACCAATTTCGAAATTTGCATATGAGGACTTACCGGATTTGTTATATGTTGTTTCCGGCCTCATTTAAACTTGCTTTGATGTGTTGCTCTTGTATGCATCATCTCTTGCCATGAGTAGCTTCATGTAGCCTTGTCATGCATCATACTTGGTGGAACATCATGCCTTGTTCATGTGTGGTGTGTTTACCATGTTGTGTGCTTCTTCTCGATAGTTCCCGTGTCGTTGCGATCGTGAGGATTCGTTAGTCTTCGTGGCTTCATCTTCTTCATGGACTCGTTCTTCTTCCTAGCGGGATTTTAGGCAAGATGACCGTCACCTTTGTTGAAGATATAGGCCTTAGAGTCACCCGCCCGGAGGGGCCGGGTTACTCATAATGGTCATCGCCTGAAGCCCGGCGCCAAGCTTGAAGACGGCGGGCCAAAGATGGGCTTAAGACCCGGACGTGGCTTAAGGCCCGTAGTTACAACCGCTATTATGGTAGAACTTGTAGGGTAAGGCAAGAATAGTTGAGAGTCCGAGCCGGACACTCTTATGAGCCGGCCGGGACTCTGAGAGCTGCTGGGCGTCAACCTCTCTATATAAAGGGACGACCCGGCGGCGGTTTAGAGACAAGTAAGATCTCCTCGAGAGCCAGGCATAGCAATCAAGCTCCCTGCCCATCGAAACCCTAATCAATACCACCTCAACTGGACGTAGGCTTTTACCTTCACCGTAAGGGGCCGAACCAGTATAACCCTCGTGTTCCTTGTCCCGCTTAACCCCTTTAAGCTTCCTAGTTGCGATGGCTCCACGACTAAGTCCTAGCTCGAGGACATCTGCTGTGATAATTCCACGACAGTTGGCGCCCACCGTGGGGCCAGCGCACGGTGGATTTGAGTTCTTGAAGGGCAGCTTCGAAGGGCTCAAGGGATACGCGGTGGGCCGGATGACCAAGAGTCGTCGCGGCAAGCTCTACATCGACGATGCAAACTGGGGCCCCGACGCCGGCTCAATTGAGTACGGGTACCGGGTCCTTTTCGGCAGAATTCATGTCTTCATTGGCAAGATTGGTGAGCCGGGCCCTGAGCCGGATCTCTGCGCCGATCTCATCGAGACGGCTCAGCGTGCACGATCCGCCCGGGCCCTACCTGCCTTGAAGCATGCTTTTGTGGGATGTATCCATGGAGGGCTCTCTGATGGATCTGGATCTGGTGATGAGACGGCCGCCGGCTCTGACGGCGAGTCGTCCACAGATGAGTCAAACTCGTTGTATCAACTTCAAGATGGCAGGTTCATGGGTTGTTCCGACGGTGATAGTATTCCGGACCCGTTTGAGCCGCCGAGCCGGGTTGGAATCTTCATGGCCGGTGCACAGCCTGTTCAGAACCCTACCGCTGGGTCGGGAAACCCGGTGCCCTCGCCGGCTCAGGTGCTGATGGATCTCACGGACAAGATGACGGCCCTGTTGACCGCCATGGTTTACCCGGCGGATCAAGCTCAGCATGACGCGGAGGTGGCGCAGTTAAAGTTAGATCTAGTGAAAGCCAAGGAGGATCTGGCAGCGGAAGGGATCAGGATGGCTGCGGAGAGGGCGGCTCTCGACGCCCAGACTCAGTTGATTCAGGCGCAGTCCTTCCGGCTCACGATGGATCAGAACGCGTCCAATGAGGTCATGAGAAGGAGGCATCAAAAGGCCCAATCTCGACTCCCTCCGGTCTACAATCCTCGAAACCTCTTCAACACGCCAGGTGCAGGGTCTAGTAACCCGCCGGGAATCATAGTGCCCGGGTCTGGGACCCCTGTTCAGCCACAAGTGATGGGGCCTCCCCGGGTGAACCCTGCCCCGCCTCAGTATGTGCCAATACCGGCGGGTCATTATGCTAACCCGCTGGAGAACATGGTCGCCGCAGCAGCACGGCTGGCGGCTCTCCCAATTGACGGCGACTCTCCAACGGCTATTGAAACCCGCCGGGTCAGAGAACTCCTTCAGACAGCGCTGGCGCAGCAAGAGGCGTACTCTTACAGCCGGGACAGGATCCACTCAACCCCTCGTCCAGGCCGGAGCTCGAGTTATAGCAGACACATGGTCTCAGCGACCGGCTCAAGTAATGTCCGACGCCATGACCCGCCCCCTGGCCATGGCCCGGCTCATAACGGAGCCTTTCACGCAACAGACCAAGTCAGAGCGCGGCAAGAGGCGGAGCAGGTGCCTCAGTTGACGGCTTACCAGACACCCCCGGCTTATCCGACGACTTCCGTCGATGTAGGTATCCCTACGAGGACTGGAGGTGTCCCTTGTTTAGTACCGGCTCTCCGCAACGAACGTCTACCCAAGGACTTCAAAGGGCCTAGGAAGGTGCCTAATTACACGGCTGACTTACAACCCGGAGCCTGGATCAAGAGTTACGAGATGGCCATGGAATTGCTGGAGGTCAGTGAAGCGGCGATGGCCAAGTACTTCACCATGATGTTAGATGGGACTGACCGCACTTGGTTGAAGGGGCTGCCACCGAATTCCATCGGGTCTTGGGCTGAGCTGAAAGCCCGGTTCATCCAAAACTTCAAGGATACCCGTAGGCAGTCTATGTCAATTGTGGATTTGACTAACTGTAAACAGCAGGAGGGTGAGTCTACGACCCATTGGGTTCGCCGGGTCAAAGAGATCATACATTCATCTGATAAGATGGATGCCGGCTCTGCAGTCTTAATGTTGGAGCAGAATTGTCGTTTCCTGCCCCTGAAGATGAAACTCGGGCGGCTTAAGCGCGACTGCAATGATATGGGTACGCTGATGGCGGCTGTCGTCAAGTATGCCGACTCTGATAGTACCAAGGACCCCGCTTCAGATGATGAAAGGACAGGGAAGGGAAAGAAGAACGGCAATGGCAAGGGTCCTCAGCATAACCCGGGGAACCAAGGAGGTGGCAAGCGTAAAGCCGACGGCAGCCTAGAGTTCGTGGCCAACGCCAGCTCACAGGGGAATAACCAGCGACGCAAGGGGAGGCCACCTCCCCGAGCCGGCGGGTCAGGCCCGACGCTGGAACAACTGTTGAATGAGCCTTGTCCAAGGCACGGCTCTAGGGAGAAGCCAGCTACTCATCTATGGAAGGATTGCGCAATCATGAAAGCCTTTAAGAATTCTAATGCCTTTAATGGCAACAATGGCCCGGGTGGCGGCTCAGGCGCTGGCGGTTTCCATGGCCCGGGCAGCGGCTCAAATTCTAATCCTCAGAACGGTCACGGGGCTTTAATCAGCAGTCTGGCCAGGGTCATCAACAGCAGCAGGGGGGTTATCAGACCAACCCAAAGCAGCTTAACGGTGGACAGTATCACGTATTTACCACCAGTCTGTGTAAGCGAGATCAGAAGCTACATAAGAGGGCTGTGCATGCTGTTGAGCCGGCGGTTCCACGCTATTTAAGATGGTCTGAGCAGCCTATTGTGTGGACTAGGGAGGATCACCCTCCTCGGGTTGATAATCCGGGTCACTTGGCCCTGGTGGTGGCTCCTCAGGTGGGAGGATATAAATTCACTAAGGTACTCATGGATGGAGGCAGCAGCATCAACATCCTCTATTATGAGACTTTCCGTCGTATGGGGTTAATTGATAAGAACCTCAGCCAGTCCAATACTAGTTTCCATGGTATGGTGCCTGGTAAGTCGGCTTATCCAGTTGGTAAGATCGAGTTGGAAGTGGCCTTTGGAGACGAGTACAACTACAGGGTGGAAAAGTTGACCTTTGAAGTGGTCAAGATAAGAAGTCCATATCATGCCATATTTGGGCGGCCGGCTTACGCTAAGTTCATGGCACGGCCGTGTTACGTGTATTTACAGCTCAAGATGCCGGGTCACAATGGGACCATTACGGTTCATGGCAGCCGGAAGGTGGCTTTGGAGTGTGAGGAAGGTGATGCGGCTTATGCAGAATCTGTTTGTGCAACAGAGGAGTTGAAATTTTACAAGGACAATGTTGACCCAACAGATATGACCTCTCTGAAAAAGCCAACTACGGAGCATGAGCCGGCAATGAAATTTAAGTCGGCTGATGAGACTAAACTTGTTGATTTTGTTCCAGGTGATTCATCTCAGCAGTTTAGCATTAGTGCCAATCTGGATCCAAAATAGGAAAGCGCGCTCATCGAGTTCATCCGTGAGAATAGGGACATTTTTGCATGGAAACCCTCTGACATGCCATGTGTACCTAGAGAACTCGCTGAGCACACTCTCAATGTTGATCCGAAATTTAAGCCGGTCAGGCAATTCCTTCGGCGGTTTAATGAAGAGAGGCGGAAAGCCATTGGTGAAGAGGTAGCCCGGCTCTTGGCGGCCGGGTTTATTGTTGAAGTCTTTCACCCAGAGTGGTTAGCTAACCCGGTGCTCATGCTCAAGAAGCATGGCACCTGGCGGATGTGTGTGGACTACACGGACTTAAACAAGGCATGTCCGGCTGATCCTTTTGCTCTTCCCCGTATTGATCAAATCATTGATGCTACGGCGGGTTGCGAGCGCTTAAGTTTCTTGGATGCTTATTCTGGATACCATCAGATCAAAATGGCAGTTAAGGACCAGGAGAAGACGGCGTTCATCACTCCCTTTGGAGCCTTCTGCTATGTGTCTATGCCCTTTGGACTCAAGAGTGCACAGGCAACTTATCAGCGTTGTGTGCAGAACTGTCTTCATAACCAGATCGGGCGCAATGTTCATGCCTATGTGGATGATATTGTGGTTAAATCCAGGGAAAAAGAAACCTTGATAGATGACCTAAGGGAAACCTTTGATAATCTCCGGGTCTACAAGATGATGCTTAACCCGGCCAAGTGTGTTTTTGGTGTTCCTGCAGGCAAGCTCTTGGGTTTTCTGGTTTCTAACAGAGGCATTGAAGCTAACCCGGAGAAAATCAAGGCAATCACCTCTCTGGCTAAGCCGGTGTGTATAAACGACGTCCAGCGCCTGGCGGGTCGTATTGCTGCTTTAAGCCGGTTTATAAGCCGTTTGGGCGAGAAGGCCATGCCATTGTACCAGTTGATGAAGAAAACTGATGACTTCGTCTGGAATGATGCTGCTAATACTGCTTTTGAGGATTTGAAGAGACAGCTGGCAGAGCCCCCAGTCCTTGCTGCTCCGGTTGACAAGGAGCCTTTATTACTGTATGTAGCTGCTAACACACGGGCCGTCAGTGTGGCTGTGGTGGTGGAGCGCAAGGAAGAGGGTAAGGAGCATCCGGTTCAGCGGCCGGTTTATTATGTCAGCGAAGTGCTCATCGAGTCCAAACAGCGGTATCCACATTGGCAGAAGCTTGTTTATGGTGTGTTCATGGCAAGCCGGAAGCTTAAGCATTATTTCCAGGGTCACCCTATCACTGTGGTTAGTTCTGCTCCCCTTGGAGATATCATCCAAAACAGAGAAGCCACAGGGAGAGTGGCTAAGTGGGCTATAGAGCTCGGGCCTCATGGTCTAAAATACATACCACGCACTGCTGTTAAATCTCAAGCCTTGGTGGATTTCATCAACGATTGGACAGAGCTACAAGTGCCCGAAGAAAAACCGGATAACACATATTGAACTATTCACTTCGATGGGTCCAGGCAATTGGAGGGCTCGGGGGCTGGAGTTGTATTGGCTTCCCCTAAAGGTGACAAGTTTCATTATGTGCTACGGTTGATGTTTCCTTGCACTAATAATGCGGCTGAGTACGAGGCCTTGCTCCATGGTCTTCGGATGGCTAAGGAGATGAGCTTGAGCCGGGTAAGGTGCTTCGGCGACTCAGATTTAGTGGCTCAACAAGTATCAGGCAAGTGGGATTCCAAGGACCCCCTCATGGCGGCTTATCGCCGTGAAGTTGATGCCATTGCTGGACACTTTCAGGGTTACTAGGTAGAGCACATCGATCGCAGGAAGAACGAGGCGGCTGATGCTTTAAGCCGGCTGGGCTCTCAGCGAAAACCGGTGCCGCCTAACACTTTCCTGGACGTCTTGCATAACCCTTCTGTTAAGTTGCCTACAGAGGAGGACTTGGCTGTCCCTGACCCGGAGGCACAATTGGTGGCGGCTCTCCACATCATCCTGGACTGGACAGTGCTCTATCTGGCTTATATGACCCGGGGAGATTTGCCTGAGGATGAAACTTTGGCCAGACAAATAACCCGGCGGTCTAAGTCAATGGTTGTTATCAATGGTGAGCTGTATCGCCGCAGTGTTACGGGAGCGTTCCAGCGTTGTGTCTCCCCTGAGGAGGGTCAAGAAATCTTGCGTGAGATTCACGAAGGGGATTGTGGCCATCATGCCGGCTCAAAATCTCTTGTGGCCAAGGCTTTTCGTCATGGTTTTTATTGGCTGACGGCTCATGCTGATGCGGAGGACTTGGTCAGTAAATGTGATGGTTGCCAGAAGTTCTCGCGATGGGCTCATGTGCCGGCTCAGGAGCTGAGGATGATACCAATCACTTGGCCATTTGCGGTCTGGGGGCTTGATATGGTTGGGCCTTTTAAAAGGTCCAAGGATAAGAAGACTCACCTTTTGGTGGCAGTTGACAAGTTCACAAAGTGGGTTGAAGCAGAGCCAGTTAGTAAGTGTGACGCAGCCACGGCGGTTCAGTTCATGAAAAAGGTGATATTTCGCTTTGGTTTTCCACACAGCATTATAACTGACAACGGCACCAATCTATCTAAGGGTGCTATGGAGGAGTTTTGTCAACGAGAGCATATTCGACTTGATGTTTCATCAGTGGCTCATCCTCAATCCAATGGGCAAGCTGAGAGAGCTAATCAGGAGATTCTGAAGGGCATCAAGCCCCGGCTCTTAGTCCCTTTGCAACGGACGCCGGGTTGTTGGGTGGAGGAGTTACCCTCCGTGTTATGGAGCATCAATACTACTCCTAACAGGTCTACGGGTTACACGCCTTTCTTCATGGTTTATGGAGCAGAAGCAGTCCTCCCCAGTGACATCCGTCATGACTCGCCTCGAGTGGCGGCTTATGTTGAGGCGGATAATGAACAGGCGCGCCAAGATGCTCTTCACTTGTTGGACGAGCAGCGTGATGTGGCAGCAGCTCGATCCGTGATTTACCAACAAGACCTGCGCCGTTATCACAGTCGCCGGGTTAAGTCCCGGGTCTTCCAGGAAGGTGATCTGGTGCTCCGGCTCATCCAAGATCAAACAGATGCGCACAAGCTATCCCCGCCTTGGGAAGGACCCTTTGTGGTCAGCAAGAACTTGCATAACGGGTCATATTACCTCATTGACATTCGGGAGCACAAAGATTCACGCAAGTCGGAGGAAGAGATCCGTCGGCCGTGGAACATAGCTCAGCTTCGGCCTTATTACACTTGAGCCACCGGCTCTCATAATGTACATATTTCTATAAGCCATGTATATATTATGATAAGCAATAAAGCAGGACTTCTGTCCTTTTTCTCCTCCAAACGTAAATGTGTTGTTTCCGTTACAAGGTCACATGGTAACTTGGAGGTGGATCCGGCTTATGATCGTATTCGAATCTAGCCGTACGCAATATAATCACTTAGGGGCTTCCTGTTCAAACATAGGTCGTATTCGAACCAAAGAGAACATAGCTGTCGATACCCATTTGATTGGCAAAGTGCCGAGCTCATTGGGGAGTTTTCTTTGATCATATTTGAATCATAGCTCAACCCCCTTTGGGAACCGACGTGGATCGTATTTGAATCAGCGTCGTTAAACAACTCTTAAGGTCATTTGGGGGCTTCCTGTTCAAACATGGGTCGTATTCGAACCAAAGAGAACATAGCTGTCGGTACCCTCTTGATCGGCATCGCCAAACCCACTGGGGGCTATATGATCGCATTCGAATCTTAGCTTAACCCCTTCGGGACGGGTCTCTGGTCGTATTCGAACCGGAAGCCCCTGAGTTTTGACTTTCTAATTTACAACAAGTTCTTCTGGTGGTATCAACAGTGTGCACGGCGGTTCTTGTTCCGTCGGCCTAACTTTGATTCACAGTGCTAGTCGCACACACTCAGCATTATCAAGACTGGTAAATCGGAGTTGAGGTACCAACCTTATTCTCCGGGTTATATAAACCGGAAGCGTACTTGAAGGCTTGTAAGTGTGTTATTATGGTTATATCAAGGACATAATTGAGGACCAGTCTTTCGTGACTTAGATTCATATTCCGGGTTATATGTATGAGACTATGATTCTCAGTGCGGTAAGCCGCCTAGAGACTTGTGATTTGTTTTTCTATGCAGGATAGTTAAAGACAACTATTTGAGCTTAAGGAAAATGAATGACCAATTATGACCCGGAGGAATATAAGGAGGCATCTTCAATGGAATTAAGCATTCAACACGTGCACGATGGCACGACTAGGTTAAAATGTTGGTCCTATTCTATTACAAGACTCCCCGAGTCCAAAAGGGTGAAGCATTGTTTAACAAGCCGCCTAAAGAGTTAAGATGCTTGCCGGGTCGAAGCTTCCGGCTCATCCCTTTCCGCTCCTCCGGCTGTTCCCAAGACCTGGAAGGTTGACGATTTCCAGTCAATGCCGCTCAAAGCTTCAAATTGAGCTTCCTCGTCAATTAACCCGGCCGGGTCAATTTCCGGGGCAAAGGTGTGCTTACGAGTCGGCGGGACTAAGCTGATGGCTTCATAACGCGGAGTGGGGATCCTCTGATTCTCTGCATCGTAGCCCGGCTGGTACTTGGTCAGATCAGTGTCATTCCCAATCAGGGTGGCCACCGGGCGCACGATCTTCACACAGGCAGCAAAGTCCTTTTGGTCGAAAGGGGTGCCGTCTTCCTTCAAGCTGGGGTAACCAAGTGCAATATCCGCCGGGTCTAGCTCTGGAAGGAAAGCCTTGGCCCGACTCAGAGCAGCTATGGCTCCGGCTCTTGCAGAAGCCCGTCACAGCTCTTGGACACACTGAGGAAGAACGGCAAGCCGGCGAAGAACTTCCGCCAGGTGAGTCGGAACCTCATTGGATAGGGCCACCATGGCCAAAGCGCGCTGTGACCCGGTGTAGAGTTGCTCCACCAGGGTGTACATGGCCTTCAGCTTGGTCAGCACGTTCTGATTGAGGTTGGCGCTTCTGGGGCCTGTTTAACAGAGTAAGATAAGCCGCTGGCAATGATGGGAGTTATGAGACATAAAGATTCTAAACTTGACGAGAGCCGGTGGAATGACTTACCGAAGATTGCGGCGACCATCTGTGACACGTGGCGCTTTAAGCCGGAGAGTTCGGCGGTTCTCTCCGTCAGAGCCTTCTCCGCCTGTTCGGCCCGGCTCACTAGAGTAGCCTTCTCTTCGGCCCAAGTCTTCCTTTTAGCTTCAAAGTTCTTTTTCAGCTTCTCTTGAGCAGCAATACTGGACTCAAATTTGGCGTTGGCCTTCCGGGTCTCAGTTTCCTGCGTGCGGTTCTTCAGATCAGAGATATCAGCCTCAAACTTCTTGCAAGCAGCCTGCACAATTTCCGGGTTATAGTATGAACAGTTATTATGCAATTTTAAAGTCCCAAGCGCTTTCCAAACAAAGACACTTGGCACTTGGGGGCTAATGCATGTTGAAAGTCTCTATCTACAAATTACCGATTCATAGAAGTAAGCCGGAAGTTAAGTCTACAACATATTCTATCATAAGTAGTAGACTTGGGGGCTAGAGTATGGTAAAGAGGATTATGCAGTATGCAGTAGAGTGGTACCTCAGACTTATGCTGTATCTGCTTCACCATGTCAATCTCCAAGTCCCGGCTGCTGTGCACTTGATTGACATAGCCGGAGATGATCTCTCCAATGCTCAGGTTGGCGTAGTTGGTGATGTCCAGCTTGGCCCGGTGGCGCTCTAGCAATTCTTCCTTCGCAGAGCACTTAGCCAGTGTAGTGGGTCTCCCCGGCTCGACAAACTCCGTCCGGGTGATTACCACGTCCGGGTCATCGGCCGGCTGAGCCGGGCTGGAGATATCCGGGTTGGTGGAAGTCTCCATGGCTGGCTCATCAGTTGGAATGGTGGCGTCAGGAGCAGAAGGAGCTGGCGGCTCTTGAGCTGAAACCTCCGGCTCAGGCAAGACCGTCTCTTCGGCCGGCTTATTCTTCTTTGCTCATTTACTGAGCTTTGCTTGAGCACTGAAAGGACACAAGGTTAGTACAAAAGTATGAGTAAAGATAAGCACAACAAGAGATGATCATCATTACCCGGGTACGGTCTTGAAAGCCGGCAGGTTCGATTGCATAGAGTCGCCAGAGGAGGGTGAAGTTTCCTGATACTTCGAATCAGAAGAATTGAGCGGTTGACGTATAACACCCGCCAAAGGATGAAAAGGATATAAGTTGGAGATAACCTCGGTCCGGCGTTTCCCCGACGCTTCAGGTAAGCCGGAGGAGAGGTATGCGTCTTTGTTGGTCCGGGTGTGCCGCCGGCTCTCATGAATCTGTCGCTTCAAAAGAAATTGAGGATCTTGATAAGCTAAAGGATGTGAAAATCTTACTTTCCGGGTTACTCTTCGGGCTTTCAGCCTTGGCAAGGGCTCCGAGTCGGAGGAAAGTATCATTACCTCTTCAGTCACCGGGTTACTTGCTCCGGTGTCATCCTGTGGACAATCAAGTTAATAAGGTGGCCAAAAGATAGCAGAAAAGCGGAATACAACAAGAGCTTACATGTTCAGGGGTTACCTCAGACTCGGAGCTGTCACTTAGTTGAAGCAGCTCTGAGGCAGTAGGCCTGCTTCCCTTCTTGCGGGGAGCGGCTCTCCTGGCGGCTTTCTTAGCCTTCCTGGCCTTCTTGGCCGCCTCATGGTCATACTTGACCTGCCAGAATTTATCATCAGCCTGAAACATACAATGAAGATTTCTTAAGGTTCAGATGAAAACTATCTAAAAGAGAAAATAAGATGTTCAGATCAGCGGCTTACCGCTGGGGCCGGGTTGGTCTTGCAGAAGGGGCTTAAGCCGGTCCTCCCGCAGTCTGCCAAGCTCTCATTCAAGAGGGCCTTGGTCATATCTTCAACAATGTCTTCAGGAAGATCGTTGCGGCTGTGTCGCAGGGGGTCATCTTTCCGGCCCGTGTAATCACACATTAAGCCGGGGCGGCGGCTCAAGGGGATCACCCGCCACGAGATCCAAACCCGGACCAGATTGATGCCATTGAGGCCGTTGCCCAGGAGAGCCTTGATCTTGTTGATGGTGGGGATCAGAGGTTGATGCTCCACCTGAGATAGTTTATCGGGCAGAGGGTGGTTTGGTTCCAGACGCACATCACGAAAGCCGGGCAGAGGGCTCTCGTCAGCCGGAGACGTGTCCTGGCAGTAAAACCACGTCTGGTTCCAGTCCTTTGGATGGCTGGGCGGCTCAGCGTACGGAAAGAGGCAGTCTCTCCGGTGTTGAATGGAGATTCCACCAAGTTCCAGGCTCGGTCCATTGGCGCACTCATTCTGGCGGTTCAAATAGAATAGCTCTCTAAAGAGCAGAAGGCTGGGCTCTTCTCCAAGGTAGACTTCGCAGAATACTTGGAAGTTGCATATGTTTGACACGGAATTGGGTCCTATGTCTTGTGCCTGCAGATCAAAGAAACTCAGCACATCTCTAAAGAACTTTGAGCCGGGCGGTGCGAAGCCCCGGCTCATGTGATCCGCGAATATTACCACTTCACCATCCTTTGGTTGCGGTCTCTCCTCTGATGGGTCAGGGGCACGGTAGGACATGACGTCCTTCTTGGGCAGGTAACCCGTTTTCACAAAGTCTGCTAAGGTGTCATCAGTGACGTTGGACCTCATCCAATTGCACGTGATGGGTGCTTTGGGAGCTTTGGGAGGCATGGTGAAAGTCGGAAGCCTATGATAAAAGGAAATGTCCGGTTCAATTATAAGCCGGAGGAAATTTACAGTTCAATGTTTAAAATGGCGGCTTATGAAGGGGCCTAATGACATATGACTAAGTGCATCGGGTTATCTAAGCCGCTGAAGGTAGCGAGAGTAATTCAAATTGTCTACAACTTTATCATAAATAAGCCGGCAAACTTTATGGCGCGTGGTTTCTTTTGAGCCGGAAGGTTTTATGGCGCGTGGCTTTTTTAAGCCGAAGATATGAGCCGCTATAGCTAAACAGATGAAATTTTGACTAAGTGTGGCGCAAACAGGTTTCACAGATCACAGTAATTATTCTGGATCAAACGATCGACTGGAAAAGAAAAGTTTCTAGACCTAAAACAGACGCAGAAGAAGTTCATCGGTTCGAACAGAGCCTTAACGCAATGAGAAGGGATCTATGTACATTGGGAATGGGTGTGAAACAACTACCGCAACAGTTCTGTACAGTCTAAAGATCGGAAAGGGTGGTAATACTGAAATCTACCAAGAACTCGCGAGGAACGGCGAAGAACACGGGAAGAACAGCGAGAACCTAATGTGGATCTACTCTATGGAGTGGCGAGGGCTTACGGGTGCTGGTGAGTCACGGAGGTCGCCGCCGTTTTCTCTGGACACGACAGGTTGATGCAGCGGTCGGAGTCGGTGAGGACGAGGAGATCTGCGGTGGCGGCGGCGGGGCTCGGGCGACAGCACAGTAGGCGAGAGGAGGAAGAAGGAGGCGACGAGTGGCACGAGACTCGTGGGCCGGGCTATTTATAAGGTGAGGCTCATAAGTGGGCGCGAGAAACGAGGAGGCCACGGCGCGGTTATCTCACCATAAAAATGCCTCGATTTTCGGGACGGTAGTTAAAGATAAGATCCATTGCGGATATGGTGGAGTAAAAAATGGACTTAATGGAAGATGACATCACGGCGGGTTACCCGGAATCCAGAAGATGACGTCACGACGGGTTATAGCCTTCACCCAATTGTAAGCCGGAGATTTTCTGTCGAAAGGATTGAAGATTGACATGAGCCGGCTCAAATCAATCTGGGGCCTAATGTTGAAGATATAAGCCTTAGAGTCACCCGCCCGGAGGGGCCGGGTTACTCATAATGGTCATCGCCTGAAGCCCGGCGCCAAGCTTGAAGACGGCGGGCCAAAGATGGGCTTAAGACCCGGACGTGGCTTAAGGCCCATAGTTACAACCGCTATTATGGTAGAACTTGTAGGGTAAGGCAAGAATAGTTGAGAGTCCAAGCCGGACACTCTTATGAGCCGGCCGGGACTCTGAGAGCTGCTGGGCGTCAACCTTTCTATATAAAGGGACGACCCGGCGGCGGTTTAGAGACAAGTAAGATCTCCTCGAGAGCCAGGCATAGCTATCAAGCTCCCTGCTCATCGAAACCCTAATCAATACCACCTCAACTGGACGTAGGCTTTTACCTTCACCGTAAGGGGCCGAACCAGTATAACCCTTGTGTTCCTTGTCCCGCTTAACCCCTTTAAGCTTCCTAGTTGCGATGGCTCCACGACTAAGTCCTAGCTCGAGGACATCTGCCGTGACAATTCCACGACAACCTTGGATCTCATTACTATCATTGCTATGCTAGTTGCTTTGTTCTATCGCTTTGCTGCACCACCTATCACTTGCTCTTCAAGCCTCCCAAATTGCCAAGAACCTCTAACCTTTTTCACCCTTCCTAGCAAACCGTTGTTTGGCTATGTTACCGCTTTGCTCAGCCCCTCTTATAGGGTTGCTAGTTGCAGGTGAAGATGAAGATTGCTCCATGTTGGATTATGTTTATGTTGGGATATCACAATATCTCTTATTTAATTAATGCATCTGTATACTTGGTAAAGGGTGGAAGGCTCGGCCTTATGCCTGGTGTTTTGTTCCACTCTTGCCGCCCTAGTTTCCATCATACCGGTGTTATGTTCCTTGATTTTGCGTCCCTTACACGGTTGGGTGATTTATGGGACCCCCTTGACAGTTCGCTTTGAATAAAACTCTTCCAGCAAGGCCCAAACTTGGTTTTACATTTGCCTCACCTAGCCTTTTTCCCTTGGGAGTCGCGCATCCTGAGGGTCATCTTTATTTTAACCCCCCCGGGCCAGTGCTTCTCTAAGTGTTGGTCCGAACCGAGCAGCCTGCGGGGCCACCTCAGGGAAACTTGAGGGCTGGTTTTACTCGTAGCTTGACTTATCCGGTGTTGCCCTGAGAACGAGATATGTGCAGCTCCTATCGGGATGTCGGCGCACCGGGCGGCTTTGCTGGTTTTGTTTTACCATTGTCGAAATGTCTTGTAACCGGGATTCCGAGACTGATCGGCTCTTCCCGGGAGAAAGAATATCCTTCGTTGACCGTGAGAGCTTATAATGGGCTAAGTTGGGACACCCCTGCAGGGTATAAACTTTCGAGAGCCGTGCCCGCGGTTATGTGGCAGATGGGAATTTGTTAATATTCGGTTGTAGAGAACTTGACACTTGACCTTATTTAAAACGCATCAACCGCGTGTGTAGCCGTGATGGTGTCTTCTCGGCGGAGTCCGGGAAGTGAACACGGTTTATGGGTTATGTTTGACGTAAGTAGGAGTTCAGGATCACTTCTTGATCATTGCTAGTTTCACGACCGTTCCTTTGCTTCTCTTCTCGCTCTTTTGCGTAAGTTAGCCACCATATATGCTTACTCGCTGCTGCAACCTCACCACTTATCCTTTCCATACCCTTTAAGCTTTGCTAGTCTTGATACCCATGGCAATGGGATTGCTGAGTCCTCGTGGCTCACAGATTACTACAACAACAGTTGCAGGTACAGGTTTTGCGATGATCATGACGCGAGAGCAATGTTTCTTGCTTTGGACTTCTTCTTCTGCTTCTTCTTCGATCAGGGGATAGGTTCCAGTTCGGCAGCCTGGGCTAGCAGGGTGGATGTCGTTTGAGCTTCTGTTTGTGTTTCATCCGTACTCGGATGTTGTTCATGTGTTTGATGTATTGATGTATTCGTGCGGCATTTGTATGCCTTGTATGTATCCCCATCTATTATGTAATGTTGATATAATGATATCCACCTTGCATAAGCGTCTTCAAGATGCGCTTCTAACCTTGGTGGGACCTTCGAGTTCCTTTAGGATAGGGTCGCATCTTGGGCGTGACAAGTTGGTATCAGAGCCTCGACCGACCATAGGAGCCCCTTGATTGATCGTGTAGTTTGGCCGTTGTTGAGTCTAGAAGAAAACTTTTTCTGAGTCTAGTTATATCGGAGAGTAGGAATTATTTTTACTCCTCTGCCTCTTCGTCGCTCTGGTGAGAAATCTTGACGTAGGTGTTTCGACTTAGTTCTCTTCCCCTTCAAATTTTTCTTCAGGATCACGTGGTTAGCTTTTGTTCGTTGTCCATCCTCTTTTCAATCCGGCGCACTTCTCTTCGAGTGGTTTCGACCCTCGTCACCTTTTGCAAGATCAGTCGTCAGTTCTTTCCCTTCCGATGTTGTTTCCCTGTCCGAAGTTGTCTTTCTTTTTCCCACCCGCCCACCCTTTTTCTTCTCGGAACTGGAGTCCATAATCGAGTATCCATCATACTCGTGCGAAATCTTTGCATTTTTTCCTCAATGATTTCAACCGGCATTTTCTCTTCAAAGCTATTCGTCGATTTCCCCTTCCAAGTTGCCGTTTTTTTCCCACCCTCCCACCCTTTTATTCCCGGAGCCTGAGTCTCTTTCGAGCATCAATTTCATTCGTGCGGAGCCTCTTCAGTCTTCCCTCTATTATTTTAACCGGTGAATTCTCGTCTCGGTGGACATTCTTCATCTCCTTTTCTTTCCGATGGATCAAATTCAAGTTCTCGGGTTGATCATATTCCTCAAGTGTTTCCCCTTGCTTGTTCCCCTCTCGTCATTTTATCATTCCGGAGTGATGAAGACATCTCAGGAGATTCGTCTGTGTTCGAATTAATTCGAGGTTGTCACCTTATTCAAATATTTCAATTGTTCCGGTGCATCATTTCCCATTCAACAATCCTTTCCTACGGTGTTTCTTTTTAGTGGGCCCTAACCCACAGGTCTTTTTCCAGGATCTTACCTGACTCTTCTAATTTTTCGGAGCTTTTCTCAAATCCTTTCTTTAGAAGTTTGACGTAAGTATGAAGTTCATCAGTCAAACGTTTTTCCAACATCAATTTCAAATTATTTTCATTGTTGGCTCAACCTCTTCGCTTTTCATTCTCCCGGAGTATCTCAACAATTTTGGTGTTATTTCTCGCCGTCATTCTCAACATTTGAAGACCGAACTAGAGTTTTCCCTAAATCTTGTCCGCTCTCCCGGAAATTCGCGGTGCTAGCTCGATGGTTATCCTATCAAATTGTTACAAGTCGTGCAATTATTTTCACCCATCCAGAGTATTTCAGGAATTGTTTTCCGTCTCAATTATCCGGAGGCCTCCATTTCAGAATATTTCATCGTTCTAAGTTTTCAAATCCGTTCTCCGATTATTCTATATTCATGCCTTTTCGTTCGTCTCCGTATTCTTCCGGTGCTTCGCTCTTTAATTAGTTTGCGATCTCTTCGTTCTCTTGTCTCTAGATTCCCTCAAGTATATTCGTGCTTTTCCTATTTTTCCCGGTGAGTCATTCTCCTTCGTCAGCCAATTTTGGATTCTAACGGTGTTCGTTCAAGACCCCTTGTCATTTGTAATCAGATCAATTAATTCGTTCTTTCCAAATCCTACCGGTGGCTCATGATGACTTTTTCAAGTTTTGCGCTATATCCCCCCTTCATCTTTCCAACGAGAATAAGTAGTATGCAAATCCATTGTTTCTCATCAATTTAATTGGTGGAGGATAAGCATAACGTAATTCTTATTCCTCTTTCTTCAAGTGGAGTAATCTTTTCTTTTCGGAGTTTGTTCATCTTATCACATTCTTGGTTCAAAGTGTTTTCATCTTTTCTTTTTCCGGAGTTCCAAGCTTCTCGCCGATTTCGTCGCGAACCTCCATCCAAATCATCGCAAGGATTTAATCTTATCCCTTTCATCCTTCAATTTTATCTCATCATTCTTTTGTTACCGGAGTTCATCACGGTGGCCCGTCAGGATTTAGTTCTTTCTTCAAGTGTTCATCAAGATTCTTGTTGAAGGAGTTCTACTATCTTTCCTTCTTGCTTTTCGAACTACAATTAATTCTCCGTATTCTTTTGAAAGTGGAGTTTTGCATTTCTTCGTTCCTCTCAGCTATTCAATCTTTTCGCGTTTGTGGTCGGTTATCACCTCATAATTCTTGAGATGTTATCCATAAGTCCACAACAAGCTTAGTCTTTTGTTGGTGAATTTCCAACAACTCCGTTTAAACCTCCCTTCTAAAGATGTTTTCAATTTCATTCGTGGCACAAGTTGTCATTTTCTTCTCCGTTCTTTTCATTCAACTCTTTCAATTCTTTCCGGAGGTTTTGTCTCGTGTCTTCATCAAGTA
Source organism: Aegilops tauschii subsp. strangulata (assembly GCF_002575655.3). Lineage (NCBI taxonomy): Eukaryota > Viridiplantae > Streptophyta > Magnoliopsida > Poales > Poaceae > Aegilops > Aegilops tauschii. Next base: position 468,311,252 of record NC_053037.3, on the reverse strand, counting down.
TCATTCCATCCTCTCAAGCTCGTGTTCTATTTCTCCATGTTTCAGCCGGAGTGCTGCCTAAATCTTTTCAGTCTTATTCGTTTCTTATCTCGTTCTAACCGGAGTGGTTTCAGAGTCTATCTGATTCCGTGAGCATTTGATTCTCGTCATTCTCGTCGTTCCTCTCTTCTTCTCGAGTGCTCTCGATTCTTTGTTTTTCCTCTTGCGTTCTTATTTCACCTCATCCCTTTTACCTTCCGTCTCGGTCCTAAGATCTCGGGACGAGATCTCTTGTTAGTGGACGAGTGTTGTAACGCCCTGGATCCGATGCGCCAGGTGTCTGCCAGTTATTCGTCGTTGTTGCCATGTCATTTGCTTGCGTGTTGCATTTTCCCATGTCATCATCTGCATTGCATCATCATGTTTTTCAAAACTTGCATCCGGTCCTTTTCCCCGTTGTCCGTTTCGTGATCCGACACTCTCGCACGCGCCGAACGGACGGCACCTCCGCGTTCAACACACGTACGGTTGGGAAGACGTCTCCTCCTTCTTGATCCAGCAAGGGGGAAGGAGAGGTTGATGGAGATCCAGCAGCATGACGGCGTGGTGGTGGAAGTAGCGGGATTCCGACAGGGCTTCGCCAAGCGCTGCGGGAGGAGGGAGATATGTCACGGGAGGGAGAGGGAGGTGCCAGGGCTTGGGTGCTGCTGCCCTCCCTCCCCCCCTCTATATATAGGGCCCCTGGGGGGCGCCGGCCCTAGGAGATGCAATCTCCAAGGGGGGCGGCGGCCAAGGGGGGACTTGCCCCCCAAGTCAAGTGGGGCGCCCCCACCCCTAGGGTTTCCAACCCTAGGCGCAGGGGAGGCCCAAGGGGGGCGCACCAGCCCACCAGGGGCTGGTTCCCTTCCCCACTTCAGCCCATGGGGCCCTCCGGGATAGGTGGCCCCACCCGGTGGACCCCCCGGGACCCTTCCCGTGGTCCCGGTACAATACCGGTGACCCCCGAAACCTTCCCGGTGGCCGAAACTGGACTTCCTATATATAATTCTTCACCTCCGGACCATTTCGGAACTCCTCGTGACGTCCGGGATCTCATCCGGGACTCCGAACAACTTTAGGGTTACCGCATACTAGTATCTCTACAACCCTAGCGTCATCGAACCTTAAGTGTGTAGACCCTACGAGTTCGGGAGACATGCAGACATGACCGAGATGACTCTCCGGTCAATAACCAACAGCGGGATCTGGATACCCATGTTGGCTCCCACATGTTCCACGATGATCTCATCGGATGAACCACGATGTCGAGGATTCAATCAATCCCGTATACAATTCCCTTTGTCAATCGGTACGTTACTTGCCCGAGATTCGATCGTCGGTATCCCAATACCTTGTTCAATCTCGTTACCGGCAAGTCACTTTACTCGTACAGTAATGCATGATCCCGTGACCAACACTTGGTCACATTGAGCTCATTATGATGATGCATTACCAACTGGGCCCAGAGATACCTCTCCGTCATACGGAGTGACAAATCCCAGTCTCGATTCGTGCCAACCCAACAGACACTTTCAGAGATACCCGTAGTGCACCTTTATAGCCACCCAGTTACGTTGTGAATTTTGGCACACCCAAAGCACTCCTATGGTATCTGGGAGTTGCACAATCTCATGGTCTAAGGAAATGATACTTGACATTTGGAAAAGCTCTAGCAAACGAACTAAACGATCTTGTGCTATGCTTAGGATTGGGTCTTGTCCATCACATCATTCTCCTAATGATGCGATCCCGTTATCAATGACATCCAATGTCCATAGTCAGGAAACCATGACTATCTGTTGATCAACGAGCTAGTCAACTAGAGGCTCACTAGGGACATGTTGTGGTCTATGTATTCACACATGTATTACGATTTCCGGATAACACAATTATAGCATGAACAATAGACAATTATCATGAACAAGGAAATGTAACAATAACCATTTTATTATTGCCTCTAGGGCATATTTCCAACAGCAACCTCACCACTTATCCTTTCCATACCCTTTAAGCTTTGCTAGTCTTGATACCCATGGCAATGGGATTGCTGAGTCCTCGTGGCTCACAGATTACTACAACAACAGTTGCAGGTACAGGTTTTGCGATGATCATGACGCGAGAGCGATGTTTCTTGCTTTGGACTTCTTCTTCTGCTTCTTCTTCGATCAGGGGATAGGTTCCAGTTCGGCAGCCTGGGCTAGCAGGGTGGATGTCATTTGAGCTTTTGTTTGTGTTTCATCCGTACTCGGATGTTGTTCATGTGTTTGATGTATTGATGTATTCATGCGGCATTTGTATGCCTTGTATGTATCCCCATCTATTATGTAATGTTGATGTAATGATACCCACCTTGCATAAGCGTCTTCAAGATGCGCTTCTATCCTTGGTGGGACCTTCGAGTTCCTTTAGGATAGGGTCGCATCTTGGGCGTGACAGAACTGATGAAGTCATTCAACACATCATTGAAGCGAATGGAGTGAAAATCCAGCCTTTGGCGAACCACAGAAGAAGTGCTCTTGTTGAAAGGCATAATCGCTTTAAGAAACTTGCGCTTGATCCAACTGTCATCTGTGTCCTTGCTTCGATGATCCCTCGGAGAGACCGCAAATGTCGTCAACCTACGGTAGAGCTCTTCGGAGGTATTATCTTCGCTCATGCCAAACTCATTGCCCTTGAACAAAGTGTTTAGATGATCCCAATCATCATTTGCGGTCAAAAGGGACGGATGTGGGGACCATAATTTCACTAGAGCCATCTCTTTAAGCAAGATAGATATGGTGTGGTGAACAAATTATAGTTGGACAACGCTTAAATTGCAATGTTTATGAGTATGATAATTCATGGCATAATTCAACATAAACATTATGTCCGTGATATGTAGATTGTTATCCAACTTCATCTACCACTAATATTCCCCCTAAATACTGCTATCAAGTATGCCTCTTGAGGTATTAAGTTCATAGCAAACAGAGTAAGCATGATGAATAATATAGACAATAAAACTATCATTCAAGTGTGATATTTGATACAGGGAATATATTAATATCATAAAGATACCAATTACACCCAGTCTCCGCACCAATAAGATGTCCAAAGACATCACAGATGCACACAACCAAGATTTTTTTTTTAAAAAAAAAGAGAAAAGGAAAACAAGACCCGTCGCGATGATGAACCCCTTGCAACATCACTCTAACCACCACTGAAGACAACACCCGAACTACAAAAGAGATTCTCCAAGAGATACGCCTCCAAGAAGAAAAACAGTGCACGAACGTTGTCGTCGCCTGATAGAAGATCTTGGGTTTTCACCCTGGTGAAAGTCCGAGTTTCCAAAACAATGCCTTCAGCAAGGCCATTTCCAGGTACAACCAATGGAGGCCAGACCTTGGGTTTTCATCCAGGAAATCGTGACTCGGTACTCGAGGAGCACCACCAAGAATGCAGTTCACCTGTGCTGCCACCCCCGCTTGCCAATGTTGCTTCTACAAGTTGCCAAACACCCGAAACACAGGGAGAACCTGTGCTGCATAGTCTTCATTGCAACTAGTACCCTTTCCGCCATTACTAACCTTTGATCGCAGCCACCATGACTTTCTCCAGCTCAGTCAGTTTCATGGAAATCTATATTAAGACATGTCCCATGGCACCGATAAGAAGGCCAAGCTTCGCACCAGGCCCAAATGAAGCCTCTCTGGCTCAGGATAAGGGCGCGCACGACCGTATCTATTCCGCTCTAGATATGCAGTGGCGCCATGTGCCAAACGTCGAAGATCACCGACAGGAAGGCCGAAACTTGTCAGCGGCCAGAACGAGGAGGCCACAACAAGCAGATCGGTGACCTGGCGCAAGAAGACCAGCATGGGCAAACAACCTATATTCGATCTGAGCCAGCAGCCCCCACGCCACCAGCCGGTTGCAGAGGAGAAGATGACCCAGACTGCCACTGGTCCCTTTTGGCGCTGTACAAATGGAGCACACTCAAACGAAGCCCCAGACGAGCGCCTGCCGAGCAACTTCCACGACGGAGCCGCCGGGGACTGTAAGCAAAGACACCCGACGCACTAAGTCCGATGGGCCCACATCGGGCCCAACTGGGCCCGTGCCGCGCGTGTCGTGAGCTGCGACCGGTTAAAGCAGCAGCGACCGCAACCTGTAGGCCCAGATCGGGCCCAGGACGGCCACACGGCGATCGCCCATCCCTCGGCCGCAGCGCGCTGAAGACCGCCAAGGGTCGTCGCCTCGTCCGCGCCGCACTAGCCCACCGCTGCCGCCTCACCACCTCATCTTCTCCTCCAAAGACCACCTCGTGCACGCCTGACACTGCACATCTCCGTTCTGAGGCACAGCCGATGCGCGCCTCCACTACCCTCCACCTACGGCGAGACAGGCGCCGCCACCTGAAAGAACATGTGGTGCCCCCATGTTTGGTTTTGGTAATTGACGACAATCTCTATGGACTAGTGGTTGCCTTGAGTTATATTTGAAGGTTTTGTCCATTGGCTTTTCTTGGAGTACATGTGTTGGTTTCAAGGAGAGTTTGTGTTGACAAAGGTGTTATTAAGGAATTATCCAAAGATTGGTCATGTGAGAGTTGAGCTTATTGCAAGCATGTCTTGAAGAAGAAGATTGTGTGATCATTCATGTTTACCTTCAAGACATCATCCAAATGAAGAGAGTTGGAAAGATTCTAGGTTGATCAAGACTAAGTCAAGAGTGAATCAAGTTGATCAACTCACAAAGCGTAGAAGATGTACCGAGAGGGATCAAGTGATCCCATGGTATGGTAAGAATTGTCCATTGTGCTTTGTGTACTAACCCATGGTCTATGTGAGAGTTCTATGTGGGGTTAGGTACTTGTTCACGGGCTTGCGTCAAGAGGAAGATATCACTCAACCCATGGAGAGGATGACATCAAGTGGTGATCGTCATCAAGATTGCCGTGTGCAAGTTCAAGTGGAGCGTCTCGAAGAGATCAAGTGCTTGAAGCTTGCCGTCCATTGTGGTGACAATGGACTTGTGAAGATGTGCCGAAGAGTGGCTCACCCATAGTGGACTATGGGGGAGTAATCATCTAGTCTTCATCGAGCCAACGCAATCAAGAAAGGTGGTCCAACTTGAGGGAGTCAAGATCGTCATCATCTAGCTCAAGTGGACCATGTGCAAGGCAAAGGTTTGCCCTTGATAGGTTTTCTATTTTACCGGTCTCATGGTGGTAGTTGGAGACCGGGTTATAGGATCGATAGCCATACTATCAAGGGGGGCTCTCAAGTGAGTAGCTTGATCGTATCATTCGACGAGAGCTCAAACCATTGCATCCTTGCATCATGTTTCTTGGTTCTTGTTTGGTTCTATTTGTGAGTCTTAGAGCTTATGGTCATCTTGATGACAAGCTTGAGTTCATCAAAAACGGAGTTTGCATGCGTCTTCTATGATGTTTTCGATGTTGGAGGTTTTACCGGTCTTATCCGAGGAAGGGTTCTCACCATTTTATTTTGGACCTTTTCTCATTTGCTTCTTATTGGTATTTCTATCAAGATTGTGTTAGCCCTTGTCACTAGCTTTCCAACAAACTTGGTTTCGTCGAATTCGGAGTCCGTTTGCAGAAGTTGTGTCAGTTTTGGTGTTCTGAAAAGGCTGCAGCGGTACTACCGCAGACAGGAGCGGATGTAATTTTTTACTACCGCCCTTGGCAGCGGTACTACCGCTCTTGGGAGCGGTACTACCGCTTGGAGCAGTACTACCGCGGCTACTTCCGTGGCTACTTCCGCTCGGGACCAAAAACTCGTCACAAGTCCAGCGGTGGTAGGCACGGATGTAATTTTTTAGTACCGCTTGCAAGCAGTAGTACCGCTACCCTTAGCAGTAGTACCGCTACCCCTAGCGGTAGTACCGTGAGGTCAAGCGGTACTACCGCTCCGACAGTTCTTCTGGCTTTCTTGCCTCCTCGCTGTTGTGTTTCAAAGGGCTACTACCGCCCTAGCGGTAGTACCGCTCCTTGGAGCGGTAGTACCGCTCGGTGCGGGCTGTGACCATAACGGTTGGATTTTTCCCCACCTATAAAAGGGGGTCTTCTTCCCCAATGAACCTTATCCATTGAGCTCGTGTTCTTCCCCCATTGTTGACCTTCTTCGAGCTTGCTAACTCTCAATCCCTCCATGGATTTTTGCTAGTTTTTGAGGGAAAAGAGAGGAGAGATCTAGATCCACATTTCCACCAATCACTTTCTCCTCTATGTGAGGGGAACCCCTTGGATCTAGATCTTGGAGTTCTTGGTGTTCTGCTTCTTGTTCTTCCTCTCATTTTCCTCCCTAGCATTAGTTGCTTCGGTGGGATTTGAGAGAGAAGGACTTGGGCACTCCGTGTGCCCTTGTCATTGCATTTGGTGCATCGGTTTGAGTTCTCCATGGTGATACGTGGAAGTTACAAGTTGAGAAGCTTATTACTCTTGGGTGCTTGGCACCCTTGAGCTTGTTCCTCTTGGGTGCTTGGGCGCCCTAGACGGTTGGTGGTGTTCGGAGCTCAATCATTGTGGTGTAAAGCTCCGGGCAAGCATCGGGGTCCCCAATTAGGTTGTGGAGATCGCCCCGAGCAATTTGACGGGTTCCGGTGACCGCCCCCAAGGGTTGTCAAAGTGTACGGGTTCGGTGACCGCCCCCAAGGGTTGCCAAAGTGTACGGGTTCGGTGACCGCCCCCAAGGGTTGCCATTTATACGGGTTCGGTGACCGCCCTCAAGGGTCCCTTAGTGGAATCACGGCATCTTGCATTGTGCGAGGGCGTGAGGAGATTACAGTGGCCCTAGTGGCTTCTTGGGGAGCATTGTGCCTCCACACCGCTCCAAACGAAGATTAGCATCCGCAAGGGTGTGAACTTCGGGATACATCGTCGTCTCCGCGTGCCTCGGTTATCTCTTACCCGAGCCCTTTACTTATGCACTTTACTTTGTGATAGCCATATTGTTTCTTGTCATATATCTTGCTATCACCTAAGTAGTTTTTCTTGCTTAGCATAAGTTGTTGGTGCACATAGGTGAGCCTAGTTGTTGTAGGTTTTGTGCTTGACAAATTAACCGCTAGGTTTATTCCGCATTTGTTCAAGCCTCAACCGTAATTATTTTCAAGCGCCTATTCACCCCCCTCTAGGCGACATCCACGATCTTTCAATTGGTATCAGAGCCTTGACTCTCTTTATAGGGCTTAACCGCCTAGAGAGTAAGGATGTCGACTAGGGGTTTAGGATTCTCTGACACTCTTAGTTTCGATGGCACAAATTTTGATGTTTGGGTAATTCGCATGCTTAATCTCTTTAGGGTCATGGACCCAAATTTAGAGCGAATTGTAGATATGGGTTTTTCTCCTCCAAAGGATCCACAAAGATTATCTTTAGAGGATGAGAAAAACTCTTATCTCAATGCTCAAGCTTCTAATGTGCTTTTTGATGCTTTGAGCAATGTAGTTATATTTCAACTCATGCCGTTTCGGGATGCTCATGAGTTGTGGACAAAGCTTCAAGACAAATATGGCGTGTCCGAGATTTGTGGAGATGATTGTCCTCCTTCCACCCCCGGTCGTATAGTATTCTCAACTTCTTCTACTTCACCTACATGTGGTTTGCCACAAGGTAATGATATGGTGAGTAGTGGTGTTCATTGCAATGATTATAGTGAGCTTATTATTGATGCTCCTTCATCACTTTATTATTTCAATGCTTCACCTTTGGACTTTAACACTTCGAGCACTCTAAATGTTTCACATGCTTGTGTTAAAAGTTCTTGCATATCTTGTAGAAATTTCTTGCTCAAATCTCATGATGATATGCTTGCTATGTCTTGTTGCCATGATAAAAATGTATCTATTTCCTCGAGTTGTTGTGCTAACAATGTAGAGGAAACCCAACACTCCATGGAACAAGATGTGGTCTTGAACGGTGCTTCAAGGGATCCTACATCATCATCGATTGCCTTTTGCCTTATGGCCAAGGCTTCAAAGGTATCTCCCACTTTGAATCCCAATATATCTTGTGATAATATTGATGATGGCAAGAGTGATGATGATGTCGATTATGATGAAGAGAATGATGATGTTGCCTCCTTAAAAGTTAAGGGGAAATAATTTTTAAAGCTCTTCTTAAGAATAAAATTGCTCGTTCCAACTTCATGGAAATCATGTCTATTGCTATTGAGGGCAAGAAATATATTGATGAGTTGGAATCTTGTCTTGAGGAGCATGAGGTCACCATTGATAAAATGGAGGTCATGAGAGTGATTACGCTAATGAGATTGCGGACCTCTCTCAAGCTCTTGAACTTGAACAAACCACCAAGGAATCTCTTGAGGAGACTTTTTCTCTAGAGTTATCTAGAGTGAAGGAATCTCATGATAGAGCTGTTGAGGTGGCCAATGTTTTTGAAACTAAAAATGCTAAGCTTGAAGTTGCTCATGCTAGACTCCTTGAGGATTTTGAGCACCTCGAAAATGGCTCAAGGGTCATCAAGGGTGAGCTCATCAAACTCACCGAGTCTCATGCTCAACTTGAAGCTTCTTATTTAAAAGAGCTTGCCAAGTTGCCTTCTCCTCTTGTTGTTAATGATGATGTTTGTGCTACTAACTCTATTTCTTGTGAAGCATCCATTTTAAAGGAGAATGTTGAGCTAAGGGCTCAACTTGAGTTGCTATTTAGCAATTATGGGAAATTGGAAGAAAGTCATGAAAAGCTTTCTAGCTCTCATGATGATCTTCTTGTATCCCATAATGTGCTAAAAATAGCTCATGAGGCTATGATTGCTAAGGTAACATCTAGTGAGCCTCATGTGGACATTAGCACTACTTTTAGTCAAAATGCTATATTGCCTTGTGCTAGTCGTCGTAATTCGTCTATGCATAACATTGGTACATCTTGTGATGAATTGCTTTCCTTGCCTTGTTGCTCTAATGATGAAGCTTATACTTCCTCTAGTGCTTGTGTTGAGACTAACCATGTAGAGGAAATCAAAGAGCTCAAGGCCCAAGTCACTTCTTTGAAGAAAGACTTGGAAAAGAGTCATGAAGGGAAATTTACACTCAACAACATCTTGAGAGTGCAAAAATCCCCCAATGACAAAGGTGGACTTGGATTCAACTCCAACAAGAAGAAGAAGTCCAAGATGAACAAAAAGAAGGGCCAAGAACAAGTCAAGAATTCAGCCAAGATTGTTTGCTTCAAGTGCAAAGTAGAAGGGCATCATGTTAGATCTTGCCCATTGAAGAAGAAGGCCATTAGTGACAAGCAACAAGGGAAGCGGCCACAAGTTCGATCTCATGCTCAACCACAAGTTGAAGAAAGTCCTCTTCCCAAGAATCCTCAAGCTAATGCTTCTCAAGTTGAGAAATCAAGTGAGAAGAAAGTGAAGAGTAGACGTTGCTACTTATGTCGTGAGAAAGGTCACCTCGCCTCTTCATGCACTAGTGGTAACTTATCCAACCCAATTATTATTGATGATATCTATTCTCTTGGGAAGGATAATGTTGGCCATGTGTTTGCCAAATTTGTTGGTGCTCAAAGTGGTGTCAAGAAAAGAACCATTTGGGTAGCCAAGCCTATTGTGACTAACCTCTTAGGACCCAACTTGGTTGGGGACCAACTAGCTCAAACTTGATCAATAGGTGTTGTTGGAGGGCATTGGAGACTTGGCTACATTATGAAGATTTAAGGGGACTTCATCATTCTTATTGTCTCAAGCCAAGTCAATTGGGTTATCAAGTTTCTATTCTAGATCCAATGTGCCTCCTTCCGGTAACTTGTACTTAAATTGTTACATCGAAAGTTACTTGACCCTTTGCATGTTTTGGTTTTGTTCCTTGCATGTGGTTGTATATGTTGTGCCTCCAATTTGCTTATCTTGAGTAATCAAGTATGTGTGTGTTGGTTTGCACATCATGTACGTGTGTGTAGTGCGTTGAGCCTTTGTGCATCTTGTTTGTATGTTAGTTGGCTCTTGTGAGAGATTAATGGAACATCCCATTTTGGGGGAGTGATGTGCTTTGTGCACCTCACGGTCCCATAAATGTGTTTACATGAGGAATACCACCTAGTATTGATATTGCAAGCTTATCTAGTCACTATGTGGTATGTCTTCTCACGAGAAATTCAAATTCTAAATAGTCCATTAATTATCTCTTGTTGGATCCTCTTTTTGCCTCTTGTTAAGTTTTCTTTAATTGGTATCACATTATGGGGGAGTAATATGCTATGTATATTACTAGCCTAGAAAATGTGTACATTTGAGATATTTTCACCTAGAACTGATATTGTAAATTATCTTGTTCCTACGTGGCATGTTAGCTCTACAAGTTGCAATTTGCTTGTGTTTGGTGTGAAGATGATGTCGGATATCCTTGCTATCTACCACCGGGAATTATTTCCAAATACTTCTTGTCTTTTGACAATTGGTACTCACTTATGTGTGGTAGAAATTATTGATCATCTTCACGTTGGCGTTTGCTTTTTATTTGCCTTATCTCTTGCCAAGTTTGTGTCAACTCCCATTGCCTTCCGTGCCACTTGAGGATCTTGTTGTTTTCTTGATCTTGTCTAGTGTTTTCCTTGATATAGTGAACGTGGTGATCCTACCTTGTGCATTTTGTATTTAGATGCAAATTCTCTATAATGCACAACTCGTGGGGGAGCTATCCTATTTTCTATAAAACACTAAACTTGTGATCCATTATAAGTGTGTGTTGGTGGACGGCAAGCCGTTTCTTTTTGGTACTTGTGCCATCATGAAACTTTGTAGAGAGCTTGGTTTGTTTGGAACCATCCTCTCTTTTGGGAGTTTGATATCATTTTGTGGGTTCCAATGGATATCTCATTCCTTGATGTATCTTTTAATGATATCTTCCAAGTGATGATTTCTCCATTTGTTATTCTTTTCACTTGGTATTTCCTTGTATTTTGGTATCGGTTCTTGAAAGTCTTGAGCATGCATATTAACTTCATGTAGTTTCCGTGGCATGCTTTCTCTGTTTGACCCAATATATAGGGGAAACTTCACCAAGTCTCAAATTGGATGAGATGCGCATGAATTTCATTTCCATATCTATATGCACATATTTATGTGGAGTTTGTCCTATGTATTGTTGGTGTTTCTAACTCTTTGGTCCCAATGAGTTTGGGTACCATTTTGTTTGTGTTGTTGTTCTAGGAACAATTGGAGATGCATTGGATGCTCGGCTCACTCACAAGGAAGGTGTTGTCACCATGTGCTTTTTGGAGTCAAGCTAGGATGATCAATGAACTACTTTGTACCTTCAATTGGTATCTACTACATCCTTCCAATGTTAACTCGGTAACAAGTATCTTCATATACTTCATGCACACATTTATTGCATCAACCTTGTGTAGGTTGTATCATGGCATGTTATTCATTCTCTCTTGTGATACTTGTTTCCTTTCTCAAAGCATCCCAACAATGATCTCTTGTTGCTAGTTGTGATGTCTTTGATGGTTGTGTGGTAGGAATTCATTTTTGTACAATAAGACCATATCTAGCCATGTGCTATGCTTCCAAGCAAATATCCTATTGGTATATCTATGACTTCCTTTTGGATATCTTGTTCCTTCGTGTTGTAACTATTTTGGGTGTACATCCTTCTTTGTAGATATATATCATCATGATCTCGTCTACCTAGAACCTTATACACTTGAGAGAAATTACATCTCTAGATGATATCCTTTCTTTCACGTCCACCTTGTCTTTCTTGTTATTTCTTTGGTGGCTCCGTGAAAGCTTTTGCCTTGAGTGCATGTCTTATCTCGTTGCATCTTGATGCACTCCTGTGTGGTGAAGATTATTTTCCTCATGCTTATCTCTACGAGGCTTTTGCCATCTTAATTGGCATCCCTCGTCTTGATGAGGCTTTCATCTTCTATCTTCACCATGGGTTGTCACAAGTGTTGGTTATTCATTTTGCATTTTTAGTGTGCTTGTGAACCCTTTTGCTTGGTGTGTGTGGGGAGGACATGTCATGCACCTTGTATCTCCACTATCCAAGACTATGTTGATGCTTAATGCTCATTCGTACATTAGTCTTCTCAAGTGCTTTTATATGTTGCTCAACCATTTGTTTGTTGCAAGTGCTAGGCTTTGTTTCCTATATGCTCACTTGCACTTGTTGTGAGTTTCCATTGATTTTCGGGGAGTGATGATCCTATTTTGTGCACTCGGTATCCTAATGCAAATATTGTAAGAAGTGCACAAATCATGGAGAGCTTCACTAGTGTCTTTAGAACACTCTGTTGCTCTCTTGCACTTGTCGTGAGGTTCTATTGATCTTGGGGGAGTGTCGATCCTATTTTGTGCTCGTTGTATCCAGTTACAAAACTAAATTGTGCACAAATCATGGGGAGCTTCTCTAGTTTCTCTAGAACACTCCTTTGCTCATATCATAATTTATTTCATTCATGTGGCACGTAGGATCATTGGTCTAGTTGGCTCAATTGATATCCGTTGATTGCTTGCTTCAATTGGTATCTTTTGATTGCTTGTTTGCTTGTTTCTCTCTTTCTTATGTCTTTGTGGCATATCTTTCTTTTGTAAACTTTGGGCCTAAATATAGTTTGTTTTCCTCCGAGTATTTACCGTCAAACTTGTGTATTGCATTCCACTCTCTTGTTGAGAAATACACAAATTATGGAGGAACACAATTTATATTAGCCTTCTAAGCTTTTCTCCCATTTTGGCAATCGATGCCAATGGGGGAGAAGTTTCAGAGATTTTTGTGGAGAAGTTTAGAGAATTCTCTCCTCTTGCTTTGGTTTTGTTCCTAAGCATTTGCATCTCTTACTCATGCATCATTGGTTGTTGCATTGCATGGTGATGCATAATTCCTTATATAAACTCTCTTGAAAGTGATTGTCATCAATTACCAAAATGGGGGAGATTCAAAGAACATGTGGTGCCCCCATGTTTGGTTTTGGTAATTGACGACAATCTCTATGGACTAATGGTTGCCTTGAGTTATATTTGAAGGTTTTGTCCATAGGCTTTTCTTGGAGTACATGTGTTGGTTTCAAGGAGAGTTTGTGTTGACCAAGGTGTTATTAAGGAATTATCCAAAGATTGGTCATGTGAGAGTTGAGCTTATTGCAAACATGTCTTGAAGAAGAAGATTGTGTGATCATTCATGTTTACCTTCAAGACATCATCCAAATGAACAGAGTTGGAAAGATTCTAGGTTGATCAAGACTAAGTCAAGCGTGAATCAAGTTGATCAACTCACAAAGCGTAGAAGATGTACCGAGAGGGATCAAGTGATCCCATGGTATGGTAAGCATTGTCCATTGTGCTTTGTGTACTAACCCATGGTCTATGTGAGAGTTTTATGTGGGGTTAGGTACGTGTTCATGGGTTTGCGTCAAGAGGAAGATATCACTCAACCCATGGAGAGGATGACATCAAGTGGTGATCGTCATCAAGATTGCCGTGTGCAAGTTCAAGTGGAGCATCACGAAGAGATCAAGTGCTTGAAGCTTGCCGTCCATTGTGGTGACAATGGACTTATGAAGATGTGCCAAAGAGTGGCTCACCCATAGTGGACTATGGGGGAGTAATCATCTAGTCTTCATCGAGCCAACGCAATCAAGAAAGGTGGTCCAACTTGAGGGAGTCAAGATCGTCATCATCTAGCTCAAGTGGACCATGTGCAAGGCAAAGGTTTGCCCTTGATAGGTTTTCTATTTTACCGGTCTCATGGTGGTAGTTGGGAGATCGGGTTATAGGATCGATAGCCGTACTATCAAGGGGGGCTCTCAAGTGAGTAGCTTGATCGTATCGTTCGTCGAGAGCTCAAACCATTGCATCCTTGCATCATGTTTCTTGGTTCTTGTTTGGTTCTCTTTGTGAGTCTTAGAGCTTATGGTCATCTTGATGACAAGCTTGAGTTCATCGAAAACGGAGTTTGCATGCGTCTTCTATGATGTTTTCGATGTTGGAGGTTTTACCGGTCTTATCCAAGGAAGGGTTCTCACCATTTTATTTTGGGCCTTTTCTCATTTGCTTCTTATTGGTATTTCTATCAAGATTGTGTTAGCCTTGTCGCTAGCTTTCCAACAAACTTGGTTTCGTCGAATTCAGAGTCCGTTTGCAGAAGTTGTGTCAGTTTTGGTGTTCTGAAAAGGCTGCAGCGGTACTACCGCAGACAGGAGCGGATGTAATTTTTTACTACCGCCCTTGGCAGCGGTACTACCGCTCTTGGGAGCGGTACTACCGCGGCTACTTCCGTGGCTACTTCCGCTCGGGACCAAAAACTCGTCACAAGTCCAGCGGTGGTAGGCACGGATGTAATTTTTTAGTACCGCTCGCAAGCAGTAGTACCGCTACCCTTAGCAGTAGTACCGCTACCCCTAGCGGTAGTACCGTGAGGTCAAGCGGTACTACCGCTCCGACAGTTCTTCTGGCTTTTTTGCCTCCTCGCTGTTGTGTTTCAAAGGGCTACTACCGCCCTAGCGGTAGTACCGCTCCTTGGAGCGGTAGTACCGCTCGGTGCGGGCTGTGACCATAACGGTTGGATTTTTCCCCACCTATAAAAGGGGGTCTTCTTCCCCAATGAACCTTATCCATTGAGCTCGTGTTCTTCCCCCATTGTTGACCTTCTTCGAGCTTGCTAACTCTCAATCCCTCCATGGATTTTTGCTAGTTTTTGAGGGAAAAGAGAGAAGAGATCTAGATCCACATTTCCACCAATCACTTTCTCCTCTATGTGAGGGGAACCCCTTGGATCTAGATCTTGGAGTTCTTGGTGTTCTGCTTCTTGTTCTTCCTCTCATTTTCCTCCCTAGCATTAGTTGCTTCGGTGGGATTTGAGAGAGAAGGACTTGGGCACTCCGTGTGCCCTTGCCATTGCATTTGGTGCATCGGTTTGAGTTCTCCACGGTGATACGTGGAAGTTACAAGTTGAGAAGCTTATTACTCTTGGGTGCTTGGCACCCTTGAGCTTGTTCCTCTTGGGTGCTTGGGCGCCCTAGACGGTTGGTGGTGTTCGGAGCTCAATCATTGTGGTGTAAAGCTCCGGGAAAGCGTCGGAGTCTCCAATTAGGTTGTGGAGATCGCCCCGAGCAATTTGACGGGTTCCGGTGACCGCCCCCAAGGGTTGCCAAAGTGTACAGGTTCGGTGACCGCCCCCAAGGGTTGCCATTTGTACGGGTTCGGTGATCGCCCTCAAGGGTCCCTTAGTGAAATCACGGCATCTTGCATTGTGCAAGGGCGTGAGGAGTTTACGGTGGCCCTAGTGGCTTCTTGGGGAGCATTGTGCCTCCACACCGCTCCAAACGGAGATTAGCATCCGCAAGGGTGTGAACTTCGAGATACATCGTCGTCTCCGCGTGCCTCGGTTATCTCTTACCCGAGCCCTTTACTTATGCACTTTACTTTGTGATAGCCATATTGTTTCTTGTCATATATCTTGCTATCACCTAAGTAGTTTTTCTTGCTTAGCATAAGTTGTTGGTGCACATAGGTGAGCCTAGTTGTTGTAGGTTTTGTGCTTGACAAATTAACCGCTAGGTTTATTCCGCATTTGTTCAAGCCTCAACCGTAATTATTTTAAAGCGCCTATTCACCCCCTCCCTCTAGGCGACATCCACGATCTTTCACCAGCGCTGCTGGCGGCAGCTGCAGCCAAGGAAATCATGATGGGGAGGCCTAGGGTAGGGTTTCGCGGGGCCTCCGGAGTCACCCAAACGGGAGCAACCTGGGAGGTGCGTGCTTCCCAGTGCGATAGAGAAACTATCGTTTTATCTTTAGTAGCGACAACTCAATACTTGTATGTTCCCATTCTGTCACTTGGATAGAAGACCTAAGCATCCAACTTTGCCAAAGAACAACACACATATCAGAAAAGCATATATGACTATTAATTATGCAACGGACAAACCACAATTTTTGCAATAAGATTCAAGAATAAATTTGATCATAAAGTGACAATTCATCATATCCGAACAAGCACAATACCTATTATATCATATCGATCCCGATCATGTGAGGCAGCTGATGGGAGCTTTGTGTTGAATCACAAGGGAGAGAAGATGCCATCTAGCTACCTCTATGGACCCATAGTCCAAAGGAAACTAGTCACACATGGCCATGGTGGCAGCGAGGTTGATGAAGATGGCTCCGGACATCGATCCCCCTCCAGCAGATCGTCGGAACAAGCCTCCATATCGGATCTTCGCGGAACAGGAACTTGCGGCGGCGGAAAATTCGGGAAAAAATGGTACAAAGGGTTTTAGAATATTTGGAATTTATAGAGCTTGGGAGGTAAGGTGGTGCCCCTTGGGCCCGTGTGGTAGGACGGTGTGCCCTGCCCTTGCTGCACCACTTGGCCATGCGGGGCACACAAGTGCCCCCGACAGGTATCACTGCTTTATGGATTATTCTTCCTATGGAAAAAATCATCAAAAAACCAGGTGACGTTTGTAGGTCCGAAATAAATGATTTTCTAAAAAGTTAGAAAACATGCAGAAAACAACTGGCTCTGGACACTAAATTGATAGGTTAGTCCAAATAATAAAAATTATTATAAAAGATGTTTAAAAGTGATATGATAATAGCATGAGACTTATTAGTAGGTGAACTATCTCAAGGATGTTTATCCGAGCTCTATGAAAATAATTATGTCCATATTGCGTTTGCATTCCTGATTGCTGGAGCAAAGCAAGCAAAAGCAGTTTAGTAAAAGGTAATCTATCCTAGTACATTGCCAAAATAATCAGGAACAGGAGACCGAGACTCAGCCCAGCCTCACCCACATTCATGCCTTTTACACTAATTTCGTATATAAAACACACGTATTCCCTCAGTAAACAAATAGTATAAAACACACGTACTAATTTACATGTAAGAACCGCAAATCTTAGGGTTCCACGACCCACTGCCAAAAGAGGCCGTACTGCCAACCACGTGACATGGTCGAGGGCGATGAATAATCTGGAATTCTGTTTCCCTTACATGTTTTGTTTTGTCACCAGCGATAAACCCTTGGCTGGATACGTTGTTTGTTCCCACCACTTTAGCTGTGTAACCACCGGTAGGACAATAATGCTAGATCTGCTTTAGGTTCCTCAGTTCCACCTAACGGCACAGTTGCATTACTTAACTCAAAAGCATGTCCACTTGGCACTAACAACAGATTAAGTCCGAGAAAGACGCGCTCAAGAATCTAGCGTGCATCTGGCTCCACAGGCAGCCGGCCGTCTAATCTAATTGCCACGAGATTAATCGCTCCCTGATCCCTTCACGGATGCTTCCCTTCTCGACGAGTGTCAGTGAGAGCCGAGAGTGACAAGTGACTCCGCACGCACCCACAACAGGAGCAAATGTTACCCCACACGACTCCAAATAAAGCGAACTTATTCCCGGACCCCAGCAGATGCAGATGCAGGGAGTACTACACTAGTAAACAAAAAAGCACGCGCAACCTAACTAACGAAACGTGCCTAAAAAACTCGCACTATAAATCAGCTCCGCCTTGCACACTCTCCATCCACAAACCAGCTCCCGCCTTCCCTGCAACACAAGCTAGCCACAGCTTGAATCTGAAAGCACGGAGAGGAGGAGGAGGAAGACGAGCAAGCAAGCAAGCAAAGGGAGGAGCAATGGAGTACGGGTACCCCTGCAACAGCTGCAGCAGCAACAAGGAGAGGAGGCCGCCGCTCAAGAGAGGCCAGCTCAAGCTGCAGATCGCCAGGGCTCTGGGCAGCCTCGTGGCGCCGGGCGCCAAGACCAGCTTCAGCTTCAGAAGATGATGGAGCATGGTGTGGTGCTTGATGTGAACAGAGATTGTGCAGGTCGAAGAAGAGTTGTTTTAGTTAGGTGTGCTTCTAATTTGTGTCCAGTTCCCCCCCTTCCACGGTTCCACCTAGCCCCTGCTCGCTTTGAGGTTTGCTGATTAGATCTCGCTTCCTCGATCGACAATTTACGTTGTCCACGAGTGAAGACATGTACGGAGATTGCAGATCCATGCTTGTTCAGAATGCACTGTAGCTTCTAATGGGAATTACAATCCTGATTCTGAGATTGATGCGTCTCCCCGCTCTCACTCCATTTGATTTGTCCAACTCTGAAGTCTCTGAACTGAATGAACAAACCGGCATAATGGGTGTACTGCGGACGGTACATGCCACATTGTCAGTTTGCCTGACGCGTGCTTCTTACCAGCCTCGCGCGTGCGTCCGGTAGTTGTTACCGATCAAAGGCAGGGCCCCTTAGCGATAACAAATTGACAATAGATCCATACGTTATCCTGAGAGTGCTGCAAGGTAAGACCGGCCGGCATGTCTATCTTGCATCCATACATTATCACGGGGAGCAGATTTGATGTTCCTAGGTGCTTCTTAATTCTTAAACATATATTCTCTGGTGTTGAGACGATGTTTGAAGGCCGGACAAAGAAAGACTGTGTCTCTTAGGGATGACAGAAGACCAAATCCACTTCGAAGGCTGCCAGATTATACCTCTGAAGGTGAGCAGTTCTGCAGTCTCCATTGTTGTCAGAGGGAACTACAAAACTGTCAACTGCATTGTTCGAAATCTGAAGCTCAGTTGTTGCAGCAGTGGAAAGATCCCATAATCAAACTGCGATGCCACATATCAGCATTTTGCTGAAATTTGAGATGGGCTCTAGGCCCATGTATCAATTTCTGAAAAATCTCTAAGGGCCCATGTGGGTTATATGGCACTAGGTGTAGGTGTAGTGGGTAGTTTAGTCCCACCCCGGAAATGGAAGAGGAGTTGGACCTGAAGCTGACAAGAAGGCCGCCGAGGACGCCGCTGCTGCTACCAAAGCCGCGGCCTCTGCATGGCCTACTGGAGGGTATAACTCGTTTATCCCGCTCCTACTGTTTTCTGTTTTAGCCATGCTAGCGTTATACGTAGATCTTTTTGCAATTAGCGTAGTATGTGCTAGTTTGACTGAATATCAGTATGCGATTATATGTGTCAATGCCATGCTAGTGATTTACTCGTGGATTAATTTAATCGAGAAATTGCCTATTTACTCAACACATTTATCCAAAGAAAATGGTCGTGACAGATTTGGACAAGCCACCTCCATCCAATCCGTCCAAAGGGCACCAAGAACAGGACCAGAAAGAAAATCAAGCGCCCATTACCCAATGCCCCGATGTGCTGTGCAGACAGTGGAATGCTTACAGGTATGAACGGCAGAAGCGAGCGCCACCAAGCAGTGACACAAGTCCAGGATTTTGAGTGATACTCCTGGCAAAATAGCTTGACTGAAGCCATTTGAAGCTCAGAACCGAAGAGCCTTGCATTAACTAGGTCAGAAACTTCAGCCAGCATAGAAAGCATTGTGGTCACGAATACCAAGGCCTCATTTTCATTTGGCAAAACAACTTGTTCTCAGGCCACCAAACGTACAAACAGTCGGCTCTTAGTTGATCTTGCTCTTGTGCCATAAAAAGTTTTTACGCAACTTGTCAATTTTCTCGAGGTCTCCTTTGGTCCACTTTGACCATCAAGTTCTATGCAAACGTTTGTCTCAGTAAAAATACTATATATTAGTGCTATGCTCATGTGCGGGAATTTTTCACCCTCTGGATGCTCATCCACGACATACACCTCGACATCCACTCTGAGGATGACATCGTTTGGAAGCTGTTATGGTCGGTTTAGTTAGGCCCACAGGGCAATCTTAGCCCACAAGTTATTTTAGTTTAATTCTTATGCAAGTTATCTAGGTTATAAATATAGGCTGTAAGACTTTTTTTGGATTTAAGCAATAAAGATATTTTCTATCCCTATTGCCCGGCTCTCAGAGGAGCCGGAACCCTAGCCGCCTCCAGCCCTAACCGCCGCCGCCCTCCTCCTTCCTCGCGACGGCGCCGACGCGCCGGAGCTCGCGTCCTCGCCCTCAACCTCCGCTGTTCTGCCCTTATAACCTAAGGAGTAGAGCCGGTAGGAACCCTAGTCCTACCAATTTGGTAATCAGAGACCAAGTTCGGATCATGTCGCAGCCACCACCATCGCTGACACTGTCCAGCGGCTCCACCGCTGCGATGACGACGGCGCCGCCCCTCACCGCGCCGATGACGTCCGCCGCCGGGACAACCGCGCTGGCGGGCCACGTCTCCACCGGGGCCCCGCCCGCGCCGCCCTCCCCGGTCCCCTCCGCGCCACCGCCGTCCGCCGTCTTCACACCGGAGCAGGTCACGGCCACCCTGCGGGATCTCGTGACCGCCGTCCAGAGCCTCCACCTGCAG
Organism: Aegilops tauschii subsp. strangulata; assembly: GCF_002575655.3. Classification (NCBI taxonomy): domain Eukaryota; kingdom Viridiplantae; phylum Streptophyta; class Magnoliopsida; order Poales; family Poaceae; genus Aegilops; species Aegilops tauschii. The sequence continues at coordinate 468,290,981 of NC_053037.3, read as the reverse complement.
CAGCAGCAGTACGTGGCCGGGCCCTACATGCCCCTGCCGACGGCGCCCGTTGCCGCCTACGGCCACACGCCGTGGCCGCTCCAGGGCGTTTCTCCGTACGACGCTCCCCTGATGCTGCCGTTCCAGGCGGCTCCACCGGGCGGCCCTCCGGCTGCCGCGGCGCCCCTCTGGCCCTTCGCGCCGACGCCATCAGCGCCCCCCTGGCCGCTACAGCAGCCGTTCTCCGCGCCCTCACCGTCCTTGATCAGCTCGGGGACAACCGCGCCGGCTTGCACCGGGCTGCCGCTGCTACCGTCCCAGGCGGGACACTCCGGCGGGACCACGCCGGCCGCGGCCCCTCTGTGGTACTTGCAGCCACCGTCCCCCGCGGCCACCGACGCCACCGCCCACCCTCCGCCGCCGATGCTACAACCACCGGCGCCACCCCTGCCTAGCTCGGGGGCACCCTCGTCGACCGGCCTCCCGATTCATCAGGTCCGGTTCCCGCCCTCCCCGTCGCCACTTCCAGCGTGGGCTGCTGGGTCTTCGCCATCGCCGGTCTACACCACGGCCCCTGAATAGCCGACTCCGTTTCCGCAGTTCGGGGGCCCTCCGGTTCCGCGGGTCCCTACCCGGAGTACTCCGACCAAGCGCCACCCTCCTCGCTGCTCCGCACCCCCGAGCCAGCTCGACACGGCGTTCCCTCCCAGGCACCGCCGCGGTTCGCCAAGATCGACTTCGCCACTTATGACGGCACGGAGGACCCCCTCAACTGGCTCAACTAGTGCGACCAGTTCTTTCACGGGCAGCGCACACTCGCTTCGGAGCGGACCTGGCTTGCCTCTTATCACCTCCGCGGCGCGGCACAGACGTGGTACTACGCTCTCGAGCAGGACGAGGGTGCCATGCCTTCTTGGGAGCGCTTCCGCGAGCTCTGCCTCCTCCGCTTTGGGCCCCCGGTTCACGGGAGCCGCCTGTCGGAGCTCGGCCGCCTTCCCTTCACCTCTACGGTGCAGGACTTCGCCGACCGCTTCCAGGCCTTGGCGTGCCATGCGTCGGGCGTAACGGCGCAGCAGCGCGCCGACCTCTTTGTCGGTGGACTTCCGGATCACATCCGCGTGGACGTGGAGCTTCGGGGACCCCAGGATCTCCAGTCGGCCATGTACTACGCCCGCGCGTTCGAGCGTCGCGCGGTGGCCATCCAGCAGGAATCACCGTCCCGGACCGCTGGGTCGCTACCCGGGCCGGATTCCGTGCAGGGCCGGCCTGCGCAGGCTTCTGCGGCACCCCTCGCCGCGACCGCGGCACGCCCGTTCCGCCGGCTCACCTCAGCCAAGATACTCGAGCGTCGCCGCCAAGGGTTGTGCTTCAACTGCGACGAGCCCTACACGCCCAGCCACGCCTGCCCGCGACTCTTTTACCTGGAGGTTGCAGACTACATTCCGGAGGACGCCGTCGCCGCCGACCTGGCCGCCCCAGCTGTCGAGAAGGTGTTTGACGCTGGTTGATCACCTCGAGGAGTTCCGCAAGCGCTTCCCCACCTTACAGCTCGAGGACGAGCTGTTTGTGCAGGCGGGGAGAAGTGTTATGGCCGGTTTAGCTAGGCCCACAGGGCAATCTTAGCCCACAAGTTATCTTAGGTTAATTCTTATGCAAGTTATCTAGGTTATAAATATAGGCTGTAAGACTTTTTTTGGAATTAAGCAATAAAGATATTTTCTATCCCTATTGCCCGGCTCCCAGAGGAGCCGGAACCCTAGCCGCCTCCAGCCCTAACCGCCGCCGCCCTCCTCCTTCTTCGCGATGGCGCCGACGCGCCGGAGCTCGCGTCCTCGCCCTCAACCTCTGCTGTTCTACCCTTATAACCTAAGGAGTAGAGCCGGTAGGAACCCTAGTCCTACCAGAAGCACTCTTCAGATGGCTCATATTCGGCGTCCACTGCATACAAGGCACAATTTCTGGGTTTGACGCTTTCCCCCATGGACTCCATGGTCTGGAAAATGTGGGCGCCCCCAAAGGTCAAATTCTTCTCTTGGCTGGCCTTACAAGATCGGATTTGGACCGCCGACAGGCTAGAGCGACGTGGCTGGGACAACTGCGGTCTTTGCCCGCTCTGTAAGCAGGTGCAGGAGTCGGGCGTCCACCTATTCGCCAAATGCCGCTTCACCTTGAGACTTTGGCGGATGCTCATTGACAAGTATGGACTTGCGCATCTGGACCCTTCTGACTGGCACCTTGAGGATTCCCTCCTCTCTTGGTGGGACAAGCGCACCAATTCAAGCATCCCGGATCGTCGAGCCATGGCCTCCATTATCATGCTCGTATCCTGGACAATTTGGAACGAGATGAACGCTAGAGTCTTTCGCCACAAAGAGACGCCGCCGCCAATCCTTCTCAAGCTTATTATAGATGAGACCAACCTATGGGTTACTGCAGGGGCTAAACAATTAGGGAAAATTGTATCGCGCGAGTAATTGTCATGCCGTACTTCGGCCTTGTGTAACTCTACAAAACTCTATTCTCCTCTACTTTAATAGATGAGGCAAATCTTTTGCCACCGTTTTGAAAAAAATAATTGTTAATGGTTACACTTAGAAATGTCTAACTAGATTTTTTTACTGAAAAACCTACGTTTTGGACCGGGGTTGGTAGTAAATCTAGATCGAAGTGTCCACGACCACGAGATGCTTCCAAGCTCAAGGTGCAAAACTCTCTTTCACGGATGGTCTGGCTATCATTGCAAAACTCTCTTTCACGGATGCTTCCAAGCTATGCCCTCCCCTCCTCAATGAGTGTGATGGTGAGAGCCAAGAGTGAAAGTGACTCTGCTCTGCTCCCACTCACATCAGAAGCAAATACTAACCTCACGTGTGACTCCAACTAAAGCGAGTCAACTTGTTCCCGGACCCCAGCAGAGATAGGGAGTTAATTAGTAAATAAAGAAGAACGCGGCGCAATCTACCAGAACGTGCCTGGAAACTTTCTCTATAAATGAGCTCTGCCTTGCACACTCCATCCCCAAACCAGCTCTCTCGCCTTCCCAGCAACACAAACCACCACTTGAATTGAACCTCAAGCGCAGAGAGGAGGAGAAAAGGAGGAACAATGGAGTACGGACACCCCTGCAGCAGCAGCTCCAGCAACAAGGAGAAGAGGCCTCCTCTGAAGCGGGGCCAGCTCAAGGTGCAAATAGCCAAGACCCTGGGCAGCCTCGTCGTCCCGGGCGTCAGGAACAGCTTCAGAAGATGAGATGGCCATGGCCGGCAAGGCCGAGCAGCAGTTTCTCAACCAATCTAGCTAGAAGTGTGGTGTGGTGCTTGATATGCATGGGTATTGTGTGGTTTTAGTTAGGCGCTTGCTGGTTTCGTTCGAGTTTCCGTTTTCCCCGTCCCAGCCCCCGCCTTTTCTGCTCGCTTTTGAGGTATGTTAGCTCGGTGGGTTTGCTGCTGCTTAGATCTCGCATCCTCGGAGTAGCCAGCAATGTGTATTACACTCTACTTTGATGATGATAATGAATTTTGTAACTGAGATATCTATTGCCTGTTCTGTTTATGTGATCGATGGGTCTCTCATTTCATTTGTATTGTCCAACTCTGAGCTTAACACATTGCGGATAAGGACTGTACGTGTCCCGTTGTCACTTTGTCCGGCGCGCGCATGTTTGCTGGGCTCGGCTCCCCCGTGGAGATGGAAACCTCCCTGCCGTCTGCCATGCAAACAGTCCGGCCAGACAGACTCTTCAATTAGCACGTACATGAGCAGCATAGCCTGCAGTTCAAAAAATTCAGAGCAGCATAGCCTGCAGTTCAGCAGCCCGGAAACGTGAAAAATCTTTAGCCTTTCATTAAAAAGGCAGTATAAACTCTTAAAAAAATTCTGGTTTGAAGAGTTAGACCTCGACCTCATCTACGAAAAAGTGCATATCTGCTGGCCGAGATCCACGGAGCCTTTTATTTATCGGGTTTGCTATTTCACATCTACATGTGAGATATTATCTCACATCTAACTCCCTCATCCTTAGGGACAAAACAAATCCATGGAGACTTAAAAAAATCAAGGATGAGGGAATTAGATGTGAGAGGGAGTTAGATGTGTGATAATATCTCACATCTAGATGTGACATAGACGGACCCTTTATCTATTTATTCAGCGAAAAAATTATTTCCATAACATAAAAATATCTGAAAAATAGACAGATAAGCACATATTTGAAGTATACATGTATAAAGTTTCATGAACTATATGTTCACTTGCAATGTACACAAAATAGACAAATACATATGTTAAAAAAATTGTTGTATTTGGGCCAGATATTTCTCTTTTTTGTGTCTCGGGCCAATAATCACATTAGTTAAGGAAACTTTACACATGCTTGAAGAACATGTATATGTTGTAGAAATAATAGAAAAAAAATGAAAACTTTTCAATATATTTTGATTCTTCAAAAAAAAAAAAAAAACTCACTAGAGCTCGTCCTCTACAACTCCGCTCTCACCTAAACTAGCCCTTTTCTCCCTCCATATCTTCTCAAAAAATTGAGTAGCTCAAATTTGAGCAGTTCCCCCTCATTCTACTTAACCCTGCTATCTTCTCACTCACTAGTATTCATCGTGCAACTGCTCTCGTGCGGTCCGAACAACGCTAGTCTTGCTATAAAAATGCGTCACTAGACCCTTCCTCCCCAAATCCTAGTTGTCGTCGTCCTATTTGAGCCCAAATCGAGCCTGTCATAGCCCAAGTAGTCGCCGCGACCGCACAAATCGCCACTAGGGCAGCCCACACCCACCCGGAGCGTTGTCGCTATTTTGGGGAGGATCCCCATGCCCCAACGCAGTTGTAGGTGTAGTGTCAGATCGAGATCTCCATCGAGGTGGTCGTGTTTGAGGCCGTGGCACCGGTTGACTCGAGCTCCTCGTCAGAGGGAGGAGGGGGAGGGAGCCGACGACAAGGTTATGTGCACTCGTGGGAGGTGGCGGGCAAACGCGCGCTCACTGAGGAGATGGAGCACCACACCACTGGGGTGCAACTCGAGATGGAGTGTGTCGACGCTGCCACCATCTAGACCGATCCTCCCGCGCTCAAGGAGCACCTCTTGATCGAGTTGTCGATCAAGTATGGGCAAGGACACCGCCAACTACGCGACTTTGGCGACGACGAAGGGGGGACTGGGTGGCAATATTTGCAAGCTCGGCTTCGACAACTTTGATGGTGAGCCCATGTCATGGATTAAGAGGGGCACCCACGATGCCGAGGCATTTGGCTCCAGCAAAGTGCCGGTCATCAACATCTCCTTCAACGAGGAGTAGATATTTAGCTCATTTAGCTTTTAATTTATTTTAACAAAGTGATAATTAGCTTATTTCAGTATTTTTATGTTTAACATGGAAGTGTTATGTACAAATAATAACTAAGTTATCCAAATCTAGTTTGAAATTATTATTTTTGCAACCTTTTCTGTTCGAGTAGTTCATTTTTAGTAGAAGAGCTAGAGATGCTCTAAGACGCAGAGCCGTGACACACCGACACGAACGGGGTTTGCCAAGTGCCAGTGATACCACTGACAAGATAACTGTTTGTCAAAAGCAGATCAATGTATCATAATTTAGATGCCTTTGCTTGATGCTAATCAATCTACTCCAGATTCTGCCTTCAGTAGCGAACTATCAATAAACACGAGATATCATGGATCTCAACAGCCAGAATAAGATCCCAAAGTTGCTCTTTTCAGATTTATTGAATATAGTAGCCATGCTATCAAATGTGGAATGCATGAGTCGTTAAAAAATCGGACCTAGATCTTAAACAAGCCAGTAACACGGGGCGTTTACAGACTAGCATCAATCCCTGCAAGCATAATTGTTAGCAGATCACTAAGCCGCATCACATCGCCACATAGGATTGCCGCTACTTATAACCTGGCGAAAGTAACCGGCGATTTGTAAAGTGGAGCTAGATCTTTGGGGTGATACGCGAGATGATTAGGATCACAGGTTAGGCTGAAAGTTAGCTCGATCAGAGGTAGTAATAATATCTGCCGAGAAGCTCGGTAGAGTATCTCGTACCAAACCACCGGCACTTGAAAAGCTAAGGAACATGCTCCACTTGTCAATTAAGTGAGTGGCATCTCAGATGTGCCTTACATGAAGAGGTTCGAGTTTTTGTTTGAGAAGAAGACCCCGGCCTCTGCATCTGGGCGATGCATGCAACCACTTTATTAATTTTATAGAAAAGACATTATAAAGTAATACATCAGTAAGACTGAAGCCACCTTCTAGGCAACATCTGTCACTACTCCTATCCAGTTGATGAAGGGATGCTGATAGTCTGGGTCTAATACCAAACATACCTCGCAGCCAAACCTAACATCTAAGACCTGGGGCCCCAACCAAGATACCTACTGGGTATGGGGCACCCACCAGTCCGGCGCACACTCAGAGGCCGCCGCCACCACTTGCCACCAAATCATCTTCAGAGCTGTACTGATGCATCTACCTTGCCCGGTCTAGCTGTCGTCGACTCCACCACGACGCCAGACAGCGACACCCTCCTGCGCGAGTCCATCATCGCACATTAGACGCCTAATCTCCAGGGTGCCATGCCATCGAGATCCGTCGCCATCAATGTGTATGATGAAGCACCGGTCCACTGAAGATGTCGTCCACTGGTCCCTCAAGCCCGTGTACACCTCAAGGGGGAAACGACACAAGCCCGTCGCTATCTTCTGATCTACCAATCTAAGGTTTCCCCCGGAGGTAGCGGATAGTGGTCTAAAACTTCTCCACGACGATGCCTTCAAGAAGGGAACAACACGGTAGAGCGCCGCCATTGCCAGTTTTGGCATCTAGCCAAGAGCAAGTTTTCACCCAGATTTGTTCGAAGAACTCTGTCGGGGATATACCCCGCGGTATGACCCGGCCGGAATTGGCGGCTCACTAGTAACCCGCCCGGAGCTTGGCGATTCACAGATAACCTGGCCGATCTTGGCGACTCATTAGTAACCCGGTGGGCGGGTCAGATGGACAACAAGGCCTAAAGCCCAGAAGGCCGGCTCACGTTATGATGGGCCGGATTAAAAGGAAAGGGATGACGAATATTTCCTTTACGAGGAAGCAAGATCCGGATTTGTATTTAACTTGTAAGAGAAGAGAGACTAGTCCTAGTCCTACTAGGACTCCACATGTAACCCGCCCCTCTAACTTATATAAGGAGGGGCAGGGCACCCCAAAGAGGGACGAGCAACAAGAAACAATCTCTAGGGCTAGACTCAAAGAGCCGGCTTACCGGCGACTCTCTCATAAGCATAATGAGACCTAGCCACAAACAGCATGTAAGGTTGTTACCGGATGATGTTTCCCGGGGCCCGAAGCTGTCTAAACCCTTGTCTCGTGCGTTGGACCGCCCTGCGTCTCTCATCCCAATCAACCCCTCTCAAGCTACTACATAGATGCGCTGGCCTCACGACTAAGTCCTTACACCTAAGACATCTGACGTGTTAATTCCACGACAGTTGGCGCCCACCGTGGGGCTGTGGCGCACGGTGGTGATGAGTTCTTGGAGGGATCTCTCCTAGGGTTCGAGAAGTTCGCGATCATCCGGATCATGAAGAGCCGGAACTGAAAGCTCCACATCAAGCAAACAGATTCCATGTGGTTTCTGTGAAATTTTCTGCCGCTGGCATGGAAGGATCCATGTTGTTGACGAATAGTCGGGACGTCATATATGAGATTGGATCAAGATAAGAGTTAGGATTGCATCTGTGTGCACTGCCATGCGCGACGAGGCGATCCATCTAAACTGATTAATTTCCGCTGCAACACTATCGACCATCAAGTCGCCGAGACGGTTTCTACTATACATCTATTTTGCTGATCGGATGTTTGTGATATTCCCATCGTGTGAAAACCAAAGGCATGTTCATCTACTAGTACTACTCACGTGGAGGCAGTACCTACTAGAGTACTATATTTCATATTTATAAATCCTTCAATGGCTGTTGAGCACTACATCTACTTATCCATCAAGCCATCACGTCAAGGCGTGTGCCGATCCCAACACAGAGATCAAGGACTACTACAGATACAGGATCAGATCAACATGGGTCTCCAGACCAGCGACGACCCGGACACGGATTAATTAAACCAACCACGATGTGGAGGAAGACTCGGATTGGACTCGGATTCTGACATCTCCGCGGTTTCCGTCCCTACTGCAGCTGTGCCTCGACCCGCTAGGTCACGGCCTTGCTCCCGCCTCTGAGTTGTCGTCGCCGTCTGAACGAGTCCGCCTCTGCTGTGGCCGGATTGTGAGCCGTTGCAACCCTTGCGGCCTCCAAGTCGCCCTCGCCGGTGTGCCGAGTCGCTGCTACGGTCGGCCCGCTTCAAGTCTTGTGAGCCGCCCGGCCTTGAGGCGCCTCTGTTTCCACCCCGTGGGTTTCGCTGCTGTTGCCGGATTACCCATGATTCAACGACCTTGGCCTCGACACCAAGTCCGCTTCGACCTTCAAGTCGCCAAGCCCCTCGCTGGCTCCGGCTCTTGTACGCCGTCGTATGTTACCTGGCAGACGATCGAATCCGAAAAGAAATCAATTTTGGGCCCGCGTCAGTGCATGTGGCCTTGGTGCATGAGATCAGTAGTCACCGGCGAATCGGCCAGAAGCCAGTAGCACCAGGATTGCGTGTGCGTGTATTCAAGGCCCACATCTCATCTCCTAAGGAAAAGAAAAAGAAAAGGTGCGGCTAGTGTTACATTAGAAGCATCAATGCAAATATTCCAGTATGGACAAGCCGGCCAGAAAGGGCTTAAATCACCATTGAAATTACTGGAGGATATATATATAGACGTTATATACGGATCATCTATCGTCCAGGCGAATCAGGTGAAATCTGTACAATCAATTTTTTATTGATACGTTTTTTATTCTTTAAAAGAACAAATTACGCTGGCCTGTAATATTTTTATGCAGGACGGCTATTAAAAGAAAAATGGGTGGTATTACACCACGGAGGCATGTTCGGTTGTGCCGCGCAGCTTCACGGACACGCGTATCGCGGTCCGGTTTACATCAAACGCACCGGCCGACTCGCCCGTCCGCTCCATCTTACAACGCCACGGACGACTCACTCGTCCGCCCTCGCGGCCGATTCACGTGTCCGCGCCGGCTTACAAATGTCACGGACGACTCGCCCGTCCGCCCTCGTGGCCGGTTCACGTGTCTGCGCCAGCTTACAACGCCGTGGCCGACTCGCTATCCGCGCCGGCTTACAAAGGTCACGGCCGACTCACCCGTCCACACCGGTTTACCATGCCGTGGCCGGTTCACCCGTGAGCGACTTCAACTTCACCTAGCGATCATCAACTTCATGGCGGATTATTTCCGGCCTGGCACATCAGGTGATATCCATCTAAAATATATTTTATTGGTACATATTATTTTGTCAAAGAGCAGTTTATCTTTGTCTTGGTCTGCAATATTGTTGATGCAGGACAATTGTTCACTACATCAAAACGACGTGGTTAACTCGCCCGACCACGCTGGTTTATAACACCGCGGCCGGTTCATCTGTCTGAGCCGCCTCTCATGCTGAGGTCGTCTTTTCCGTCCGCCTCTCGCGGCCTGGTCTACATCAACACACCGAGCCGCACCTATCTGCATGAGCTGCGTATTGGGTATGAGCAGGTCACTACTTGGGAAGCCCGGTTTTCTTCCAACAAATTGGAGGCAAATTATCACATGTTATCAGCCGCCGTCTGCACCTGGATGGCTCAATGGACATGCGCACAAGTCGCCATCGCTACAGTTTGGTTAAACTTCAAACAGCCAGTTGGAAGGAACCATTGGCCGAGTTGCTGACACGGCTCATACGGGATCATTTATAACCCGCCGCAGTCACCTCAACCTTCTATGGATACACATCGTGTTATCAACACCAGTGATATACAAGTTATGCCGGTTTATATCACGGTTAAATATGGAGAATCTCAAGCCAACTCCTCGAGTCATCTTGAGACTCGGGGGCTACAGTGACATGACTCGGGAACCCTGGGTCGTTGGAGGGAATGATAACCCGGTTCCGGAGGCTGCTACCATATTGATGAAACTTTAAAGGCCGTCAGAAAATTGCCGGTTCAAATAAAGATTCCGGTTTAAAATCCGGTTCAAGAGATATCTTTCTCCCGCAAGGTTTTGAAGCTCTCAAATCCGGTTCAAACGTCCGACTCAAGGTAAATTTGTATCTTATAAAGCTTTGAAGCTCTTAATATCCGGTTTACAAATTTCCGGTTTAAAAAGAGGTTGTCTCTCGCAAAGTTCGAGTTCTCAGGAAAAATTAAAGGGACCAAAGAGAGTCTGTTACAAAGCACAACTCAAATATAGGTACCCTGCTTTAATGACCATCGGGAGCTGATCGTATTCGAATTTAGCTTAACCCTTTTGGTGTGACCCTGATCGTATTCGAATCGGAGTCGTTAAATATTCTCATGATCACTAGGGGGCTTCCTGTTCAAACATATGTCGTATTCGAACCAAAGAGAACATAGCTGTCGATACCCTTTTGATCGGCACACTGCCGAGCTCATTGGGGAGTTTCTTGGTCATATTTGAACCATAGCTCAAGCCCCTTTGGGAACCGACGTGGATCGTATTCGAATCAGCGTCGTTAAACAACTCTCAAGGTCATTTGAGGGCTTCCTGTTCAAACATAGGTCGTATTCGAACCAAAGAGAACATAGCTGTCGGTACCCTCTTGATCGGCAGCGCCAAAGCCACTGGGGGCTATATGATCGTATTTGAATCTTAGCTTAACCCCTTTGGGACGGTTTTCTGATCGTATTCGAATCAGAAGCCTCAAAATTTTTGAAGTCTCTTTTTGCAAATAATTTTTGGGATTTTATTTGAAAGCTCTTTTGAACACATCTAAAGTGTATATGAGTGGTTTCTATTTAAACCCGGCTTGATTTTCGATGATAAGTCGCCGGCTTATGACAATCATCATCTATGTGGAAGCATTGGCTTCTAAGGATTGGGTTATCACACTTACTGCACAGGTATCATAAGCCGGCAGTACAATTCAATATCACAGGTATGATATTGTTTATACATGATTATGTTTAAACTGGCCCTGGCTATGGACTTTAAGCCGCCGGCATGTTTTGAATTGCGCCATTGGAATCATGCGCGTATCAAAGATTGGGTTGTCACCCTTACTGCACAGGTCACATAAACCGGCAGTGAAAATTCAATATCCTAGATTGAAATTGGTGTCTCAAAAGGGTTATCAATTCTTGATTTTCTCAAAGGCTATAAGCCGCCGGGTTGTACAAATTCCGGTTTACAATGGAGGCGTATTAAATCGCCATCGGCCAAGAGCCGCCGAGTATTTAAGCTCCAGATTGACTTATCAGCTGATGAGATATTCAAAGTCGCTTTGGCGCAATGGCTAGTATTTTTATCAATGGATATGATTTATTCTACAATGGAAAGAATAGTCCCGAGTCGCTGCAGGCTTACGACCCGGCACTTAGGGGCTACATTATTCAAATGGAGATTACATCAAATATGCAAGTCCCATGTCACTGCCATAATGACCCGACACTTGGGGACTAATGTATATTGCTCTCTGCTGAAGACAATTCTAGGATGACCCGGCTACACTACTATGACTATAGCCGACTCATGGGGGCTACACAACTGGATTTTATTTAAAGCCATGGTGATAAGTCCCGGCTTATTCATGCTGATTAAACCGGCCCTTGGGGGCTATAGGTAATATGGATATAAGGGAGAAATATCTTCAAATTCTCAGTTTTGAGTAAATCAGATTGACCTGGTGTCTACAAAAAATCATAAACCGGCGTCGACGACAATTATGACTTGGCATCATCTATTTATAACCTGGCAATTTTGGTACTTATAAACCGGCAAGTTTTATATCTTTAAGCCGGATGAATATAAGTTGAATATTTGAAGACCAATATTTTTGTCAAGTCAGAGCATTGAAAGCCGACTCAAGTGGATTATCTCTTACAATATTTCTCAACAAGAGAACAATGTCAGCAAATTGACTCTAAAGCTAGCCTGTTGACCCGGATTTTCAAAGTAAGTATCTGGATTTTTTGCATTGGCAAAATTTGAACATATCTGCTAAAGAGATTTGCTATGAGATTATGGATACATATCAAGAAGGAAGATGACAAGGACTTAAGGATGACCAAGTGCCGGCTTACAAAGAATACTTAACCCGGAACACAACCTGTCAAATTTGTTCTTGTGTTTATATTGCAGATTAGTTTAACATGGATAAATCCAAATTAAACTGGGGGCTAATGTCGGGGATATACCCCGCGGTATGACCCGGCCGGAATTGGCGGCTCACTAGTAACCCGCCCGGAGCTTGGCGATTCACAGATAACCTGGCCGATCTTGGCGACTCATTAGTAACCCGGCGGGCGGGTCAGATGGACAACAAGGCCTAAAGCCCAGAAGGCCGGCTCACGTTATGATGGGCCGGATTAAAAGGAAAGGGATGACGAATATTTCCTTTACGAGGAAGCAAGACTCGGATTTGTATTTAACTTGTAAGAGAAGAGAGACTAGTCCTAGTCCTACTAGGACTCCACATGTAACCCGCCCCTCTAACTTATATAAGGAGGGGCAGGGCACCCCAAAGAGGGACGAGCAACAAGAAACAATCTCTAGGGCTAGACTCAAAGAGCCGGCTTACCGGCGACTCTCTCATAAGCATAATGAGACCTAGCCACAAACAGCATGTAGGGTTGTTACCGGATGATGTTTCCCGGGGCCCGAAGCTGTCTAAACCCTTGTCTCGTGCGTTGGACCGCCCTGCGTCTCTCATCCCAATCAACCCCTCTCAAGCTACTACATAGATGCGCTGGCCTCACGACTAAGTCCTTACACTTAGGACATCTGACGTGTTAATTCCACGACAAACTCCATCCAGCTTTTGTGCATGGATCGCCACCTTCTTTGTCGGAGACTAGACCAAAAGGATCCAGCTGTCGCCGCCAGATCCATGCAGCTAGCACCGGGAGATGACGACCAGTCTCCCTGGACCAGAGCCAGCATGAACCGGAGTAGATCGACTCGGAGACGATGTTACCCCTGGAGCTCCGGTAGGCCAGCGAAGAGCCGTCGGCACCACCGCGTCTAGATCGACGGCCACACCAGGCCGCCGCCACCCCCCGCGTCGTCCGGTAGTCATCAGATCCGGGATGGGCCGGAACCGGTCGGACCAACGGGCGCGCCGCCACCCAGCCATGGGGTCACCGCCCCAGCCACCGCCGCACCCTGTGCATCCGATCGATTCCCACCGGCACCACCGCGGGCCGAAGTGGAGGCCGCACCTCCGTGGATCTGGGCGCCCGCGCCGCCCATGGATCCGGGGGAGAGGAGAGAGGCCCTCCGCCATCGCGTCGCATGCACGGGTTTAGCCCGGCGCCGACCACCTGCGGCGGTGGAGGGGAGGACGGGCACGGGGCGGGTTGCTGGCGGCGGAGGTTGGCTCCTCCCGTGTCACCCGCGAGGGGGGCGACGCGAGAGGCGAGAGTCCATAATCAAGAAGAGGTTCGAGTTGAGCTAAGCAGGATAGCTAATGTGCAGACGTTGCAGCAACGATGGCATAGTTCAGACATTTGCATGATTCATTCAGCCACACATTTTTGGCATTGCGTGCGAGCATACCGGATGTATGTATAGATCGGCATTCTCCGTCATCAACTCAATCGTGGCCGGTCAAATGGTAACACCATGTTCCTTCCAGACGATGGCACGGCAACCTGAGTACGTGACGGAGTCTCAATGAGGTCATGCATACGTGCACCGCACAACAATGCTGCCGAAAAATGGCAGGGCTTTCCCGCCTTTGGGTTCGTTCCGGGTCTCTGAGATGTTCCGTTCAAGACCACTGTGGACCAAAAGCAGTTGACCCGGAAAGAGATGCTAAGCTGAGCAGCAGAATATGTTGTTAGGTTTGTGCACCGTTCCATTTGTGTCCATTTTATCCTCAGCGAGACGGTACACCGCATATGTATGCATGCCACACGGTCGGTGCGAGGCGGTAGATGCGCATGCATGCACCTCGCGTCTCCGCTCACGCGGGCGACGACTCCTGTGGGCTGTGCGTTGGGCGGACGCCGGACCCGGGCCGGGGGTGCCGTCGCGTTCCCCCCGGAGCCGCGCCTCGGGCTCAAACGAAAGATCCAAATTGAGAAGCACTCTTTGTAAAGATCACCTTTATCTTTTCAGATTGTGACAAATGACATACTGTATGTGTGACAATTGTCATAACCTGAAAGTTTCTTTTTTTTTAATTCTTATATTCAAAACGCTTTATCTTTTAAACCGTGCGTCCAAATCTCGAATCGTTTTCACCGTAGGAGGCCGGATCTTCCACATTAATAGGTTTTACGATTTTTTTTTACAAAAAAACCTGATGAAAAAACCGAACCGGGAGCACGTTTCTTTTTCCTTTCCGAAAAAGGCACGGCCGTGTCTCTCGCGGAAGAAAAAAAACAGAAAACACGTCTTTTTTTTTCGTTTCCGATAGGCATGGTCGCGCCTCTCGCGAAAGCACAACCATGTCTCTCGCGCAAGAAAAAAAAAGGAAACGTGTTTTTTTCCGTTTCCGAGAGGCACGGCCTCTCGCGGAAGAAAAAAAAACAAAAAACGTTTTTTTTCGTTTTCAAGAGGCACGGCCATGACTCTCGTGAAAAAAAACCGCGCCTCTCACGGAAGCAAAACCGCGCCTCTCGCGAAAAAAATGTTTTTTTTCGTTTCTGAGAGGCAAGGCTGTACCTCTCGTAAAAGCAAAACCGTGCCTCTTGCGGAAGCAAAAACCGTGCCGGAAGAAAAAAAACGTATTTTTTCACGCAAAATTTTATTTTTCTAATTTTTTGTCCAAAAGCTAAGAAAGACCGGTGGAAAGCCAAAAGGTCGAAAACGCCCAAAAAACCCGTTTAAAAAGCCGAGAACGAGCGCGAAAAAATAAAAAGAAATCCGAAGGGAGCGCCGAGAGCCGACAGGTGGCGGGGCGCTCTCAGCCACCCGCAAGTGATCATTGCGAGGCTCCCGAAGGAGCGCTCCCTAACTAGTTGCTCTTAGGAAAGACTGGCACGGCGACACGGTAGGCCGCTTTGCACGGACGAAAGAATACCTGTGGCTGTGGAGTCCGCCCATTAGAGCATCTAAAGCGGGACTTGGCAAATCAGGCCTCCTACACGCCCGCGGGCGCGTCCGGACGCGTCTGCGGACAGTGCCGGCCGGCCCCTCATATGTTGCACCCCACATCCACATATCTTCAAATTCCAATCATCAAATCCATCCAATCCATACACGTCGATCATACGATACAAATTGTCCGAGTTCAAAAGTTCAAAATAAAGCCAAATTGAATCATAGTTCAATAAACAGGACAAGCCAAAATGAAATCATTGTCAGAGCGTGACGGATGGCTTCAGATTACTGGTCGGACGCATGCTCCGAGCGGAATGCGTCCTGCTCATTCTGCTCAGCGTGCATTTGGGCTGCCTGCTCCACCTGCATCCGGGCTCCATGATCCGCTGCCGCCCTCACCGCCTCGTATTCCCTACGGTCGTTGATCTCCTTCTTGTCTGCAGGCCACTTATTTGCATGCTCATTCAAGAGGGTTTCGTCCGCCAACATGATCTTCGTATCCCCCGCGTCCCGTGTGAGTTGCGATCTCTCCCTCTCAAACTCAATCTCGCCAAATGTTTTGGCCTTCTCGAGTTTCCATTTGATCATCGCCTCTTGCTTCTCCAACTCGATCTTTTCCCTCTCAAGTTCGAGCTTCTTCTCCACCCTCTTCCGGTCCTACTCCATCCTCTCCTTTTGCACATCCAACATGAGCTTGTACCTCTCCTCTTTCTTGTTCTCCCATACCAGAAAAATGCCCATACATGTGGACGATATTTTTGTAGTCGCAACATCACGGGAGGCCCGTGCCTTCTTCCACTTGTTTCTCATGACTTGTCGGTAATCCTTTGGCACGGTGACTCTTCCATTTGTGATGACAACATCGTCCAGCCCGACTGATTGGTGGGAGCTTGAGCCATCAATCCTCTTCTTGCCGGACTTGAGATCAGCCACAACTTGGCTCCACTTCGGCTTGCCATTCAATATGATGCAACAATGGCTAAAAGCAAACGGCTTCTTCTCCACCTCGTGATAAAAAGTGGCCGCCACCGCCGTCTAGCAAACAACATATGTATGAGCACGAGAATACAAACACAAGAATAATATGCAAATGACGACAAGATGAAGCAATTGAGCTTACGTGAGTTGCCACTCCCATCCCACTTTGAGGGTGTTTGTCACTTGTGAGTAGTAGCCGACGTACTTGTTCACTTCCCCATGAATGATCACCCATCGCTGTTGGAGACATGAAACATTGCGGGTGGTCACGATAGGATGCGGCTCCACATACTCCTTTTGTTTGTGATACTCCTTCCAAATCTTCTTCTAGTACGTGTTTCCCTTTTGACCAGTGCCGCATATTGGATCCATTGTTGTGGCCAACCAAGTTTTTGAAGGAAATATGCCCTAGAGGCAATAATAAAGTTGTTATTTATATTTCCTTATATCATGATAAATGTTTATTGTTCATGCTAGAATTGTATTAACCGGAAACTTAGTACATGTGTGAATACATAGACAAACAGAGTGTGACAGCCTGGATTTTGCCTTCTCTCTTTTTCCGGACTTGATTTTGCCTTTGCCTTGGATTTGAGTTTTGGGAATCAATTCAAATGGACTTATCACTTGGGCATGCCCTTGACCTTCACCCAAGTGACCCATCTACCTCTCATTCAATCTCATTTATCTGAAAAATCCCAAAGTGGTCAAATGAATATTTTCCATAAAAGAAAGATATTCAATTTCTCTTCTGAAACTCATTTCAGAAACTAGTGCTCCAAAACAACCCTCATTTTTATTGCTCCAAAAATCTTGAAATAATTCCTGAATATTCTTTGAACCTTGGCCCATCTCTCCAAGCAAAAATAATACATGACTTTTTGTAACATTTTGGCTACAGAAAATCATTTCCCTTCTGGCCCAAAAATGCACTTTGTACAGCAAGCGTATTTTTCCTTGATCCTTTGGCCCTGGTTTTTCTTGAGCCTCATTACCCTCCTAAGTAAACCCTAACCCCAGGAGATCAGCCCTAATGGCCTTCTAGAAGCTCTCCAAACGTAGCGGCCAAGTTTCTGGCCAGAAACTTGCCAAGAAGCTTGAGTCACTTCTGGTCGGCCTGGCAGTGAGTCCTCAGCCTCCCTAGACCTAACACTGCGAGGACTATAGCCCAGACAAGGTTTGGCCGAGCGTGGGCGTCGTTTTGACCATGCCAGGGCGGTGACCGCGTGTGGACACGGGGTCTGGCATGTGTTCGACGCGCTCTGCGTCGCGCCAACGCCTCTGTTTGACGCGTGCTCGAGCCAGAGCTCGCCGACGACCACCCTGCCGCGTCACTAGCTTTGACTCATCACCCTTGACCTCTCCCTGGCACTCGCCGACGCCGGAGACGCCGCAAGGAGCACGGGCACGTTGCGGCCAAAAGCCACAGTGCGCTCGTGCCCTTGTCTTCTTCTCCCCTGCCTCCTGTGCTCGTCCGCGAGCGTGGACATCTCCCGCCTGAGCGCTGAGCCCTTGCTCCCTCTCACTGGCGCCATTCGTCATCGCTTGACGGCTTCCAGAGAACTCCGGCGGCGCCATGTACCCCTCCTACTTCGGCTATATATAGAGCCCCTCCCTTAGTTCTGAAGCCACACACCGCACTTCTCAACCACCACGACCACGTAGGATAGCCGTAGCCCGGTCGGGCAGGCCTCTGGCCGTCGACCACGACCAGAGTCGCCGGCGATCCCCATAGCCCAGCCAGCCTCGAGCTCAACCAACCTCTCAGGCGCATCATTGGAGGTCCACTGGTGTCGCCTGGAAGCAGCAGAGCCCCTGGAGTCGCCCCTCGCCATCGCCTTCTTCCTCTCCGGCAAGCCCCGACCGCCACCGCCGCTTGCGAGCTTGGTTGTGAGCAGCTCCGGCCATCCCCCGACAAGCCACGGGTACGGGCAGGTGCATCGTGACCCCCTCTCCACTTCTATCCCTCTGGCTTTGCCCAAGAACCTCTCATCGCCGGCGTAAGCTCCGGCGGAGCACCGCCGCGCTCTGTTTCTTCTATCCCCCTCTCTCTCCTGACCGGTGGGGCCCAGTGTCAGCCTCTCCACTCGCACCTGAAGCGGTACGAGTGGAGGCGTACTCTGCCTTTACGCCATCGACGTCACCCCCCCAGTTTTCTGTTTTATTCAAATTAATTCAAAAATTTGACCACAACTTTGACCAGTGATAATTTCTAGCCTTATAAGTCCAAATGAGTTGATTCTTTTTGCATTGTGTTTGTTTCAGAAAGCTCTAGCAGCACACCAAAATGTGGAATTTTCCTTGCTGTCTAGAATTTCTGGTGATTTTCAGATTGATTTTTGACATTTTGTTTTGTGGTTTTAAATATTTTCAGAAGGAGAGACTTGCCTTGAAGATAACCAGGAGGAGTGTGACCCTCCTCTGCACTAAGGCAAGCCACACTAGCATTTGGATGGTGTCATTTCAATATCTATGATTTTTCTTACTTTAATATGAGTTCTTTTATGCATTTAAAATTTGATAAATAAATTTGGTTGAATGCTAGTTACCTTGTCATGCTTGAAATGTTTGTTTAAGTAACTGGTTGAATGCATGGAGTAGTTTGGTCTAGTAGAATAGAGTTTGACTTAGTTATATTGCTATGATAAATAATGATAGTTCTTTTTGCTTAATGAGAATTTCATATAAATTGTGAGTTAATCAAAATATTGCATGATCATAAATAGTGAGGTAGAACCAGTAAAATTTAATGATGAGTTATTGCCAGAAAGTTATATTGATAAGGTTGATCCGTTCTTGTGAGTTGCATGTTTTGCATATCGATTAGTGCATGCTCATGGCATCGTATAACTTGGCATACTAGTTTTTATTTTCAAGTTAAACCTGATAATAATCCAACTTGAAGATAACGTTGATCAAGTCATGGCGCCACTGAATCGGGTTTTTCCTCAGTGCTACCACAGTTACCTTTATGGGGGGTCTTGGTTCGGTCCCTTGTCGTGCCTCTCGCCGGTGCCTCCGACGAGGGAAGGTTATGGGCGTGCGGTACCCTGGCCCGGTAAGCAGACATAACCTTGTGTGCCCGTTTGTTTTTATGGTACCTTGTCCCCGTTTGGGATCGTTTTTGCCACGACGGTAGCCGTTGATGTTTTTGGTAGGCACGGGGCCACCCAGGACTTTGCCCTGAGAGGGAGTTGGTCGGAGTGGCCGGGAGAGTGTCATGGCGAGGGGAGGGTTTCGTCGGAACGCCGTTGGTCCACCCGAATGGGAGTGCCAGGCCATGAGTTCCGTGGTGTGGGTAAAGTGCGCTACCTCTGCAGAGTGTATTCAATCTATCGATAGCCGCGTCATCGGTTACGGACACAACTCGGGAGTAGGTCACACCATGGATCAACATTTATAATTAATCCTACACACTAAATATTTATTGTTGGCACTGGTTTTGCGATGATTTGTGAGATCATGAGTTGATCATGAGTGATTGGCTTCAGTTGTGATCCGGGTATGATCACCGTTTGGTTACGAGGTAACCCGTCTGGTAAGCGAGTCCGAGGGACTCGGTGCACATGTTGGTTTCATCGTATTAGTAGAATCACTTGCATTGCATTAACCTGAATAATTGTCATGATATTGTTTTTCATCGTGCTTATGTTTGTTGTGAGCTTGCAAGTACATTCAATGTACTGACCTGGCGTGTCATGCCAGATTTCAGGCAAGTCGTACCACATCGGAGAGCTACCCATGTCTAGGCCGTGTCCACATCGGTGTCCCTGTGCTACGGAGTTCCACTTCGTCGTCATTCCGCTGCCGCGTAGTTTATGTGCTCGAGGCCCCTTCATGTACATACTGTGCAGCCGCACCGTGTGTGCCGCCTGGCCTCTTATCTCGATGTAATATCAGACTTATGTACCCGCTAGCATCAATAAAGCGGTTATTTCTGTACCATGTTGTTGTGTGTTGCCAGAAGACTTGATCTCTGGGCTGGCAATGCAAGGTAAACCGGTTGCTCTGAGCCGGGGTGCCACAATGCTTGGTATCAGAACCAGATATTGTAGGACACGCTAGACCATTAGTGCGTTAGTGGAACGGTAGATAGTTTCGTCTGAGTGCCGGTAGTTATAGAAATTGATTGCTGCATTGCATGCATGTTTATCTGTTGTTATTACTAATCGTATGGTGATTGTGAGTGTAGATGGCTCCAGTTCCGATCTTGTACCATCCTGAGCCAGCTCCGTACACATCGCCGCACCTGCTTCAGAACATGTGGCGACGACTCTACCCAGAGGGTGCTGATCCTGTGTATCAGGTGTATCGGGAACATCTGGCCGGTTCTTTGTATGAGTATTATGCTGAGGTCACTCTACACCATAGTTCCCCTTCTGGCGCTTACACTCGTTCTTCTAAGGGTGGTCTTGCTTCTACGCCATCTCAGGCGGTCCAGTTTGCTGCAATCGAAGCTCTTGTAGACTTGTGCTACAACGAGGTTTGCATGCACACCCACCCAGGTTTCTTTTACTACCCATCTAATGGGCGTATCCGCTTTGCTTTGATTAATCCGGCGTGCGATCGTCCTTCTAGCCACCTCTCTCGTTATATCACTGCCAGTTATCTCCTGATCTACGAGTTAGCTCGGGAGCTAACCCGAGCCCGGATAGCTCTCGCCGCCACTTGGAATAGGAACCCTCTACCAACTATCAGTTTCACTCCATACGTTCCTCCAGCCTCTACTACCACTTAGGGTACCGTTAACCCTTTGGCAGTGACCCCTCGCAGTGCCCCTGTTGCGTGGGCTTCCCTTGTCGCTACTCCTGCAGCTCCTATGCTTAGATCCCATCCCGCACCTGCCCTTGAGGGAGAGTCCTCGAGGCAGCGCCGTCGCGTCTCTCTAAACCCGGAGGTCACCACTATCAGTTCAGGATCTGGGTCCGGCTCAGGAGAGGAGCCCGCAGCAGCACCATCCGAGCAGTAGATCACTAGAGTATCACCGTTGTCATGAGTATGATGTATGGATGTAGTCGTACGAGTTGTGATGCTTAGTTTCCTGTATGCGGGTAGTAAACCCGTCATGATGTTTAACTCTTATGTTGAGTCTATGTATAATTATGTTGGAACTTTCTTTTTATTCGCCTTGGTTTCTTTCGTTGTTTTCTTCTAGGATTGTCACTGGCTTTCCTCCCATTCTTGGATATTTCTCATCGCGGTTGCTGTGTATTGGGAAAATAAATAATAGGATGACGCGGGGAGGCAGCAGCAGCCAAGCTTGTGAGGATGTCCCTGTTTGTCGCTCCGCAAGACAGGCATGACATTCCCCCAAGCCGTACCAGCCACCTCCGCCTCCACCGCCACATCCGCCTTCCACTGAGCAAATCATGCGAATGTTTGAAGAAAGGAGGAGCAACGATCTACTAGAACTCTTGAAAAGTGTGCAAGTTATGGTTGGGCAGAATGGAAATCAGAATGGTCATTACTCCAAGCTGTCAGATTTTCAGCGAACCAAGCCTCCCAGTTTCAGTCAAGTTATTGATCCATTGGACGCTGACGATTGGTTAAGGACTATTGAGAAGAAACTGGAAATTGCTCGCACTGAAGACGGAGACAAGGCCCCTTTCGCCACACATTATCTCGAAGCAGCTGCCGTGATATGGTGGGATAATGCTAAAACCATGTGGCCCACGGACGAGGAAATTACTTGGACTAAATTCAAGGATCATTTCCGTAAGTATCATATTCCCGCCGGAATTATGAAAATCAAGCAGCGAGAATTCCTTGCTCTCACTCAAGGAAGCATGTGAGTAAGCGAGTATCTAAATAAGTTCAACCATTTGGTCCGCTATTCCCTCTATGATGTGGCCACCGAAGAACGGAAGATCGACAGATTTCTTGGAGGACTGAATCAGCATCTCACGTGCACTCTCAGTAGTTTAATTTTCTGGACTTTGAAACTCTGGTGAACAAGGCCCTCATCACAGAAAGGGAACACAAGCTCATGCACGACAACATGCCAGCTAATAATCACCACAAGTGCAAATTCGAGCCTAAGAAGGATATGCAACCCGTGCAGAAGGCTCGTACTTGGCAACAAACTCAGGTTGACTACAAACCCAACTGGCAGCAAAATGTCAACAAGACCACCACTCAAGTCAATAATGTCGTGACCAGTCCGGTACGGTAAGAATGTCAGCGCAACAATTCCTGTTTCAATTGTGGGCAAACCAGACATTACGCCAGACAGTGCCCCAAGAACAGCAAGTCAACAGCCCCATTCTGTCCGCAAGTCAACTACCTGGAGCTAAATTCCGTCCCGAGTGCCATCCAAGGGCAAATCCATCATATCTCCACCGATGAAGCCCAAGAGGACCCAGAAGTCGTCATTGGTATGTTTCCTGTTAACAACATACCTGCTATAATTTTATTTGACTCTGGGGCTTCCCACTCTTTTATTTCATGGAGTTTTGCTGCCCAAAACAAATTTCCTTGCTCGAATTTGGGAAAACATATGTTGGTACAATCCCCGGGATCCTTGCTCAGAAGCAACCTGGTCTGCCGTAATTTGGAAATTGATATCAAGGGAGTCAAGTTTCCAACGTCTCTGATCATCATCGAATCTGACAAATTGGATATTATTCTGGGAATGAACTGGTTAACCCAATACCAAGTATGCATCAACTGTGCGACCAGAGAAGTTACCATGGCATGTCAGGAGGGTCGCACCGCAAGTTTTTATGCCCGCAGAAGTATACCCAAGAAGGATATGGTTTTCACAGCTGTGGCGGAAGAAGTGGAATTGATTCCAGTGGTCAGTGAGTATCCAGATGTATTTCCTGAGGAATTGCCAGGAATGCCGCCAGATAGAGAATTGGAGTTTGCAATTGACTTGGTGCCTGAAACCACACCGATACACAAGAAATATTATCGGATGCCTTCATCAGAATTGGTGGAATTGAAGAAATAGCTGGTTGAGATGCTGCAGAAAGGATACATCCGCCCAAGCTCTTCACCGTGGGGATCACCCGCTATATTCGTGGATAAAAAGGATGGCAGTCTTCGGATGTGTGTGGACTACCGACAGTTGAATGACGTCACCATCAAAAACAAGTATCCATTACCAAGGATTGATGATTTGTTTGATCAACTCAGTGGGGCCAAAGTATTCTCCAAAATTGATTTGAGGACCGGATATCATCAACTCAAAATCAAGAAGGAAGATATTCCCAAGACCGCATTCACTACTCGATACGGCCTTTATGAGTATACCGTTATGTCATTCGGTCTCACCAAGGCCCCTTCCTTCTTCATGTATATGATGAATAAGGTGTTTATGGACTTCTTGGACAAATTTGTGGTGGTGTTCATCGATGACATCCTCATTTATTCAAAAAGCGAAGACGAACACAAGGATCACCTCCGAGTAGTTTTGCAAAGACTCCGCGACCATCAGCTCTACGCGAAGTTCAGCAAATGTGAATTTTGGCTCAAGCAAGTGGGAGTTTTAGGCCATGTTCTCTTTGCAGAAGGAATAGCCGTGGATCCACATAAGGTGAAAGATGTGCTTGATTGGTCCGCACCACGACAGTCTCAGAAATCCGGAGTTTCCTTGGACTTGCCGGGTATTATCGCCGCTTTATTGAAGGATTCTCGAAGATTGCCAAGCCAATGACAGAACTCCTAAAGAAGTATAAGAAGTTTGAATGGACTGAGGACTGCAAATGGAGTTTCAATGAGTTAAAAATCAGACTGACGTCAGCACCAGTATTGACTCTTCCTGACATCTACCGCAGTTTTGATGTCTACTGCGACACCTCCAGAAAAGGCCTTGGATGTGTACTTATGCAAGATGGCAAGGTTGTGTCCTATGCATCCCGACAACTACGGCCGCACGAAGGAAATTATCCCACTCATGATTTGGAATTGGCTGCGGTGGTGCACGCTTTGAAGATTTGGAGACACTATCTTATTGGAAAGAGGTGCCAGATATTTACCGACCACAAGAGTCTCAAGTATATATTCACTCAACCCGATTTAAACCTTCGTCAGCGAAGATGGCTCGAGTTGGTTAAGGATTACGACCTCGGTATAAATTATCACCCGGGTAAAGCTAATGTGGTGGCTGATGCTCTCAGCTAAAAGCCTGCCAACCTGAATGCTCTAATGGATTCTTTGCCTCCTGAACTTTGTGAAGAAATCACTCAGCTAAATTTGGTAATCTTGGATGCCAGTCTTGCCAGCATATTGGAAATTGCTCCTACCCTCGAGGCAGAAATTCGCAGCGCTCAAGCAGGTGACAAATCATTGCAATTATATGCCAAGCGTTTGCTAGAAGGACAAACACAAGATTTCTCTAAGGATCGGCAAGGTACGCTAAGATTTCGAGGAAGGATTTGCGTACCCAACCAAGAAAGTCTGAGAAAGAAGATATTGGCAGAAGCACATCGTCATACTCAATTCACCCAGGTGGCACCAAAATGTACAAAGACCTTCTCAGATATTCTAGTGGGATGGAATGAAGAAAGACATCGCTTACTTTGTGGCTTGTTGTGATATATGCAACAAGGTAAAGGCGGAACACCAAAAACCCGCCGGACTCCTTCAACCCTTACCCGTATCGCAATGGAAATGGGACGATGTCTGCATGGATTTCATCACGGGTTTACCTAGGACTCACCCAGGGAATGATGCAATATGGGTCATAGTGGACACATTGACGAAGGTAGCCCATTTCCTTCCCATCCGGACCACCTACCGTGCCAATCAACTTGCACAATTGTATGTGTCCAGAATCGTCAGTCTGCATGGAGTGCCAAAGACTATCACCTCAGATAGAGGATCTCTCTTCACTTCAGCATTTTGGTCCCGACTACATCAAGCCTTGGGGACTGCCCTGAAATACAGCATAGGTTACCAACCCAGACAGATCGACAGACTGAGCGAGTAAATCAAATACTCGAGGATATGCTCCGAGCATGTGCATTGGCCCAAGGATCCAAGTGAGAAGACTGTCTGCCGTACGCCGAGTTTTCTTACAACAACAGTTTCCAGACCAGCTTAAAGATGTCACCCTATGAAGCCCTGTATGGCCATAAGTGCCGCACTCCACTGAACTGGTCTCAAACCGGAGACAGCCGTATTTTCAGGACTGATTTAATGATCGAAGCTGAGAAGCAAGTCAAGGAGATCCGAGACAGACTGCAGTTGGCCAAGTCACGACAGAAGAGTTATTATGACGCAAAACATCGTCAGATCAGCTTTGAACCCGGAGAACACGTGTATCTCCGAGTCACCCCTATGAAAGGAGTTAAGAGATTTCAGACCCGAGGAAAATTGGCACCCAGATATATTGGTCCATTTCCAGTCATGACCAGAGTCGGAACAGTTGCCTATCAGTTGGAATTGCCACCAGTACTGTCAGAGGTACACAATGTGTTTCATGTCTCACAGCTAAGGAGATGTATCTCGCCACCGGAGAAAAGGACTGATACGGCAGAGATAGAACTGGCTAAGGATTTAACATATGAGGAAAGACCAATCAGAATATTGGATGAGACAAAAAGAGTCACTCGCAGCAAAGTGATAAGGTTTTACAAGGTTCAATGGGAGCATCACACCGAGGAAGGGGCAACCTGGGAAAGAGAGGAATTTTTAAGGACTGCTTACCCAGAACTGTTTTCCCGAGCAACCGAATCTCGAGGACGAGATTCATCCTAAGTGGGGGAGGTTTGTGACAGCCTGGATTTTGCCTTCTCTCTTTTTTCGGACTTGATTTTGCCTTTGCCTTGGATTTGAGTTTTTGGAATCAATTCAAATGGACTTATCACTTGGGCATACCCTTGACCTTCACCCAAGTGACCCATCTACCTCTCATTCAATCTCATTTCTCTGAAAAATCCCAAAGTGGTCAAATGAATATTTTTCATAAAAGAAAGATATTCAATTTCTATTCTGAAACTCATTTCAGAAACTAGTGCTCCAAAGCAACCCTCATTTTTATTGCTCCAAAAATCTTGAAATAATTCCTGAATATTCTTTAAACCTTGGCCCACTTCCCCAAGAAAAATATTGCATGACTTTTTGTAATATTTTGGCTACAGAAAATCATTTCCGTTCTGGCCCAAAAATGCACTTTGTACAACAAGTGTATTTTTCCTTGATCCTTTGGCCTGGTTTTTCTTGAGCCTCATTACCCTCCTAAGTAAACCCTAACCCGAGGAGATCAGCCCTAATGGCCTTCTAGAAGCTCTCTAAATATAGCGGCCAAGTTTCTGGCTAGAAACTTGCCAAGAAGCTTGAGTCACTTCTGGTCGGCCTGGCAGTGAGTCCTCCGCCTCCCTAGACCTAACACTGCGTGGACTATAGCCCAGACAAGGTTTGGCCGAGCGTGGGCATCGTTTTGACCATGCCAGGGCGGTGTAGCGACCAGACCTCAAACAGTCTGATCTATGTGCATAAGTGTCATCCCTGGATCGGTAATACTAACACACACAGTACTTGAAGGATTTATAACAGAGTAGCAATCACACACTTATTACAACGAATGTCTCAAAAGAGAACTTATTACAATAAATATGGCTTAAGGCCATCTAATACGATAACAGCGGAAGGCTTGGAAGATAAAGTGAGTCCATCAACTCCAATGGCATCACTGAGTAAAAGACCACGACCTAAGGCTCCTTACTCGTCGTCTGAAAAGTCTGCAACATGATACGTTGCAGCCCGAAAACAGGTCAGCACATGGAATATGCTGGCAATGTAACACAAAAGAGTAATGAACAGAATAATGCTATCACTACATGCATATATGGCTGGTGGTGGCTGTATGGTTAATATGTTTTGCGAAAAGCCAATTTTTTCCTACAATAAAGGAATATACTTTATTTAACTATCATGGTGGTTGTTAAACATTGAGAATGGTAAACCCCATCTCAATCCCAATTAAAAAGTAATCAATAACCCAATCAAATTTTATAATTAAGAGTGATGAGATCCACATGATAATCCAAGAACTAGATACTCAAGATGTCCATAACCGGGGACACGGCTAACCATGATTAGTTTATACACTCTGCAGAGGTTTGTGCACTTTTCCCCACAAGACTCGATCTCCTCCGTTGAATTTCTTGCACTGCATGATATTTGAGAAACGGATGACCGAGACACAGTCTTTCTGAAGAGGTCCCCTTAACCGATAGATAGCCCGGTACACCTACAATCTCCTACATCTGCTAGCCCATCATGGAAAGATTTCTCACAACTTACTCAACTATGCCAGAGGCCATAATGACATGTGGCTGCACACGGAAGTTTCTAGCATGAATAATCTTATGATCCCTTTGAGCCTGGGTGGCAGTCCATAGGAGAATCACACGGTACCCCGGGATTTCCAAAAAATACAGGCAATCACTGGATACCCCAGGTGCCTCAATCGACCCAGATATGTATTAAAGTTGCCACCTTAAGTTAACCATTAATTAACAATCTCACAACTGTCATGAATACACTCAAACCCAATCAACGTCTACGAGCATAGCATAGCAATATAAGCAACGTAAAAGTAACTCCCAAAGGTTTGATAATAAACAGGTGAATAGGTACTACCTCGTCTACTTCCCAAAACGCACAATTTAGTCAGATCCTAACCATGCAATTGTTTGAGGATTGATCTAATGCAATAAAATTGGGTAGTAAGAGGTATGATCAAAGTGTTACTTGCCTTGCTGATGATCCGCGAAACCTAGAGACTCGTAGTAGCACGCTTCGCACTCCGGGTACTCTATCGCAAACAAACAAGCATACAATAAGCAATCAAGCAAAGGCACGGGTAAAACTCAAATAAGAGATCTAACCAGAAAGTTCAACTTAAGAACTCCGGTTTGCAAAAAGAAACAAATCGAACAAAGCAACAAAACTCAAACGGCGAAAGAAACAAGCTTCGTTTACTAATCTGGACTAAAGTCAAATTTTACAGTAGCAAAAACTTGTTTAAGTTGGTTAAACAGAAAGAGGGTTTCGAGACGAAACTCTAGGCGCTTGAATCACCTGATTCCGAGCGAAAAGTCATACTAAAACGAAAATCGGATCAGAAATCGCGATCGAAAATAATCGCGGAAAATCTGAGAAAAAGAAAAACTGACGAACACGCAACCGAACGAACGTTCGATGTCTACGGCTTAAACGGTGAAAACCGTTCGTTAAAACGAACGAACGAACGGGCGTTCGCTAAATAACTAAACCGAAAAAATGAATAAACCGATCTAAATAAATAAACCGCGGATAAAAAACCGTACGGTTTTCCGAAGAAAACCGGCGGCGGTGGCTACCTCCGGCAAGTCCGGCGAGGGCGGCGGTAGCGGCGGGCGGCTCCGGTGAGGCGGCGCGGGGCGGGGAGTCGGCGCGGCGTCGGCGGCGAGGCGGCGCGGCGCGGGGCGGCGGGTCGGCGGCGGGGCGGTGCGGCGGCGTGAGGCGGCGGCGGCGTCGGGCTAGGGTTAGGGTTGGGCGGCGGTGGGCTGCGGCAGCTCGGGCTGGGCTTCGGCGGCTCGGGTGTCGCGACTTATAAAGGCCCCCCGGGCGGAGTCCCGCTCGGGTACTGCCCGGAGTCGGTTTGACTTTTTTTTTAATAATTCCGACGTGTAGAAAAAGAAAGAAAAGAAATACTAAACTGACTCCAAAAATCCCGAAATAAATTTTCCCCGTCCTCTAAAAATAATCCGGACAAGGTGAACATTAATTTGGGCCTAAAATGCAATTTTGAAAAACGCATATTTTTCCTAATTCAAATAAAAATAGCGATAAAACTCCGAATAGAAATCTTATTTGATTTTAATATTAATCTCCGATATTTCTTTATTTTGAGGCAGTCATTTTATCCTCTCTCTCTTTTATTTTTATAAAATAAATATTTCAGAGAAAAATAATTAAAATCAAATGATCCTCTTTTCAAAATCCGAGAAAGACTCTAATATGAAAATAATGAAATCCCCAACTCTCTCCGTGGGTCCTTGAGTTGCGTAGAATTTCTAGGATCAACCAAAATGCAATAAAATATGATATGCAATGATGATCTAATGTATAACATTCCATATTGAAAATTTGGGATGTTACAAACCTACCCCCCTTAAGATGAATCTCGCCCTCGAGATTCGGGTTGGCTAGAAAATAGGTGAGTGAGATCCTTCCGTAGGTCTTCCTCTCGTTCCCAGGTGGCTTCATCTTCGGTATGGTGACTCCACTGAACTTTACAGAACTTGATTACTTTGTTGCGTGTGACACGGCTGGCATAATCAAGAATCTTAACTGGCTTCTCCTCGTAGGTCAAATCGCTATCCAACTGTATCGCTTCCAGCGGTACTGTATCTCTCAGAGGTATATCAGCCATCTTTGCGTGGCACTTCTTCAACTGAGAAACGTGGAACACATCGTGAACTCCTGGCAATCCTTCTGGCAATTCCAACTTGTAAGCAACTTCTCCCATGCGTTCCAAAACTTTGGATGGTCCCACAAAACGTGGCGCTAACTTTCCCTTAACTCCAAAGTGCTTCACTCCATGAAGTGGGGATACCCGAAGATACACTCTGTCTCCAACTTCGTGAACTGTCTCCTTGCGTTTAGAATCCGCATAACTCTTCTGCCTGGAATGGGCTTCCTTGAGTCTATCGCGAATCAGCTTAACCTTCTCTTCAGACTCTTTAATCAAATCTGGTCCAAACAACTGTCGGTCTCCAACTTCGTCCCACAACAACGGTGTTCTGCACCTCCTTCCGTACAGTGCTTCGAAAGGGGACATCTTCAAACTGGCTTGATAACTGTTGTTATAAGAGAACTCTGCATATGGCAAATTATCGTCCCAACTAGATCCATAATCTAGTGCACAAGCTCTCAACATGTCCTCCAGAATTTGATTGACTCTCTCAGTCTGTCCATCTGTCTGCGGGTGAAAAGCTGTACTGAACTCTAGCCTGGTTCCCAGAGTTTCATGCAACTGATTCCAAAACTTTGAAGTAAACTGGGTTCCTCTATCTAATACAATGGTCCTCGGAACTCCATGTAGACATACGATCCTGGTCATGTATATCTTTGCCAACTTAGCACTGGTGTAAGTGGTCTTTACTGGGATGAAATGAGCTACTTTCGTCAAACGATCGACTACAACCCATATCGAGTCATAGCCTGAACAAGTCCTGGGTAATCCCGTGATAAAATCCATGCCTAACTTATCCCACTTCCATTCGGGTATTGGCAATTGTTGTAGCAATCCTGCTGGCTTCTGATGCTCGGCCTTCACTCTCTGACATACATCACAAACTGCTACATACTCTGCAATATCTTTCTTCATTCCGGTCCACCAGAAACTATCCTTCAAATCCAGATACATCTTGGTATTTCCTGGGTGAATCGAATATGGCGAATCATGGGCCTCTTGCAGAATCAACTTCCTGATCTCCTGATCATTTGGCACATATACGCGGTCCTGAAACCATAAGGTATCGTGCTCATCCTCACGAAATCCTTTAGCCTTTCCTTTACTCATTCTTTCCTTTATTTGGGCAATCTCCTTGTCCGTCTTCTGAGATTCTCTGATCTTATCCATCAAAGTAGACTGAATCTCCAATGCTGCTACATAACCTCTCGAAACTATTTCCAAACATAGCTCGCGAAGGTCTTCTGCCAACTCCTTGGGTAATTCTTCGGTCATGAGTGTATTGACATGACTTTTGCGGCTCAACGCATCGGCTACTACGTTAGCCTTTCCGGGATGATAATGCAATCTCATATCATAATCCTTAATGAGCTCCAACCATCTCCTCTGCCTGAGATTCAGCTCCTTCTGCGTGAAGATATACTTCAAACTCTTGTGATCCGTGTATACCTCACAATGGTTTCCGATGAGAAAATTTCTCCATGTCTTCAACGCATGTACTACGGCTGCTAACTCCAAATCATGCGTAGCATAGTTTAACTCATGGTGTTTAAGCTGTCGTGAGGCATATGAAACAACTCTTCCCTCCTGCATAAGTACGGCTCCAAGTCCTCGACGAGAAGCGTCGCAATATACTTCATAATCCTTGCGTTGATCTGGCATAATCAACACTGGTGATTTAACCAAGCGTCTCTTCAACTCCTGAAAACTAGCCTCACATTCCTCAGTCCATTTGAATTTGGCGTCCTTCTTCAACAACTCCGTCATAGGCTTCGCAATCTTTGAGAAATTCTCGATGAACCTCCGGTAGTATCCTACGAGTCCAAGAAAACTCCGGATCTCTCCAACTGACGTGGGTGACTCCCAATTTGTCACAGTGACAACCTTGGTGGGGTCTACTGCTATTCCTTCTCCGGATATAACATGTCAAAGAAATCCAACTTCCTTCAACCAAAACTCACACTTGCTGAACTTGGCGTATAGCTGGTGTTCTCTGAGCTTCCCAAGTACCAAACGCAAATGTTCCTTATGTTCTTCTTCATTCTTCGAGTAGACCAGAATGTCATCAATGAACACCAGGACGAACTTATCCAAAAACTCCATAAACACCTTGTTCATCATGTTCATAAAATAGGCAGGTGCGTTAGTCAGACCAAATGACATAATGGTATACTCATACAGCCCGTACCTCGTGGTAAAAGCTGTCTTAGGTATATCCTGCTCTCGAATCTTCAGCTGGTGATACCCTGATCGCAGATCGATCTTGGAAAACACCTTAGCTCCTTGCAGTTGGTCAAACAAATCATTGATCATCGGCATTGGGTACTTGCTCTTGATTGTCACCTCATTCAGTCCTCGATAATCAACAACCATCCTTAACGATCCATCCTTCTTCTCCACTAGAAGTACTGGTGATCCCCAAGGTGACGAACTTGGGCGTATATAACCTTTATCCAGTAAGTCCTTAATCTGCTTCTTAATTTCCTCCAAATCCTTTGCGGGCATTCTGTACGGTCTCTTAGATATTGGCCCTGTGCCTGGCAAAAGCTCAATTAAAAACTCAATGTCTCTATCCGGTGGCATGCCTGGCAACTCTTCTGGAAATACATCCGGAAAATCCTTCACCACTGGTACTTCCTCCTGTACAACTCCTGATAAGGAATTTACTTGAGTCCTATTCGGCACATGCCGGGATACATACCTGATCCTTCTTCCCTCTGGGGTGGTGAGCAAAATCGTCTTACTAGCGCAATCGATGTTTCCTCCATACATCGATAGCCAATCCATACCAGAATCACATCCAAACCTTGTGACTCCAATATTATCAGATCTGAGGGGAAAACATGCCTACCTATGGTCAATGGCATCTGAAAACATCCATGGCTTGCCATATACTCTGCTCCGGGTGAGGTTACTAGCATGGGTGTCTTAAGAACTCTAGTGGGCAACTTATACTTATCCACAAATCCCCTTTATATGTATGAATGCGATGCACCAGTATCAAAAAGAACGACTGCAGTAAATGACTTAACCAAAAACTTACCTATTACTGCATCTGGCTGAGCTTCAACCTCCTCCATGTTAACGTGGTTCACTTGTCCCCTGTTGAAAGGGTTGGGCTTCTTCCCAGAGCTTCCATTGCCGTTTCCATTCTTGGCTTCAGGACACTCATTCGCATAATGTCCGGTCTTCTGGCACTTGTAGCAAGTAACGTGGCTTAGATCTTTCTTGGCGGGTGTTGCCGGGTTGGAACGGTTCTGTCCGCTGCTTCCTCCATTACCATTCCCATTCTTGGGGCCACTATGATTGTGCGAACTTCCTCCCTTATGAGTGTGGCCTCCATGGTTATGAACAAGTCCTCCCGGGTTCGGGGTGTAACGGGGTCTCTGCTGGGCTCCAGAATTATACTTCCTTTGTCCATACTTCCTCTTGCGGCTGTCAATCTGCTGCTGCTTCCCTTCAAGCATGAGAGCTCTATCCACCAACTCCTGGTAGTTATTGAAATTTGCCATCATCAATTGCATGCTCAGCTCATCATTCAGTCATTCCAGAAAGTTCTCCTTCTTAGCTGCATCTGTAGCAATGTCATCTGGGGCATAACGTGCTAGCTTAGTAAATTCATCCACATATTGGCCAACAGTGCGCCCTCCTTAGCGTAAGTTGCGAAACTCACGCTTCTTCATGGCCATAGCTCCTGTTGATACATGGGCAGTGCGAAAAGCTTGCTGGAACTGGTCCCATGTCATAGTGTCAATGGGGTAAGTGACTATAAAATTCTCCCACCATGATGCTGCGGGTCCATCAAGCTTATGTGCGGCAAAACGCACTCTCTCCACATCTGTGCATCCTGAAGTGGTCAACTCCCTTTCAATCTTACGGAGCCAATCATCTGCAACAATCGGCTCGGTGCTACTGGAGAACATCGGCGGAATCAGGCTAAGAAAACGGGCTAAGTGATCAACTGGTGGTGGTGGTGGTGGGTTGTTGTTGTTGTTGTTCCCCTGGTTCTGATTCTGGACTAGTATCTGCATCAATGCATTCTGCTGCTGGATCAACTGAGTGAGCTCCGGTGGGAAAGCAAATCCATTGTCGCGTCTCGGAGGCATCTGCTGGGTTTAGAAGAGATGAGAAAATAGAATAGAATGAGGTCTAGGGGGAAAACACTACCGATATGCACATGAGACAAACACAAACATATCACTCAATCAATTCAAACAAGGGCATACAATCGGTCTAGAACTATCGTTACAAAAGTGCTTGGACTATACTATATACATGGTGGAATACTACTACTGATAGGGTGGTCGACTAGAAAAACTGCTCGGTCGAAGACTCCATGATATCTGCTCCAGCTTCATCAACATAGTCATCATCGCTATCGTCAGGGCCCGAGTCAGTGTCGTCGATGATGATGTAGTTCTCCGGGCAAGTGGAGTCGTCATCTTCTCCTCCTGGCGCGGGGTCTCCCATGAAAACTCCTAGCTTCCTTGTCAGGTCGTCATTCTTCTCCACTAATAGGACGATTTCCTCCTCATAATCTTCGCGTGTAGCCTTGAGTTCTTCCTCCAGCTCCGTGATCCTTGTCATCACCTTCTTCAAATCTGTCATGCCTGCGCACATCTGGTTCTCCTGGCGTCGAATGTGCTGGTTTAACTCCTGGATGAAAGAGGCAATCGATCTATCCTTCCTGGTGCTGATCATCTCCCATTGCTCATCTCGGCACCCACAAATCTGGTAGATAGTGTCCTTGAGATCATTGTGGTAAACTTCTCCAATGCGTCCCATGGTAATGTGTGCTGCCATACTCTTTCCTAGACTCCAGGTTGGTGCACCAAAGGAAACTCTATGGGCTCAGTGACTGGCGCGAACGTCCTTCCTGGAACTTGAACTTGAATCATCCAGTGCTCCTCTTCTGGTAAAGTGGCGTTGTTGGTCCCGGTGAAGCTTGGTATTCCAATGTTCAGGTACCTAGTAACTTCCTTCAAGTGACATCCAAAAGGGGTGTCTTCATCTGGTTGCGTGAACTTGATCCTTGCATCCGCCATCCTAAAGAGTAGAAAATGGAGAAGAGTTAGAAATGAGAAGAGAGTAGTGATCTAGGGCTTTAGCTTAGTGGTCATGTCCTACAGTCAGCGTGTGCTCTGATACCATCTTTGTAGCGACCAGACCTCAAACAGTCTGATCTCTATGCATAAGTGTCATCCCTGGATCGGTAATGCTGACACACACAGTACTTGAAGGATTTATAACAGAGTAGCAATCACACACTTATTACGTATGTCTCAAAAGAGAACTTATTAAATAAATACGGCTTAAGGTCATCTAATACGATGACAGTAGAAGGCTTGGAAGATAAAGTGAGTCCATCAACTCCAACGACATCACTGAGTGAAAGACCACGACCTAAGGCTCCTTACTCGTCGTCTGAAAAGTATGCAACATGATACGTTGCAGCCCGAAAACGGGTCCGCACATGGAATATGTTGGGAATGTAACACAAAAGAGTAATGAACAGAATAATGCTATCACTACATGCATATATGGCTGGTGGAGGCTGTATGGTTAATATGTTTTGCGAAAAGCCAAGTTTTTCCTACAACAAAGGAATATATTTTATTTAACTATCATGGTGGTTGTTAAACATTGAGAATGGTAAACCCCATCTCAATCCCAATTAAAAAGTAATCAATAACCCAATCAAATTTTATAATTAAGAGTGATGAGATCCACATGATAATCCAAGAACTAGATACTCAAGATGTCCATAACCGGGGACACGGCTAACCATGATTAGTTTGTACACTCTGCAGAGGTTTGTGCACTTTTCCCCACAAGACTCGATCTCCTCCGTTGAATTTCTCGCACTGCATGATGTTTGAGAAACGAATGACCGAGACACAGTCTTTCTGAAGAGGTCCCCTTAACCGATAAATAGGCCGGTACACCTACAATCCCCTACATCTGCTAGCCCATCATGGAAAGGTTTCCCACAACTTACTCAACTATGCCAGAGCTCATAATGGCATGTGGCTACACACGGAAGTTTCTAGCATGAATAATCTTATGATCCCTTTGAGCCTGGGTGGCAGTCCATAGGAGAATCACACGGTACCCCGGGATTTCCAAAAAATACAGGCAATCACTGGATACCCCAGGTGCCTCAATCCACCAAGATGTGTATTAATGTTGCCACCTTAAGTTAATCATTAATTAACAATCTCACAACTGTCATGAATACACTCAAACCCAATCCACATCTACGAGCATAGCATAGCAATATAAGCAACGTAAAAGTAACTCCCAAAGGTTTGATAATAAACAGGTGAATAGGTACTACCTCATATACTTCCCAAAACCCACAATTTAGTCAGATCCTAACCATGCAATTGTTTGAGGATTGATCTAATGCAATAAAACTGGGTAGTAAGAGGTATGATCAAAGTGTTACTTGCCTTGCTGATGATCCACGAAACCTAGAGACTCGTAGTAGCACGCTTCGCACTCCGGGTACTCTATCGCAAACAAACAAGCATACAATAAGCAATCAAGCAAAGGCACGGGTAAAACTCAAATAAGAGATCTAACCAGAAAGTTCAACTTAAGAACTCCGGTTTGCAAAAAGAAACAAATCGAACAAAGCAACAAAACTCAAACGGCGAAAGAAACAAGCTTCGTTTACTAATCTGGACTAAAGTCAAATTTTACAGTAGCAAAAACTTGTTTAAGTTGGTTAAACAGAAAGAGGGTTTCGAGACGAAACTCTAGGCGCTTGAATCGCTTGATTCCGAGCGAAAAGTTATACTAAAACGAAAATCGGATCAGAAATCGCGATCGAAAATAATCGCGGAAAATCCGGGAAAAAGAAAAACTGACGTACAGGCTAACGAATGAACGTTCGCTGTCTGCGGCTAAACGGTGAAAACCATTCGTTAAAACGAACGAACGGGCGTTCTCTAAATAACTAAACCGAAAAAAAGAATAAACCGATCTAAAAAAATAAACCGCGGATAAAAAAACCGTATGGTTTTCCGAAGAAAACCGGCGGCGGCGGCTACCTCCGGCAAGTCCGGCGAGGGCGGCGATGGCGGCTCCGGCGAGGCGGCGCGGCGGGTCGGCGGCGGGGCGGCACGGCGGCGGCGGCTACGGCGGCTGCGCGCTGCGGCAGCGGCGGCTTCGGGCTAGGGTTAGGGTTGGGCGGCGGTGGGCTGCGGCAGCTCGGGCTGGGCTTCGGCAGCTCGGGCGTCGCGACTTATAAAGGCCCCCCAGGCAGAGTCCCGCTCGGGTACGGCCCGGAGTCGGTTTGACTTTTTTTAAATAATTCCGGCGTGCAGAAAAAGAAAGAAAAGAAATACTAAACGGACTCCAAAAATCCCGAAATAAATTTTCCCCGTACTACAAAAATAAGCCGGACAAGGTGAACATTTATTTGGGCCTAAAATGCAATTTTGATGAATGCATATTTTTCCTAATTCAAATAAAAATAGCGATAAAACTCCAAATAGAAATCTTATTTGATTTTAATATTAATCTCTGATATTTCTTTATTTTGAGGAAGTCATTTTATCCTCTCTCTTTTATGTTTATAAAAGAAATATTTCAGAGAAAAATAATTAAAATCAAACGATCCTCTTTTCAAAATTCGAGAAAGACTCGAATATGAAAATAATGAAATCCCCAACTCTCTTCGTGGGTCCTTGAGTTGCGTCGAATTTCTAGGATCATCCAAAATGCAATAAAATATGATATGCAATGATGATCTAATGTATAACATTCCAAATTGAAAATTTGGGATGTTACAGGCGGTGACCGCGTGTGGACACGGGGTCTGGCATGTGTTCGACGTGCTCTGCGTCGCGCCAACGCCTCTGTTCGGCGCGTGCTCGAACCAGAGCTCACCGATGACTGCCGCTCCGCGCCACCATCTTCGACTCATCACCCTTGACCTCTCCCTGGCGCTCGCCGACGCCGGAGACGCCGTAGCGATCACGAGCACGTCACGGCCAAAAGCCACAGTGCGCTCGTGCCCTTGTCTTCTTCTCCCCTGCCTCCTGTGCTCGTCCGCAAGCGTGGACAGCTCCCGCGTGAGCGCAGAGCCCTTGCCCCCTCTCACTGGCGCCCTTCGTCGTCGCTCGCCGGCTTCCAGAGAACTCCGCCGGCGCCACGTACCACCCTCCTACTCCGGCTATATATAGAACCCCTCCCTCCATTCCGAAGCCACACACCGCACTTCTAAACCACCATGACCACGTAGGATAGCCGTAGCCCGGTCGGGTAGGCCTCTGGCCGTCGTCCACGACTAGAGATCGCCGGCGATCCCCACAGCCCAGCCACCCTGCTCCACAGCCCCTCGAGCTCAACCAACCTCTCAGGCGCATCATTGGAGGTCCACTGGTGTCACCTGGAAGCAGCAGAGCCCCTGGAGTCGCCCCTCGCCATCGCCTTCTTCCTCTCCGGCAAGCCCCGACCGCCACCGCCGCTTGCGAGCTTGGTTGTGAGCAGCTCCGGCCATCCCCCGACAAGCCACGGGTACGGGCAGGTGCATCGTGACCCCCTCTCCACTTCTATCCCTCTGGCTTTGCCCAAGAACCTCTCATCGCCGGCGTAAGCTCCGGCGGAGCACCGCCGCGCTCTGTTTCTTCTCTCCCCCTCTCTCTCCTGACCGGTGGGGCCCGGTGTTAGCATCTCCACTCGCACCCGAAGCGGTACGAGTGGAGGCATACTCTGCCTTTACGCCATCGACGTCACCCCCCAGTTTTCTGTTTTATTCAAATTAATTCAAAAATTCGACCACAACTTTGACCAGTGATAATTTATAGCCTATAAGTCCAAATGAGTAGATTCTTTTTGCATTGTGTTTGTTTCAGAAAGCTCTAGCAACACACCAAAATGTGGAATTTTCCTTGCTGTCTAGAATTTCTGGTGATTTTCAGATTGATTTTTGACATTTTGTTTTGTGGTTTTTAAATATTTTCAGAAGGAGAGACTTGCCTTGAAGATAACCAGGAGGAGTGTGACCCTCCTCTGCACTAAGGCAAGCCACACTAGCATTTGGATGGTGTCATTTCAATATCTATGATTTTTCTTACTTTAATATGAGTTCTTTTATGCATTTAAAATTTGATAAATAAATTTGCTTGAATGCTAGTTACCTTGTCATGCTTGAAATGTTTGTTTAAGTTACTGGTTGAATGCATGGAGTAGTTTGGTCTAGTAGAATAGAGTTTGACTTAGTTATGTTGCTATGATAAATAATGATAGTTCTTTTTGCATAATGAGAATTTCATATAAATTATGAGTTAATAAAAAGATTGCATGATCATAAATAGTGAGGTAGAACCAGTAAAATTTAATGATGAGTTATTGCCAGAAAGTTATATTGATAAGGTTGATCCGTTCTTGTGAGTTGCATGTTTTGCATATCGATTAGTGCATGCTCATGGCATCGTATAACTTGGCATAGTAGTTTTTATTTTCAAGTTAAACCTGATAATAATCCAACTTGAAGATAACGTTGATCAAGTCATGGTACCACTGAATCGGGTTTTTCCTCAGTGCTACCACATTTACCTTTATGGGGGGGTCTTGATTCGGTCCCTTGTCGTGCCTTGATACGTCTCCAACGTATCTATAATTTTTTATTGCTCCATGCTATATTATGTTCTGTTTTGGACATTATTGGACTTTATTATTCAGTTTTATATTATTTTTTGGACTAACCTATTAACCGGAGGCCCAACCCAGAATTGCTGTTTTTTGCCTATTTCAGAGTTTCGGAGAAAAAGAATATCAAACGGAGTCCAAACGGAATGAAACCTTCGGGAACGTGATTTTCGGAACGAACATGATCCACAGGACTTGGACCCTATGTCAAGAAATCAAACAGGAAGCCAAGAGGTAGGGGGCGCGCCTACCCCCCCAGGCGCGCCCTCCACCCTCGTGGGCCCCACGTTGCTCCACCGACGTACTCCTTCCTCCTTTCTATACCTACATACCCCCAAACGATCAGATACGGAGCCAAAAACCTAATTCCACCGCCGCAACCTTCTGTACCCGTGAGATCCCATCTTGGGGCCTGTTCCGGAGCTCCGCCGGAGGGGGCATCGATCACGGATGGCTTC
This sequence comes from Aegilops tauschii subsp. strangulata, assembly GCF_002575655.3. Classification (NCBI taxonomy): domain Eukaryota; kingdom Viridiplantae; phylum Streptophyta; class Magnoliopsida; order Poales; family Poaceae; genus Aegilops; species Aegilops tauschii. Next base: position 468,251,311 of record NC_053037.3, on the reverse strand, counting down.
TACATCAACACCATAGCCTCTCCGATGAACTGTGAGTAGTTTACCTCAGACCTTCGGGTCCATAGTTATTAGCTAGATGGCTTCTCTCTCTTTTTGGATCTCAATACAATGTTCTCCCCCTCTCTCGTGGAGATCTATTCGATGTAATCTTCTTTCGCGGTGTGTTTGTTGAGACCGATGAATTGTGGGTTTATGATCAAGTTTATCTATGAACAATATTTGAATCTTCTGAATTCTTTTATGTATGATTGGTTATCTTTGCAAGTCTCTTCGAATTATCAGTTTGGTTTGGCCTACTAGATTGATCTTTCTTGCAATGGGAGAAGTGCTTAGCTTTGGGTTCAATCTTGCGGTGTCCTTTCCTAGTGACAGTAGGGGCAGCAAGGCACGTATTGTATTGTTGCCATCAAGGATAACAAGATGGGGTTTTTATCATATTGCATGAATTTATCCCTCTACATCATGTCATCTTGCTTAAAGCATTACTCTGTTCTTATGAACTTAATACTCTAGATGCATGCTGGATAGCGGTCGATGTGTGGAGTAATAGTAGTAGATGCAAGCAGGAGTCGGTCTACTTGTCTCGGACGTGATGCCTATATACATGATCATACCTAGATATTCTCATAACTATGCTCAGTTCTGTCAATTGCTCAACAGTAATTTGTTCACCCACCGTAAAATACTTATGCTCTTGATAGAAGCCACTAGTGAAACCTATGGCCCCCGGGTCTATTTTCCATCATATTAATCTTCCATCAACAAGCTATTTCCGTTGCCTTTTATTTTGCTTTTATTTTATTTTGCATCTTTATCATAAAAATACCAAAAATATTATCTTATCAGATCTCACTCTCGTAAGTGACTGTGTAGGGATTGACAACCCCTTATCGCGTTGGTTGCGAGGATTTATTTGTTTGTGTAGGTGCGAGGGACTCGCGCGTAGCCTCCTACTGGATTGATACCTTGGTTCTCGAAAACTGAGGGAAATACTTACGCTACTTTGATGCATCACCCTTTCCTCTTCAAGGGAAAACCAACGCAGTGCTAAAAAGGTAGCAAGAAGGATTTCTGGCGCTGTTGCCGGGGAGGTCTACGCAAAAGTCAACATACCAAGTACCCATCACAAACCCTTATCTCCCGCATTACATTATTTGCCATTTGCCTCTCATTTTCCTCTCCCCACTTCACCTTTGCCGTTTTATTCGCCCTCTCTTTTTCGTTCGCCTCTTTTTCGCTTGCTCTTGTTTGCTCGTCTGTTGGATTGCTTGCTTGTCACGATGGCTCAAGATAATACCAAATTGTGTGACTTTACCAATACCAACAATAATGATTTCCTTAGCACTCCGATTGCTCCTCTTACCGATACTGAATCTTGTGAAATCAATGCTGCTTTGTTGAATCTTGTCATGAAAGATCAATTCGCCGGCCTTCGTAGTGAAGATGCCGCTACTCATCTAAATAGCTTCGTTGATTTGTGTGATATGCAAAAGAAGAAAGATGTTGACAACGATATTGCTAAGTTGAAGCTATTTCCATTTTCGCTTAGAGATCGTGCTAAAGCTTGGTTTTCGTCTTTGCCTAAAAATAGTATTGATTCTTGGAATAAGTGCAAAGATGCTTTTATCTCTAAGTATTTTCCTCCCGCTAAGATCATCTCTCTTAGAAATGACATTATGAATTTTAAGCAACTTGATCATGAACATGTTGCACAAGCTTGGGAGAGGATGAAATTAATGATACGTAATTGCCCCACTCATGGTTTGAATTTGTGTCTGATTATACAATTTTTGTATGCCGGATTGAATTTTGCTTCTAGAAATCTTTTAGATTCGGCCGCGGAAGGCACTTTTATGGAAATCACTTTAGGAGAAGCTACTAAACTCCTAGATAATATTATGGTTAATTATTCTCAATGGCACACTGAAAGATCTACTAATAAAAAAGTGCATGCGATAGAAGAAATTAATGTTTTGAGTGGAAAGATGGATGAAATTATTTGCTACTAAGAGTGTTTCTTCTGATCCTAATGATATGCCTTTGTCTACTTTGATTGAGAATAATAATGAATCTATGGATGTGGATTTTGTTGGTACGAAATTTTTTGGTAACAACGCGTATGGAGGAAACTTTAATCCTAGGCCTTATCCTAGTAATTCCTCTAATAATTATGGTAATTCCTACAACAATTCTTACGGAAATTTTAATAAGATACCCTCTGAATTTGAGACTAGTGTTAAAGAATTTATGAATTCGCAAAAGAATTTCAATGCTTTGCTTGAAGAGAAATTGCTTAAAGTTGATGAATTGGCTAGGAACGTTGATAGAATTTCTCTTGATGTTGATTCTTTAAAACTTAGATCTATTCCTCCTAAGCATGATATCAATGAATCTCTCAAAGCCATGAGAATTTCCATTAATGAGTGCAAAGAAAGGACCGCTAGGATGCGTGCTAAGAAAGATTGCTTTATAACAGCGTGTTCTTCTAATTTCTATGAAAATAAAGATGAAGATCTAAAAGTTATTGATGTGTCCCCTATTAAATCTTTGTTTTGCAATATGAATCTTGATAATGATGGGACTGAATATGATCCACCTTTACCTAGAAGGCGTTCCAAAAATTCGGAGTTTTTAGATCTTGATGCTAAAATTGATAAAAGTGAGATTGAACAGATCAAAACATTAGATATTAATGAACCCACTATTTTGGATTTCAAGGAATTTAATTATGATAATTGCTCTTTGATAGATTCTATTTCCTTGTTGCAATCCGTGCTAAATTCTCCTCATGCTTATAGTCAAAATAAAGCTTTTACCAAACATATCGTTGATGCTTTGATGCAATCTTATGAAGAAAAACTTGAGTTGGAAGTTTCTATTCCTAGAAAACTCTATGATGAGTGGGAACCTACTATTAAAATTAAAATTAAAGATCATGAATGCTATGCTTTGTGTGATTTGGGTGCTAGTGTTTCCACGATTCCAAAAACTTTGTGTGATTTGCTAGGTTTCCGTGATTTTGATGATTGCTCTTTAAACTTGCACCTTGCGGATTCCACTATTAAGAAACCTATGGGAAGAATTAATGATGTTCTTATTGTTGCAAATAGGAACTATGTGCCCGTAGATTTTATCGTTCTTGACATAGATTGCAATCCTTCATGTCCTATTATTCTTGGTAGACCTTTCCTTAGAACGATTGGTGCAATTATTGATATGAAGAAAGGGAATATTAGATTCCAATTTCCATTAAAGAAAGGCATGGAACACTTCCCTAGGAAGAAAATAAAATTACCATATGAATCTATTATGAGAGCCACTTATGGATTGCCTACCAAAGATGGCAATACCTAGATCTACCCTTGCTTTTATGCCTAGCTAGGGGCGTTAAACGATAGCGCTTGTTGGGAGGCAACCCAATTTTATTTTTAGTTTTTGCTTTTGCTTATGTTTAGGAATAAATATTTGTTCTAGCCTCTGGTTAGATGTGTTTTTATGTTTTAATTAGTGTTTGTGCCAAGTTAAACCTATAGGATCTTCTTGGATGATAGTTATTTGATCTTACAGAAATTTGCAGAAACTTTCTGTTCACGAAAATAATTGTTAAAAATCACCAGAACGTGATAAAATATTGATTCCAATTTCTGCTGATCAATAAACAAATTTTCTAGGTCGTCCTATTTTGGTTGATTTTTTGGAGTTCCAGAAGTTTCCGTTAGTTACAGATTACTACAGACTGTTCTGTTTTTGACAGATTCTATTTTTGTGTGTTGTTTGCTTATTTTCATGAATCTATGGCTAGTAAAATAGTTTATAAACCATAGAGAAGTTGGAATACAGTAGGTTTAACACCAATATAAATAAAGAATGAGTTCATTACAGTACCTTGAAGTGGTCTTTTGTTTTCTTTCGCTAACGGAGCTCACGAGATTTTCTGCTGAGTTTTGTGTTGTGAAGTTTTCAAGTTTTGGGTGAAAGATTTGATGGATTATGGAACAAGGATTGGCAAGAGCCTAAGCTTGGGGATGCCCATGGCACCCCCAAGATAATCTAAGGACACCTAAAAGCCAAACCTTGGGGATGCCCCGGAAGGCATCCCCTATTTCGTCTACTTTCATCGGTAACTTTACTTGGAGCTATATTTTTATTCACCACATGATATGTGTTTTGCTTGGAGCGTCTTGTATGATTTGAGTCTTTGATTTTTAGTTTACCACAATCATCCTTGCTGTACACACCTTTTGAGAGAGACACACATGATTCAGAAATTATTAGAATACTCTATGTGCTTCACTTGTATCTTTTGAGTTATATCGCTTTTGGTCTAGTACTTCACTTATATCTTTTAGAGCACGGTGGTGGATTTGTTTTATAGAAACTATTGATCTCTCATGCTTCACTTAGATTATTTTGAGAGTCTTAAATAGCATGGTAATTTGCTTAAATAATCCTAATATGCTAGGTATTCAAGATTAATAAAAACTTTCTTGTGAGTGTGTTGAATACTAAGAGAAGTTTGATGCTTGATGATTGTTTTGAGACATGGAGGTAGTGATAATAAAGTTGTGCTAGTTGAGTAGTTGTGAATTTGAGAAATACTTGTGTTGAAGTTTGCAAGTCCCGTAGCATGCATGTATGGTAAACGTTATGTAACAAATTTGAAACATGAGGTGTTCTTTGATTGTCCTCCTTATGAGTGGCGGTCGGGGACGAGCGATGGTCTTTTCCTACCAATCTATCCCCCTAGGAGCATGCGTGTAGTGCTTGGTTTTTGATGAATTGTAGATTTTTGCAATAAGTATGTGAGTTCTTTATGACTAATGTTGAGTCCATGGATTATACGCACTCTCACCTTTCCATCATTGCTAGCCTCTTCGGTATCGTGCATTGCCCTTTCTCACATTGAGAGTTGGTGCAAACTTCGCCGGTGCATCCAAACCCCGTGATATGATACGTTATTTCACACATAAACCTCCTTATATCTTCCTCAAAACAGCCACCATACCTACCTATTATGGCATTTCCATAGCCATTCCGAGATATATTGCCATGCAACTTTCCACCGTTCCGTTTATCATGACACGTTCATCATTCTCATATTGCTTTGCATGATCATGTAGTTGACATAGTATTTGTGGCGAAGCCACCGTTCATAATTCTTTCATACATGTCACTCTTGGTTCATTGCATATCCCGGTACACCGCCGGAGGCATTCATATAGAGTCATGCTTTGTTCTAGTATTGAGTTGTAATCATTGAGTTGTAAATATATAGAAGTGTGATGATCTTCATTTTCTAGAGCATTGTCCCAAGTGAGGAATAAAAAAAGAGAGAAAGGCCATAAAAAAAAGAGAAGGCCCAAAAAAAGAAAAAAATGAGAGAAAAAGAGAGAAGGGACAATGTTACTATCCTCTACCACACTTGTGCTTCAAAGTAGCACCATAATCTTCATGATAGAGAGTCTCTTGTTTTGTCACTTTCATATACTAGTGGGAATTTTTCATTATAGAACTTGGCTTGTATATTCCAACAATGGGCCTCCTGAAGTGCCCTAGGTCTTCGTGAGCAAGCAAGTTGGATGCACACCCACTTAGTTTCTCTTGTTGAGCTTTCATATATTTATAGCTCTAGTGCATCCGATGCATGGCAATCCCTACTCCTCGCATTAACATCAATCGATGGGCATCTCCATAGCCCATTGATTAGCCTCGTTGATGTGAGACTTTCTCCTTTTTTGTCTTCTCCCCATAACCCCCATCATCATATTCTATTCCACCCATAGTGCTATGTCCATGGCTCACGCTCATGTACTGCGTGAAAGTTGAAAATGTTTGAGATTACTAAAGTATGAAACAATTGCTTGGCTTGTCATCGGGGTTGTGCATGATGAGAACATTCTTGTGTGATGAAAATGGAGCATGACTAAACTATATGATTTTGTAGGGATGAACTTTCTTTGGCCATGTTATTTTGAGAGGACATAATTGCTTAGTTAGTATGCTTGAAGTATTATTATTTTTATTTCAATATTGAACTTTTATCTTGAATCTATCGGATCTGAATATTCATACCACAATTAAGAAGAATTACATTGAAATTATGCCAAGTAGCATTCCACATCAAAAATTCTGTTTTTATCATTTACCTACTCGAGGACGAGCAGGAATTAAGCTTGGGGATGCTTGATACGTCTTCAACGTATCTATAATTTTTGATTGCTCCATGCTATATTATCTTCTGTTTTGGACATTATTGGGCTTTATTATTCACTTTTATATTATTTTTGGGACTAACCTATTAACCGGAGGCCCAGCCCAGAATTGCTGTTTTTTTGCCTATTTCAGAGTTTCGCAGAAAAATAATATCAAACGGAGTCCAAACGGAATGAAACCTTCGGGAACGTGATTTTCGGAACGAACATGATCCAGAGGACTTGGACCCTACGTCAAGAAATCAAACAGGAAGCCACGAGGTAGAGGGCGCGCCTACCCCCCCCCCCCCAGTCGCGCCCTCCACCCTCATGGGCCCCATGTTGCTCCATCGACGTACTCCTTCCTCCTATATATACCTACATACCCCCAAACGATCAGATACGGAGCCAAAAACCTAATTCCACCGCCGCAACCTTCTGTACCCGTGAGATCCCATCTTGGGGCCTGTTCCGGAGCTCCGCCGGAGGGGGCATCGATCACGGAGGGCTTCTACATCAACACCATAGCCTCTCCGATGAAGTGTGAGTAGTTTACCTCAGACCTTCGGGTCCATAGTTATTAGCTAGATGGCTTCTTCTCTCTTTTTGGATCTCAATACAATGTTCTCCCCCCTCTCGTGGAGATCTATTCGATGTAATCTTCTTTTGCGGTGTGTTTGTTGAGACCGATGAATTGTGGGTTTATGACCAAGTTTATCTATGAACAATATTTGAATCTTCTGAATTCTTTTATGTATGATTGGTTATCTTTGCAAGTCTCTTCGAGTTATCAGTTTGGTTTGGCCTACTAGATTGATCTTTCTTGCAATGGGAGAAGTGCTTAGCTTTGGGTTCAATCTTGTGGTGTCCTTTCACAGTGACAGTAGGGGCAGCAAGGCACGTATTGTATTGTTGCCATCGAGGATAACAAGATGGGGTTTTTTATCATATTGCATGAATCCCTCTACATCATGTCATCTTGCTTAAAGCATTACTCTGTTCTTATGAACTTAATACTCTAGATGCATGCTGGATAGCGGTCGATGTGTGGAGTAATAGTAGTAGATGCATGCAGGAGTCGGTCTACTTGTCTCGGACGTGATGCCTATATACATGATCATACCTAGATATTCTCATAACTATGCTCAATTCTGTCAATTGCTCAATAGTAATTTGTTCACCCACCGTAAAATACTTATGCTCTTGAGAGAAGCCACTAGTGAAACCTATGGCCCCCGGGTCTATTTTCCATCATATTAATCTTCCATCAACAAGCTATTTCCGTTGCCTTTTATTTTGCTTTTATTTTACTTTGCATCTTTATCATAAAAATACCAAAAATATTATCTTATCATATCTATCAGATCTCACTCCCGTAAGTGACCGTGTAGGGATTGACAACCCCTTATCGCGTTGGTTGCGAGGATTTATTTGTTTGTGTAGGTGCGAGGGACTCGCGCGTAGCCTCCTACTGGATTGATACCTTGGTTCTCAAAAACTGAGGGAAATACTTACGCTACTTTGATGCATCACCCTTTCCTCTTCAAGGGAAAACCAACGCAGTGCTCAAGAGGTAGCATGCCTCTCGCCGGTGCCTCCAACGAGGGAAGGTTATGGGCGTGCGATACCCTGGCCCGGTAAGTAGAAACAACCTTGTGTGCCCGTTTGTTTTTATGGTACCTCGTCCTTGTTTGGGACCGTTTCTACCACGACGGTGGCCGTTGATACCTTTGGTAGGCACGGGGCCACCCAGGACTTAGCCCTGAGAGGGAGTTGGTCGGAGTGGCTGGGAGAGTGTCATGGCAAGGGGAGGGAGTGCGAGGCCATGGGTTCCGTGGTGTGGGTGAAGTGCGCTACCTCTGCAGGTGTATTCAATCTATCGATAGCCGTGTCCTCTATTACGAACACAACTCGGGAGTAGGTCACACCATGGATCAACATTTATAATTAATCCTGCACACTAAATATTTATTGTTGGCACTGGTTTTGTGATGATTTGTGAGATCATGAGTGATTGGCTTCAGTAGTGATCCAGGTATGATCACCGTTTGGTTACGAGGTAACCCGTCTGGTTAGCGAGTCCAAGGGACTTGGTGCGCATGTTGGTTTCATCGTATTAGTAGCATCACTTGCATTGCATTAACCTGAATAATTGTGATGATATTGTTTGTCATCGTGCTTATGTTTGTTGTGAGCTTGCAAGTACATTCAATGTACTGACCTGGCGTGTCATGCCAGATTTCACGCAAGTCGTACCGCATCGGAGAGCTTCCCGTGTCTAGGCCGTGTCCACATCGGTGTCCCTGTGCTATGGAGTTCCACTTCGTCGTCATTCCGCTGCCGCGTAGTTTATGTGCTCGAGGCCCCTTCATGTTCATTAAATAATGTACATACTATTCAGCCGCACCGTGTGTGCCGCCTGGCCTCTTATCTCGATGTAATATCAGACTTATGTACCCGCTAGCATCAATAAAGCGGTTGTTTCTGTACCATGTTGTTGTGTGTTGCCAGAAGACTTGATCTCTAGGCTGGCAACGCAAGGTAAACTGGTTGCTCTGAGCTGGGGTGCCACACAGAGTGTCCCTAGTATGCCTCTACTTGACTAGCTCGTTAATCAAAGATGGTTAAGTTTCCTAGCCATAGACATGTGTTGTCATTTGATGAACGGGATCACATCATTAGAGAATGATGTGATGGACAAGACCCATCCGTTAGCTTAGCATAATGATCGTTTAGTTTTATTGCTATTGCTTTCTTCATGACTTATACATGTTCCTCTGACTATGAGATTATGCAACTCCCGAATACCGGAGGAACACCTTGTGTGCTATCAAATGTCACAACGTAACTGGGTGATTATAAAGATGCTCTACAGGTGTCTCCGAAGGTGTTTGTTGAGTTGGCATAGATCGAGATTAGGATTTGTCACTCCGTGTATCGGAGAGGTATCTGTGGGCCCTCTCGGTAATGCTCATCACTATAAGCCTTGCAAGCAATGTGATTAATGAGTTAGTTGCGGGATGATGCATTACGGAATGAGTAAAGAGACTTGCCGGTAACGAGATTGAACTAGGTATGGTGATACCGACGATCGAATCTTGGGCAAGTGACATACCGATGACAAAGGGAACAACGTATGTTGTTATGTGGTTTGACCGATAAAGATGTTCGTAGAATATGTAGGAGCCAATATGAGCATCCAGGTTCCGCTATTTGTTATTGACCGGAGATATGTCTCAGTCATGTCTACATAGTTCTCGAACCCGTACGGTCCGCACGCTTAACGTTCGATGACGAATTGTATTATGAGTTATGTGATTCGATGACCGAAGTTTGCTCGGAGTCCCGGATGAAATCACGGACATGACGAGGAGTCTCGAAATGGTCGAGACATAAAGATTGATATACTGGACGATGTTATTCGGACACTAGATGAGTTCCGAAAGGTACCGGATAATTATCAGAGTGCCGGAGGGTTATCGAAACCCCCGGGGGAACTAATGGGCCTTGATGGGCCTTAGTGGGGAGAAAGGAATGGCCACAAGGGGCTGCCCCCCTTGGGCCCGAATTGGACTAGGGGAAGGGGGTGGCGCCCCTCTTTCCTTCCCTTCCCCCTCTCCCTTCCTTTTTCCCCCTTTCCTCCAGGTGGAATCCTACTAGGACTTGGAGTCCTAGTAGGACTCCCTTCTCTTGGCGCGCCCTATAGGGTCGGCCGGCCTCCCCCTCCCCTCCTTTATATACGGGGGCAGGGGGCACCCTAGAACACACAAGTTTCTCTTAACCGTGTGCGGTACCCCCCCCCCCCCCCTCCAAGTTACACACCTCAGTCATATCGTCATAGTGCTTAGGCGAAGCCCTGCGCCGGTAACTTCATCATCACTGTCGCCATGCCGTCGTGCTGACGGAACTCTCCCTCAGCCTCAATTGGATCAAGAGCTCGAGGGACGTCATCGAGTTGAACGTGTGCTGAACGCGGAGGTGCCGTACGTTCGGTGCTTGGATCGGTTGGATCGCGAAGACGTTCGACTACATCAACCGCGTTACTAAACGCTTCCACTTTCGGTCTATGAGGGTACGTGGACACACTCTCCCCGCTCGTTGTTATGCATCTCCTAGATAGATCTTGCGTGATCGTAGGAATTTTTTTGAAATACTGCGTTCCCCAACAGTGGCATCCGAGCCAGGTCTATGCGTAGATCTTATATGCATGAGTTGAACACAAAGAGTTGTGGGCGATAATAGTCATAGTGCTTACCAGCAGCGTCTTACTTCGATTCGGCGGTATTGTTGGATGAAGCGGCCCGGACCGACATTACATGACCGCGTTCATGAGACTGGTTCTACCGACGTGCTTTGCCCACAGGTGGCTAGCGGGTGTCAGTTTCTCCAACTTTAGTTGAATCGACTTTGACTATGCCCGGTCCTTGTTGAAGGTCAAAACAGCACACTTGACGAAAAATCATTGTGGTTTTGATGCATAGGTAAGAACGGTTCTTGCTAGAAGCCCATAGCAGCCATGTAAAACTTGCAACAACAAAGTAGAGGACGTCTAACTTGTTTTTGCAGGGCTTGTTGTGATGTGATATGGTCAAGATGTGACGATATATAAATTGTTGTATGAGATGACCATGTTTTGTAAAATTTATCGGCAACTGGCAGGAGCCTTATGGTTGTCGCTTTATTGTATGAAATGCAATCGCCATGTAATTGCTTTACTTTATCACTAAACGGTAGCGATAGTCGTAGAGGCAATAGTTGGTGAGACGACAACGATGCTTCGATGGAGATCAAGGTGTCAAGCCAGTGACGATGGTGATCATGACGGTGCTTTGGAGATGGAGATCAAAGGCACAAGCTGATGATGGCCATATCATATCACTTATTTTGATTGCATGTGATGTTTATCCTTTATGCATCTTATTTTGCTTAGTACACCGGTAGCATTATAAGATGATCTCTCACTAAATTTCAAGGCATAAGTGTTCTCACTAAGTATGCACTGTTGCTATAGTTTGTCGTGCCGAGACACCTCGTGATGATCAGGTGTGATAAGCTCTACGTTCACATACAACGGGTGCAAGCCAGTTTTGCACACGCAGAATACTCGGGTTAAACTTGACGAGCCTAGCATATGCAGATATGGCCTCGGAACACTGAGACCAAAAGGTCGAGCGTGAATCATATAGTAGATATGATCAACATAGTGATGTTCACCATTGAAAACTACTCCATCTCACGTGATGATCGGACATGGTTTAGTTGATTTGGATCACGTGATCATTTAGATGACTAGAGGGATGTCAATCTAAGTGGGAGTTCTTAAGTAATATGGTTAATTAAACTTTAATTTATCATGAACTTAGTACCTGATAGTATTTTGCATGTCTTTGTTGTTGTAGATCAATGGCCCGTGCTACCGTTCCTTTGAATTTGAATGCATTCCTGGAGAAAGCTAAGTTGAAAGATGATGGTAGCAACTACACGGACTGGGTCCGTAACTTGAGGATTATCCTCATTGCTGCACAGAAGAATTACGTCCTGGAAGCACCGCTAGGTGCAAGACCCGCTGCAGGAGCAACTCCAAATGTTATGAACGTTTGGCAGAGCAAAGCTGATGACTACTCGATAGTTCGGTGTGCCATGCTTTACGGCTTAGAACCGGGATTTCAACGACGTTTTGAATGTCATGGAGCATATGAGATGTTCCAGGAGTTGAAGTTAATATTTCAAGAAAATGCCCGGATTGAGAGATATGAAGTCTCCAATAAGTTCTACAGCTGCAAGATGGAGGAGAATAGTTCTGTCAGTGAACATATACTCAGAATGTCTGGGTACCACAACCACTTGACTCAACTGGGAGTTAATCTTCCTGATGATAGTGTAATTGACAGAGTTCTTCAATCACTGCCACCAAGTTACAAAAGCTTCGTGATGAACTATAATATGCAAGGGATGGATAAGACAATTCCCGAGCTCTTCGCAATGCTAAAGGTTGCGGAGGTAGAAATCAAGAAGGAGCATCAAGTGTTGATGGTTAATAAGACCACTAGTTTCAAGAAAAAGGGCAAAGGGAAGAAGGGAACTTCAAGAAGAACGGCAAGCAAGTTGCTGCTCAAGTGAAGAAGCCCAAGTCTGGACCTAAGCCTGAGACTAAGTGCTTCTACTGCAAAGGGACTGGTCACTGGAAGCGGAACTGCCCCAAGTATTTGGCGGATAAGAAGGATGGCAAAGTGAAAGGTATATTTGATATACATGTTATTGATGTGTACCTTACTAATGCTCGTAGTAGCGCCTGGGTATTTGATATTGGTTCTGTTGCTCATATTTGCAACTCGAAACAGGGGCTACGGATTAAGCGAAGATTGGCTAAGGACGAGGTGACTATGCGCGTGGGAAATGGTTCCAAAGTCGATGTGATTGCCGTCAGCACGCTACCTCTACATCTACCTTCGGGATTAGTCTTAGACCTGAATAATTGTTATTTGGTGCCAGCGTTAAGCATGAACATTATATCTGGATCTTGTTTGATGCGAGACGGTTATTCATTTAAATCAGAGAATAATGGTTGTTCTGTTTATATGAGTAATATCTTTTATGGTCATGCACCCTTGATGAGTGGTCTATTTTTATTGAATCTCGATAGTAGTGATACACATATTCATAGTATTGAAGCCAAAAGATATAAGTTTAATAATGATAGTGCAACTTATTTGTGGCACTGCCGTTTAGGTCATATTGGTGTAAAGCGCATGAAGAAACTCCATGCTGATGGGCTTTTGGAATCACTTGATTATGAATCACTTGATGCTTGCGAACCATGCCTCATGGGCAAGATGACTAAGACTCCGTTCTCCGGAACAATGGAGCGAGCAACAGACTTGTTGGAAATAATACATACTGATGTATGCGGTCTGATGAGTGTTGAGGCCCGCGGCGGGTATCGTTATTTTCTGACCTTCATAGATGATTTGAGCAGATATGGGTATATCTACTTAATATAAAACATAAGTCAGAAACATTTGAAAAGTTCAAAGAATTTCCTAGTGAAGTGGAAAATCATCATAACAAGAAGATAAAGTTTCTACGATCTGATCGTGGAGGTGAATATTTGAGTTATGAGTTTGGTCTCCATTTGAAACAGTGCGGAATAGTTTCGTAGCACACGCCACCTAGAACACCACAGCGAAATGGTGTGTCCGAACGTCATAACCGTACTTTATTAGATATGGTGCGATCTATGATGTCTCTTACTGATTTACCGCTATCGTTTTGGGGTTATGCTTTAGAGACGGCTGCATTCACGTTAAATAGGGCACCATCTAAATCCTTTGAGATGACACCATATGAACAGTGGTTTGGCAAGAAACCGAAGTTGTCGTTTCTTAAAGTTTGGGGCTGCGATGCTTATGTGGAAAAGCTTCAACCTGATAAGCTCAAACCCAAATCGGATAAATGTGTCTTCATAGGATACCCAAAGGAGACTGTTGGGTACACCTTCTATCACAGATCCGAAGGCAAGATATTCGTTGCTAAGAATGGATCCTTTCTAGAGGAGTTTCTCTCGAAAGAAGTGAGTGGGAGGAAAGTAGAACTTGATGAGGTAATTGTACCTCCTCCTGAATTGGAAAGTATTTCATCATAGAAATCAGTTCCAGTGATTCCTACACCAATCAGTGAGGAAGCTAATGATAATGATCATGAAACTTCAAATCAAGTTACTACTGAACCTCGTAGGTCAACCAGAGTAAGATCCGCACAAGAGTGGTACGGTAATCCTGTTCTGGAGGTCATGTTACTTGACCATGACGAACCTACAAACTATGAGGAAGCGATGATGAGCCCAGATTCCGCGAAATGGCTTGAGGCCATGAAATCTGAGATGGCATCCATGTATTAGAACAAAGTGTGGACTTTGGTGACTTGCCCGATGATCGGCAAGCAATAGAGAATAAATGGATCTTCAAGAAGAATACTGACGTTGACGGTAATGTTACTGTCTACAAAGCTCGACTTATTGCGAAAGGTTTTTGACAAGTTCAAGGAATTGACTACGGCGAGACCTTCTCACCCGTAGCGATGCTTAAGTCTGTCTGAATCATGTTAGCAATTGCCGCATTTTATGATTATAAAATTTGGCAAATGGATGTCAAAACTGCATTCGTTAATGGATTTTTTAAAGAAGAGTTGTATATGATGCAACCAGAAGCTTTTGTCGATCCTAAAGGTGCTAACAAAGTGTGCAAGCTCCAGCGATCCATTTATGGACTGGTGCAAGCCTCTCGGAGTTGGAATATACGCTTTGATAGTGTGATCAAAGCATATGGTTTTATACAAACTTTTGGAGAAGCCTGTATTTACAAGAAAGTGAGTGGGAGCTCTGTAGCATTTCTGATATTATATGTGGATGACATATTGTTGATCGGAAATGATACTGAATTTCTGAATAGCATAAAAGGATACTTGAATAAGAATTTTTCAATGAAAGACCTCGGTGAAGCTGCTTATATATTGGGCATCAAGATCTATAGAGATAGATCAAGACGCTTAATTGGACTTTCACAAAGCACATACCTTGATAAGATTTTGAAGAAGTTCAAAATGGATCAGTCAAAGAAAGGGTTCTTGCCTGTGTTACAAGGTGTGAAGTTGAGTGAGACTCAATGCACGACCACTGCAGAAGATAGAGAGAAAATGAAAGTCATTCCCTATGCCTCAGCCATAGGTTCTATCATGTATGAAATGCTGTGTACCAGACCTGATGTGTGCCTTGCTATAACTATAGTAGGGTGGTACCAAAGTAATCCAGGAGTGGATCACTGGACAGGGGTCGAGAACTTCCTGAAATACCTGAAAAGGACTAAGGATATGTTTCTCATTTATGGAGGAGACAAAGAGCTTGTCGTAAATGGTTACGTCGATGCAAGCTTTGACTCTGATCCGGATGACTCTAAGTCACAAACCGGATATGTATTTATATTGAATGGTGGAGCTGTCAGTTGGTGCTGTTCCAAGCAGAGCGTCGTGGCGGGATCTACGTGTGAAGCCGAGCACATAGCTGCTTTAGAAGCAGCAAATGAAGGACTCTGGATGAAGGAGTTCATATCCGGTCTAGGTGTAATACCTAGTGCATCGGGTCCAATGAAAATCTTTTATGACAATACTGGAGCAATTGCCTTCGCGAAGGAATCCGGATTTCACAAGAGAACCAAGCACATCAAGAGACGCTTCAATTCCATCCGCGGTCTAGTCAAGGAGGGAGACATAGAAGTTTGCAAAATACATATGGATCTGGATGTTGTAGACCCGTTGACTAAGCCTCTTCCACGAGCAAAACAGGATCAGCACCAAGACTCCATGGGTGTCAGAATCATTACTATGTAATCTAGATTATTGACTCTAATGCAAGTGGGAGACTGAAGAAAATATGCCCTAGAGGCAATAATAAAGTTGTTATTTATATTTCCTTATATCATGATAAATGTTTATTATTCATGCTAGAATTGTATTAACTAGAAACTTAGTACATGTGTGAATACATAGACAAACAGAGTGTCCCTAGTATGCCTCTACTTGACTAGCTCGTTAATAAAAGATGGTTAAGTTTCCTAGCCATAGTCATGTGTTGTCATTTGATGAACGGGATCACATCATTAGAGAATGATGTGATGGACAAGACCCATCCGTTAGCTTAGCATAATGATCGTTTAGTTTTATTGATATTGCTTTCTTCATGACTTATACATGTTCCTCTGACTATGAGCTTATGCAACTCCCGAATACCGGAGGAACACCTTGTGTGCTACCAAACGTCACAACGTAACTGGATGATTATAAAGATGCTCTACAGGTGTCTCTGAAAGTATTTGTTGAGTTGGCATAGATCGAGATTAGGATTTGTCACTCCGTGTATCGGAGAGGTATCTCTGGGCCCTCTCGGTAATGCTCATCACTATAAGCCTTGCAAACAATTTGACTAATGAGTTAGTTGTGGGATGATGCATTACGGAACGAGTAAAGAGACTTGCCGATAACGAGATTGAACTAGGTATGGTGATACCGACGATCGAATCTCGGGCAAGTAACATACGGATGACAAAGGGAACAGCGTATGTTGTTATGCGGTTTGACCGATAAAGATCTTCGTAGAATATGTAGGAGCCAATATGAGCATCCAGGTTCCGCTATTTGTTATTGACCGGAGATATGTCTCAATCATGTCTACATAGTTCTCGAACCCATAGGGTCCGCACGCTTAACGTTCGATGTCGAATTGTATTATGAGTTATGTGATTTGATGACCGAAGTTTGTTCGGAGTCCCGGATGAGATCACGGACATGACGAGGAGTCTCGAAATGGTCGAGACATAAATATTGATATATTGGACGATGTTATTCGGACACCGGATGAGTTCCGAAAGGTAATGGGTAATTATCGGAGTGCCGGAGGGTTATCGGAACCCCCGGGGGAACTAATGGGCCTTGATGGGCCTTAGTGGGGACAGAGGAAGGGCCACAAGGGGCTGGCCACGGCCCCCCCCCTTGGGTCCGAATTGGACGAGGGGAAGGGGGCGGCGCCCCTCTTTCCTTCCCTTCCCCCTCTCCCTTCCTTCCCCCCCTTTCCTCCAGGTGGAATCCTACTAGGACTTGGAGTCCTAGTAGGACTCCCTTCTCCTGGCGTGCCCTACAGGGCCGGCCGGCCTCCCCCTCCCCTCCTTTATATGCAGGGGCAGGGGGGCACCCTAGAACACACAAGTTTCTCTTAACCGTGTGCGGTGCCCCCCTTCACAGTTACACACCTCAGTCATATCGTCGTAGTGCTTAGGCAAAGCCCTGCACCGGTAACTTCATCATCACCATCGCCACGCCGTTGCGCTGACGGAACTCTCCCTCAGCCTCAACTGGATCAAGAGCTCGAGGGACGTCATCGAGCTGAACGTGTGCTGAACGCGGAGGTGCCGTACGTTCGGTGCTTGGATCGGTTGGATCGCGAAGACGTTCAACTACATCAACCGCGTTACTAAATGCTTATGCTTTCGGTCTATGAGGGTATGTGGACACACTCTCCCCGCTCGTTGTTATGCATCTCCTAGATAGATCTTGCGTGATCGTAGGAATTTTTTTGAAATACTGCGTTCCCCAACAGTTTTGACCAACAAGATGTCCTCAAATCTTGAGCATGCCAGAGCACTTGCCTTGGTCGTCTTGGTCTTCTTCTTCTTCTTCTTCTTGCTCAGATTGGGATCGGGTGTTGCCCAAGTTCAAATGCGATGGTGCCATCCAATTCATACTCCATTTAGGTCGGATCTTCATTGTCATTGATCATGTTCGACAAGAACGTCTCCTACATGATCATGGTTTGCAAGCATTCATCATGTGCGAAATAAACTAGTGGTCTATGCAAAAAAAATCGGACAGGAACAAAGAAAACTTACCGACTCTTATTCTGTCATTCCGTCGAACATGTCGAGGGCAGCCCGGGCGCCGTCGGTGCCCGTGCTCATCTCCGCCCGAACGAGCAACGGCAAGTCACATAAGTCGACCGTCGGCATCTGCGTCGGCGGAAAGCTCTCCGGAATGGCCTAGTTGGCCGTCGAATACTCCTCTGTCCCAACGGGGTCGGACGGTGTAATCCGCGTCAATGCTCGGATGGAAAGGGTGCGGGGTTCCATGCGCGGCGGGGGAGACAACTGCTCAACCATGTCCGAACCTCCATGCAAAGCCACCGCCGCCTCCCTCTCTCGTTGTTCCCATCGCCGCAACTTTCAGGCGACGTTCTCTGATAACCCACAAGTATAGGGCATCGCAACACTTTTCGATGATAGAGTATTCAACCCAAATTTATTTATTCGACACAAGCGGAGCCAAAAAATATTTGCAAGTATTAGCAGTTGAGTTGTCAATTCAACCACACCTGGAGATTAAAAATCAGTAGCAAAGTAATATGGCAGTTTGCTAGAAATAGTAACAATGGTAATAGTAATGGTAGCAGTAAAAGTAGCAGTTTTGTAGCAATTGTGATAGCAGCAACAACAGTAGTAACTTAGCAAAAGCAGTATGTGGAAAGCTCGTAGGCATTGGATCGGTGAAAACCTTGCCGACGGCAGGCGATGGCGGCGTTCTACGTCGTTACCTTGATGAAGGCATCGGCGTGTAACTATTGTTGACCGACTCGTCTTGCTCCGGGGGAAACCCTAGGATCTGGTCTTCTAGATTGCACGATGGCGGTACAATGGTGTCGTTTCTCTATTGCGAGCATCGTTTGTGGAGCAGCGCTGGAAGACAGAGGCAGGAGGTGGAGCGGCTTAGTCTTGAACGGAGCTTGGTGGAGATGTCAAGTCATGCCTGGCCGACAAGTGCTACGTTGTGTCATGCCTGTTCGGCAGGTGCTACGCATGACATATATTCTAAAGTCTTCGCATCGGGATGGACGAGCGCAGGGCAGTGGCGTCGTTGGGCGCCGTGGTGGCATCGACGGATGGCCGGACTGGCAAGGATGATGCGGATCTCTCTCCTGATGTGGTGTATGCTTTAGGTCTGCTGCACCGGTTGTTCGTTCCGATACATTATATGGATAGATTGGCGACGACATCGGTTATAGATACGGGAAATGAGAGCACTCCACATTATTGTAGGTGTGAGTGGTGGCTTCGGATCGCTTGATTATGTTTTTGTCAGACCGTCACGGAATTATTAATAAAGATGGATGTATGCATCGCTTGATGCAGAGGCCGGGGATTAACCTCCTTTTCTAAAAAAAATGGTTATAAATTTAGAAATATATAACTAGAAAAAAAATACTAGTAAACCCACCTTTTGGACCGGGGTTAGTAGTAAATCTAGATCGCCAGTGTCACGAGATTAAACTGTCACTAATCTTGCTGGCCAGGCTATCATTGCAAGTTTCTCTTTTAACAGATGCGTCCAAGATACCCTCTCCCCTCCTCAATGAGTGTGATAGTGAGAGCCGGAGTGAGAACAAGTGACTCTAATCCCACGTGTGACTCGAAATAAAGGGAGTCAACTTGTTCCCGGACCCCAGCAGAGATTGGGAGTTAATTACTACTCCTACTAGTAAATAACAATCTAGCAGAACGTGGCTGAAAACTTGCGCTATAAATAAGCTCGGCCTCGCACACTCCATCCACAAACCAGCTCTCTCGCCTTCCCACCAACACAAACTACCACTAGAATCTCAAGCGCCGAGAGGAGGAGCAGGAAGACAAGCAAACAATGGAGTACGGGCACCCCTGCAACAACAGCTCCAGCAGCAAGGAGAAGAGGCCTCCTCTGAAGAGGGGCCAGCTCAAGGTGCAAATAGCCAAGACCCTGGGCAGCCTCGTGGTGCCGGGCGTCAGGAGCAGCTTCAGAAGATGAGATGGCTGATGACCAGCCAGGCTGAGCCTGAGCGGCAGTTTCTCGACCAATCTAGATAGAAGTGTGGTGTGGCGCTTGATATGCATAGGTATTGTGTTCGAGATGAAGCAGAGTGGTTTTAGTTAGGTTCTTGCTGGTTTCGTTCGAGTTTTCCCCTTGGCAGCCCCATTTCTGCTTGCTTTTGAGGTATGTGGCTCTGCGGGTTTGCTGCTTAGATCTCGCTTGCTCAGCAGTTAAACTGAAGAGACGGGGATGCAGTTTCGTGTTCAGAGTAGCTAGCAATGTGTAATACGCTCCACTTTGTTGATGCTAATGGAATTTGTAACTGAGATATCTATTACCTGTTCTGTTGCTGAAATCGATGGGTCTCTCATTTCATTTGTATTGTCCAACTCTGAACTGAATACATTGGGGAGAAGGACTGTACATGTGCCATTGTCACTTTGTATACCGTGCTAATAGTCACAGGCTCGGCCGCCAACTAACGACGCCTAATTCGGGCCTCGGCACGTACGCGAGTAGCCTAGCCTGCAGTTCAGCAGCATCTGTTTCTGGCACCTCGCGGGTGCATGAATGTGCCTGGTGCGGGCGTGAATGCAGGCTAAACGATGGGGGCTTCGATGGCAAATTGCTGCGGCGACGGCGGTGTGAGGCATCTGTTTGGGACTGGCCGGGATCTTGGAGACGTGGAGATGTGCGGTGCTACGGATGAAAATCTTGTTCGGTTGTGGCCGGACCGGCGTTGATGGCACCTACGGGTGTCATTCACCTTCCTGGAGGCTTCGCCGAGTGCAACGCCATCTTCCTCGCGACCTTATATCGGCAGCTGTCTCCGGGGCGAAAGCCTTGATTCGTAGGATCGGCATGATGGCAACGTCCTTGAGGTTGTTACTCTGTTGGGAGCATTGTGCTGGGAGACTCGAGGTCCCATGATGCGCTCCTCCGGCGTTCACCGCTGCCCGGATCTTTCTCCTTCGGTGCCATGTACGGTCGTCGCCGGCTTATCCAAGGAAGCCGGAGTTGCTGTTGTTCGAAGGTCTTCAGCGTCGGCCGAGACGCGGCAAGGGGTTCGGTGTAGGGTAGGCTTTTGTGTCGTAGTTGTGTTGTCGTGTTGTTGTGTTTGGTTGTCCTTGTGAAAGCTGAATAAAACTGTTGCTTATTATGATTTGGTGCGGCATACAAGAGTATATAAGAGGGTACAAACCGACTTGGGGTAGGGGTACAAAACTGACTTGGACTAGAAGTCGTATACCATAATGACTACTCTAACATCCCCCCGCAGTATCAACGGCAGGCTCGACGACGTTGAGACTGAAACAGATATCTTGAAACGGCTTAGTAGGCAGTGCCTTGGTGAAAATGTCAGCAAACTGAGCCGTAGAGGGAACATGAAGCACCCGAACCTGACCAAGAGCAACCTTTTCACGAACAAAATGAATATCAATCTCAATATGCTTTGTGCGTCGGTGTTGAACTGGATTGCTGGTCATGTAGACTGCTGATATGTTGTCACAGTAGACAATAGTGGCCTGCTCAATAGGCCTATGTAGCTCGGAGAGTAACTGCCGAATCCAGATTGTATCTGCAACGGCAATGTGCCACAGCGCGATACTCAGCCTCGGCCGACGAACGTGAGACTGTAACATGTCTTTTCGAAGACCAAGAAATCAAATTGTTACCAAGAAAAACACAAAAACCGGAAGTGGACCTTCGAGTGTCAGGACAACCAGCCCAGTCTGCATCAGAGTATGCGGTAAGCGAGTTTGGAGAAGAATTATTGAGGTGGAGACCATGATTGAGAGTTCCTTTTAAATACCGAAGAATGCGTTTAACATGATTATAGTGAGGAACCCGGGGATCATGCATATAGAGACATGCTTGTTGAACAGCAAAAGAGATTTCAGGACGAGTAATGGTGAGATATTGGAGAGCACCTGTTAGGCTACGATAGAGAGTAGGATCGGAAAAGGGTTCACCGGTAGCCGAAAGTTTAAAACTAGTATCGACAGGAGTGCGAGATGATTGACAGTCAAGCATACCAGCACGATTAAGAAGATCAAGAATATACTGGCGTTGGGAAAGAAAAAGGCTGGAGGAATCTCGAACAACAGCAATGCCTAAGAAATGATGAAGGAGTCCTAGGTCAGTCATAGAAAATTCAGATCTAAGAAGAGAGACAATATGATCTAAGAACTTTTGAGAGGAGGCGGTAAGAATGATATCATCTACATAGAGAAGTAAATAGGCAGTGTCAGAAGTTTGATGATACACAAAAAGAGAGGTGTCGGAGAGAGATGGAGTGAAGCCTATTGTTTGAATGAAGGAGGAGAAGCGTTGAAACCAAGCTCGTGGGGCCTGTTTAAGACCGTAGAGAGATTTCTGAAGAAGACATACATGAGTTGGAAAGGATGGATTTTCAAAACCCAGAGGTTGCTGGCAGTAGACAGTTTCTTGAAGGGAACCATGGAGGAAAGCATTTTTCACATCAAGTTGGTGAATGGGCCATGAAGAGGAGACAACAACACTAAGAACGGTGCGAATGGTGCTAGGTTTAACAACAGGAGAGAAGGTTACTTCGTAATCAATTCCTTGTTGCTGAGAAAAGCCACGACAAACCCACCTGGCTTTATATCGTGAGAGGCTCCCATCGGAGTGGAACTTTTGGCGAAAAATCCATTTGCCAGAAACAATATTTGTATTGGGAGGACGAGGAACAAGTTGCCAGGTGTTGTTTTGAAGTAAAGCATTATATTCTTCTTGCATGGCAGCGGCCCAATTGGGATCAAGTAGAGCAGTTTTGTAATTCTTTGGAAGAGAAGTGAGAGATACGGAGGTATGAAGGTTTAGGCGGTCTTGGGGTTGATGAAATCCTGATTTGGCCCTAGTACGCATGCGATGATCATTAATCGGGGCTGCTGTAGGAATAGCACGAGGGGGTAAGGTGGGTACTGGTGAGTCCAGCACAGCGGAAGAGTCGGACGAAGGAGTAGGGCTGGGTGGTGGAGTGGGAGCAGGGCTGGGTGGTGGAGTGAGAGGAGGGGTCGGGGGTGTTGGGGAGGGAGCAGGGGTCGAGGGTGTTGGGTACGTCTCGGGTGGGGTGAGTGTATGGTTGGGATTGGCTATGGTGGGTGTTAATGGTGGTGGTGATAAGTTGTGTTCGGCAGGTAGGGGAGTATATAGTTGAAAAGGACGGGGAGAGGGGGTGTTTGCGGAGCTAGGGGTGTTGGATGGTGTAGTAGTGCGTTGTGAGAAAGGAAAAATGTGCTCAGCAAACGTGACATGACGAGAGACATGAACGTGTCCGGTGTGAAGGTCGAGACAGCGATAGCCTTTGTGCTCGTCGGAGAAGCCGAAAAAAGCACATGGGATAGAGCGTGGTGACAATTTATTTGCAGAAGTGGTGTGGGCATTGGGAAAACAGAGACAGCCGAAAACACGAACCGCGGAGTAGTCGGGGTGGGAAAGAAAGAGGGAATAATAGGGAGTAGTGTTGGGTTTAGTTTTAGAAGGTCGAATATTTAGAAGGAAGGTGGCCATGTGTAGGGCTTCAGCCCAAAACTTAGGAGGCATAGATGATTGAATGAGGAGAGTGCGAACTATATCATTGAGGGTGCGAAGAGAGCGTTCTGCTTTACCATTTTGAGGGGAGGTGTAGGGACATGAGAACCTAAGCAGGATGCCATGTTGTAAGAAGAAAGTACGATTTTTAATGTTATCAAACTCGCGACCATTGTCACATTGGATAAAGCGAATTGGGAGGAAGAAATGAACAGACACATAGCGTTGAAAATTAAGGAAAAGAGAATGGACCTCGGATTTGTTGCGTAGAGGAAAAGTCCAGACAAAGTGGGTGAAATCATCTAGGATAACAAGGTAGTATTTAAAACCCGAAACACTTGCAATGGGAGAGGTCCATAAATCACAATGTATTAATTCAAAGGGATAAGTGCTACAAGAACTAGAGGAACTAAAGGGAAGACGCACATGTTTGCCTAATTGACAAGACACGCAAAACACAGAATTATGAGAGTCCCTATTACATGGTATGGTAAATTCACTAAGCATAGAAGCTAAGACGGCGGAGTTGGGATGGCCCAAGCGACGATGCCAGAGATCGACGGAGGCCAGCATGGATGTTAGAGGGGTGGCGGCAGGAACTCCATTAAGAGAATAAAGATCACCGGAGCTATTGAAGCGAGCGATCTCGGCTTTGGTCAGGTAATCCTTCACAGATGGACCAAAAGGGTCAAATTCAGCCGAAACTAGATTGTCGCAAGTAAATTGGCGAACAGAGATAAGATTTTTAATGAGGGCGGGTGCAACTAGAACATCGCGAAGTAAAAGAGGTTTGGTGGAAGAGGGAAGTTGAGCCTGACCAACACAATATATAGGAATAGATGATCCATCTCCAAGGATAATGGAAGGGAAAGGAGATTTAGTGCAAGAAGATAACCAATTACTAGATGCAGACATATGACTAGAGGCCCCTGAATCAAAGATCCAATCTGTACCTGAGTTTCCTTGTGCAGCAAAGTTATTCATGGCCTGGAGAAAGGCAGCTTGATCCCAGCTCGGCGTCGCAGGTGAGGGTGGCGTCGGAAGCAGTGCCGGCGGATACGATGGTGAAGGCAGTAGGGCCGGCTGGGGAGTGTAGTAGGCATTGGCCGGCTGTGGTGGGGCTGGCGTCGGGAGCAGGGCCGGCTGAGGTGTGTAGTAGGCGCCGCCATCGGTGCTGTAATGACCATAAGGAGCATACGTCGGGGCGGCGTGATAGGCATTGGCCGGCTGTCGGGGGTTGAGAACCCCGGGAGCACCAGTAGGCGGCCGAAGGCCGGGTTGCCAGGCACCTGAGTATGTCGGCGGAGCACCGAGGGTGGACGGAGCGGACCAGGGCATGGGCCATGCTTGAACAAGCCCCGTCCAAGGATCATGAGGAGGCCGCCATGCAACCGCAGATGGAGCACTGGTGGGTGGTGCGGGACTCGGTGCTGGTGATGTCGTAGCCGGAACCGAACGAGTCGGCGGCGGCCTGTAGATAGGGTTTTTGCCGCGGTAGTTCGGACTAGGACGCCAGCCTGGGGGCGGTTCAACAGATGACGATGCGGACGGCCCGGCGGCAGGAGCCGGCCTGGAAGGCGGCGCTGGTGTAGACGACAGAGGAGGACGAGCCGCAGCATGAAAGACCTTGGAGCGAGAGTCCTTGCGAGCTTGTGTTTCCGCCGCGAGTTGTAGCAAGGAACGTACTTCAGCGAAGGTAGGAGGGGGCCGTATCATCGGTATGAACGAGGCTTGCTTGTCAAAGTCTTCGCTGAGGCCGACGACGACGATATTGATTAGCTGTGAGTCGCTAACTGTATTGCCGAGTTCGCGGAGCTCATCGCCAATGGTCTTAACGCGCTGGCAGAACAGGTTCACCGGGGCGTCTCCTTGCACCATATTGCGAAGCTCGGTGTGGAGAGCGTTTTTCCGAGCGTCGGTGTTGCTTTGGAAGAGCTGACGGAGGGAGTGCCAGATGTTGGCAGCGGTGGCGCCGTCGTGATCGAGCATGTTGAAGATCTCGGTGGTGATGCGGGTGTAGAACCACTGGACGATCGCGAGGTCGTCTTTCAACCATTGCGGATCGTCGGGGCGGGGAAGACAGTTGGCGACGACATGCGAGCGCAGGTTGCAGCGGCCGAGGTGGAGATCGAAGAGATGTCTCCAATGGTAATAGTTGTGGGCGGCGAGATCAAGAACTATGGGGATGTAGGGGCTGACGTCGGAGATTGTGTCAGCAAGAGATATTGGTGCGGCGAGGATGGGTGCAGGGTAGTTTTGTGGAGCTATGGTGAGGGCCGAGAGAGAAGCGGCCGCGGCGTTGGCAGCCTTGGCGATGAGTGCGGCCCGGCGCTCGAAGTAGCCGGGCGGCGGCGGCGGCGGTGGCGTTGGCGGAGCCATACCCTAAACCCTGGGACCGGTATCTGATACCATGAAAGCTGAATAAAACTGTTGCTTATTATGATTTGGTGCGGCATACAAGAGTATATAAGAGGGTACAAACCGACTTGGGGTAGGGGTACAAAACTGACTTGGACTAGAAGTCGTATACCATAATGACTACTCTAACACCTTGTACGAACCGGGTGTGGAGTGGGTCGCCTTCGTTGTTCGCAGCGAGTGGCTGGCTGACGTTGTTGTATGTCTCATTTCTCTTCTTCTATAAAGCTAAGGTATGCAATTTGCGTACCTCGAAAAAAAATGCAGGCTAAACGAAAAGGCTGAACTCATCAAGTCTGAGCATGAGGACACCGCCAACAACGCGACTTTGGCATGGAGAGGGGCCAGGTGGTGATGTTTGCTTCAACGAGGAATAGCTATTTATAGTTTAATTTCAGTATCTTTTTATGTTTAGTGTGGAAGTATTATGTGTAAAAAATCACGGAGTTATCAAATCTAGTTTGAAATGGCTATTTGTGCAAACTTTTTTCTTTTGAGAACTTAGAATTTGGAAAAAGATGACTAGGTTTGAAAAGTCTATAACTCGTCAAAACTTGAGGGGTTAAGGGTTTTTTTTTTGTGAGTTGTTCATCTTTAGTAGAAGAGCTAGAGATGCTCCAAGACGTAGAGCCGTGACACGCTGACACGAGCCGAGTTTGCCAAGTGACAGTGATACCACTGACGGATACAACACCACTGCTGCCACGAGATAATTGTTTGTCAAAAGCAGATGGATGTATCATTTTTTGGATAGCTTTGCGTGATGCTAATCAATCTACTCCAGATTCTGCCTTCAGTAGCGAACTATCAGTAAGTACAAGATATCATGCATCTCAACAACCAGAATAAGATACCTAAGTTGGCTGCTCTTTCCAGATTTGTTGAATATTATAGTCGTGTGCTATCTAATGTGGAATGCACGAGTCATTAAAAATTCGGAGCTAGATCTCGAACAAGCCAGTAACACGGGGTGTTTACGGACTAGCATCCATCCCCGCAAGCATAATTTGCTAGCAGACCACTAAGCCGCATCACATCGCCACATAATGCCACTACAGATAGCCTGGCGAAAGTAATCGGTGATCAACAAAGTGTAGCTAGATCTTTGGGGCGATACGCGCGATGATTAGGATCACGGGTTCGGCTGAAAGTTAGCTCGATCAGTGGTAATAATTTCTGCGGAGAAGCTCGGTAGAGTATCTCGTACCAAACCACCGCCACTTGAAAAGCTCGGAAGATGCTCCACTTGTCAACTAAGTGAGTGGCATCCCAGATGTGCCTTACATGAAGAGGCTCGAGTTGAGCTAATCGGGATAACTAATGTACGGACGTCGCAGTAACGAGACCTGAGTACGTGACGCAGTCTCAATGAGGTCATACATACGTGCACCGCACAATTAGTAATGCTTCCGAAAAGTAGCAGGGCTTTCCCGCCTTTCGGTTCGTTCCCGACCTTTGAGATGTTCCGTTCGAGAGCACTGTCGTCTGTCGATCAAAAGCAGTTTACCCCGAAAGAGATGCTGAGTTGAGCAGCAGAATATGTTGTTAGGTTATATCCATTTTATCCTCAGTGACGACACATATGCATGCCAGCGGTAGATGCGCATGCATGCACCTCGCTGTGACTGTGCGGCCGACGACTCCTGTGGGCTGTGCGTAGGTCGGACGCCGGACCCGGGGGCGTCGTCGGGTTGCCCAGAGCCGTGCACGGTAGGCCGCTTGGCACGGACAAAAGAATGCCTGGGGCATTGGAGTCCGTCCATTGCATCGGCCACTCTCCGGCGTCCATAGTCGAAACACGGGCACGCGCAGCGTTCGACCGACTCTGGTGCGTGCGTGCATGCATGATGCCTGGCTGGCACCGCCTAGAAACTTGACCGGAGATTTTAGTGAGGTGGAACTAGAAGAACCGGAGTATATCCTGATCGTTTTTTCTTTTGTTTCTCGCATGCGCAGGTTTGGTCTTACATAACTTTCTACTTTCTTTTTTCCGTTTTATATAGCTTATCTTAAAAAAATAGGTTCCCTTTTTCATAAGTCTCAATTTGATTGTTGTCCATCACATGTTCAGATTTTAAGGAGCATTAAATCATTGCATGCAAGGATTAACAGAAAATTGATCAATACATGCATACATTACAATTATTGCATTGGTAAACATATTTTTTTAGAAAAACAAGCGCATTAATTAACGGTAACGATAACGCTCGAACGACAGTTTTCTGAGCTCCCGTCCCGAACGCCCTTGTTCCCGTTGGATCGAGTGCGCCAATCTTGGCGCACGATCCTCGCCACGTCATCGTCAGGGCATCGTTCGCGTCCAGCCGAAGTCACGTCGAACGATATTTTTACTTATCTGCTCGCCGCCGCCCCCCTCCTTTTCTTCCTGCCCCCTGTTCTCTTCTCACCCACTCATCCTCTTATCCCACCATCTCAGAGGTTCCTAATCCTCTCCACCGGCGAGCTCCAGCTCTCCACTCTCCATCGATTTAGGTCGTGCTGCGGCGGCGGCAGTCCGCGGATCCAGGCGACAGTCCGCGGATCCAGGCGTTTGATGCGGGCGGAGGCGGGATTTTGCTTGGGGCGGTGGTGGTGGACGGGTGTGGTCATGGCGAGCAGCAGGAGTGGTGGTGGTAGTAGAGGCTGCGAGCTGGTGGTGGCCACGGCTGCACGATGGCCGGGGGAGAAGTGCGCAGCGGCAAAGCTGGTGCCGACGAGCCATGGTGGCCGGTGCGTGATGGCAAGCACCACGGCGACGAGCAGCTTGGCGGCGAACTCGAAGGGGCAGCGAGATGATGCTTCCACGGTCTGCGGCCAACGGAGATGTTCAGCGCACTCCCCGTGGTGGGCGAGGAGGCCTCGTCCCTCCCGACCAGACCCACCGTGACGCCTGCATCCGCGCAGAGGAGACCAGCCGCCATCCCGGTGGTTGTGGCGGCGATGGCGGCGGCGGTGGCACGCCATGGTCCTTCGAGAGGGATTGCACGGCGCCGGAGGTTGCCGGGTATGACTGTACTGGTGGTGGTCGTGTCATCCGGGGGGCAAGGTATGTTGTTTGTTCTGGAGCTCATGGCAAGTCACAGATAATTATGCATTCTCCCTAAAAATGATGGCATTTTTTGTTTTGCAGGGATGGCAAGTTGATGTGCACCCATACTGCATTCTTGTCATGTTTTTGTTTGGGAAACAACAATATCTTGCCATGGCAAATTGATGCATTTTTTGACATGTGCAGTAGATGTGTTGGCAATTTTTAAGCCAATAGTTACTATGGTTAGTTCAATTTGTAGTTTCATTCAGTAGTAGAGTTGTCATGGCCATTTTGCCTCCTGTAGTATGCGGCGGTTGTCGCCCAACTTTTGCAGGTAAGAAATTTGGAGGCCCAATTTTCCAGCAATTTGTATTAGTAGCTCATGGCAATTTTCACTAGTAAAGTATATGATAAACATGAACTACATCTACCAGTTGAGTTGTCCAGTGTCACCAATTCATAAACACGGCAATTTTTTGCTCACATCTCTCGTGCCAACTAGGATGGTCAATCCCTGGTTATTTGTATGTTCATGAAAAACATATTTCTGTACTAAATTGCCATGAGATACAGGCCGGGGTTGGAGCTGTAGTGCCACTTCGTCAAGACCAACGGCCGCCGCGGCTTCCTCGTTGACATCCTCGCCCTGGTATAACCTACTCATGTGCTTTTCAAAATTACCAACATGGCATTGTTAAGATTTTTGTGCAAATCATGCTTTTTGACTGAACTGTGAGTGTTTGCGCTGAATCATGCTTGTTAAGAGGAGATTATCCTGTAAATTTTACTTTTCTTTGCCATGTCAATTTTTTTACTTTTAAGTTGCCATGGCAAATTTTTACCTTAATTGCCATGGCAACTTTACTTGTAAGTACATGGCAAATTTACTTGAACATACATGGCAAATTTTACTCTGTTTTGCCATGTCAAAAAATGTACTATTAACTTGCCATGGCAACTTTACTTGTAAGTAGATGGCAAATTTACTCGACATACATCGCAAATTTTACTCTTTTTTGCCATGTCAAAATTTTTATTATTAAGTTGCCATGGCTAATTTTTACCTTAATTTCCATGACATCTTTACTTGTAAGTACATGGAAAATTTACTTAACATACATAGCAAATTTTTACCATGGCCAAATTAACCTTTTTATTGCCATGGCAAAATTAGCTTTTTATTGCCATGACAATTTTTATTTAACATATGGAGCATGGCAAGTTTGACTTCTATTTTTTCCATGGCAAAAATACTTTGCATCGATGGCAAATTTTGTCCTTTTCCACCATTCATGGTAATTTAGAAAACATGGCAAATTTTGCATCTATTTTTTCCATTCTTGTTCTTTGCTTCTATTTGACTATGGTACATTTACTTTACAAAACATGGCAATTACTACTAAACAAAAGATTGTGCATTTTTGTTTCTGCTCAACATGATGACAATTTTTGATCCACATTTTTTGACTCTTCATTTATATAGTAAAAATAGCATACATATTTTTAATCTACATTTTCTTTCCATCATGGTAGAGATGAAAAATTGCCATGAACATTTATCTTTTTCGACATTTGCATTAAAAGATTTTTTTACCATGGAAAATTTTGCTTATAAAGATCATGGCAATTTTTTTGGCTTCAACCCATAGTGATTTTTTAGTAGTATCTTGTTCTTTATCTTATATATCTATCACGACAAAATTATTTTTGGACCATTTCAATTTTTGTTGAGTATGGCAAAATCCAACCTTTATTATTCACAGCCAGAAGTGGGCTTTCTTAGTCAAAATAGTTTTTGGGCAAACTGGGCTTTATTTTTCTTTTATTCAACGCAAAAAAGGCCTAGAGTGATGGTGTTCGGGCTGGGCGCTTCTCGTCCCGAACGGCATCGTTCGATCTATTGGCACCCCCGCACCAAACGACTCGTTCGGTCTGGGAGAGCCCCAGACCGAACGTTCGGCAGATATCGGCATCCATTAATTAAGTGCTTTTACAAACTACTACAAAAATTATTTCACAACTCATCAACTACCTTGGTTGGTGAGATTTTTGAATTGAGCCCTATAAATCGAAAAAGAGGTAGTATTTGCCAGCGTGTCTTTTGTGTTTGTGCGGTGATGATGCATCATAGCTATGCAAAGGATGGATATTTGCTCATCATGCTTTATTTTAAGCCAATAAAATTTATGTCTTGTCCAATAAAACATCCATACACACATGCACGTGGCGGTACGTAACTAGCTATAGTTCAATTCAATCATGTGCTGGAGCCAGCTACGTGCTCCTACGTGGATTCTGTTGATCTGGTTTACGCTTGGGACGGGCCACAGGCTGTGCGTTGAGCTTTCACGCGTGCTGGAACCTGGCTGCCTCGCGTCTCCTGCGGGGTTCGGATGATGGGAAAAAAGCGCATCGAGAAAGGCGGGGGCGCACCACTGCCACGGGCGCCGTCCTTCCCAAGCAACGCGAGCGAGCGGGAAAACTTTCAGCATATACTATACTCCTATACGTGCCCGACCAGCGCGCGGTGCCGGCCACATCACCAGTCATTGCTCCGTTATCCGTTTTGTCCTCTACTGCTGGGCTTCTCACCAACGGGAGGTCCAGTCGCTTTCGCCAATCACCCCCTGTCCGTCCTCGCGACCTGCTGAAGACACACGAGTCAGAGTGCCGGCGTTCATACTCTGAACCTCGGCACGAAGCAAACGATCGAGCAGTGGTCAGTGGATTCGAGTGCGTGCATGGATGACGCCTGGCTGGATGGAAGCTGGCTGGCACCCTCGCGCAAATACAATTTTAGAATTAAGATTATTTTGGGACGGAGGGAGTAGGCGTTGTAGCCGCACGGTGGTACGTACTCGCTGTGATAGTAGTTCATCAAGTTTATGCACGGGCCACGAGCGAGCTGTGCGTTGAGCTTTGCCGCGTGCTGGAGCCTCGCTGCCTCCCGTCTCCTACCGGAATTGAACCACCCTGCACCGGGTGGCCCTCACCTCCACCGACCTCTCCATGTAGTGAGAACGCGCGCGAGCGTGCGTACATGCATCCCCACCACGGCACACTCGCTCCTCGCCACTCCACCACCTGGCACCTGCCCCCGGCCCGGCCGCGGCTTGGCACTCGAGTTCGAGTAAAACAAGAGAGTACCACCACGGCCTTGACTGCCTGACCGCCTCCAGTCCACACTCCCAAGTCCTCCTCCGCTTCTCCTCCTCATCCATCCGGCCGTGACCGGTTGGTGCAGTGGGCTCCGGCACGTACCCGCCCCTTCGGCTCTTTCCCGGCCCGTCCATTCCCTCCTTGGCGACCCCATTTGTTTCCTCAAAAAAAAAAAATGGCGACCCCATTTGCTTGGCTATTTATACCCCTACCAGCTGGTGCCAATTCCGTCCTCAATGCACACAAACTCCTTCCTCATCACCAAGCCACCGGGTCAGAGACAGCGCGGCCGCAGAGAGCGAGCAAGCAGCTAGTACACCTCTGCTGCAAGTCCGCAATGTCGGCTAGCAGCCGCGCTCCGGCCAACCGCTGCGTCTGCAAGACGCCGTCGGGGAACCCGCTGCCGCGGCGGGGCCAGGTCAAGGAGAGCATCGCCAAGCACATCGCGGCGGCCGCCGTGGCCACGGCGTCGGCGCTCGTCTGCGACGCGGGCGGCAAGAAAGGCGGGGCCGCCAAACCGCCCGCCGCGCCCGCCGGCGCCAACAAAAAGAAATGAGAAGCCGATCGCCGCAGCAAAGTGTCATTGCTTGTCCGAGTGTCCGACAACCCTATATGGTATGCTTGCACACCACCTAGCAAGCGCGCTGGTTCATGTGCCAGCTCTACTACTTTTGTTAAGGTTTGTTCGTGTTCGTGTAGTGATCACCACCTTGACGGGACGTCTATCGCTGTCTCGTGCGTGCATGCGAGGATAACTTTCACTTCCTCGCGGCACTCGTCTTGTTGTTCTGCTATGTTTTGTTCTTGTTGTTTCGTCGTCAGGGATGTACGTACTAGGGAGAGGTGGGGAAGTATTATCGCCTGATCTTCCTTGTTATATGTAATGTGTGTGTACTGCATATACAGTGCTAGTGTGGATTAAGTGTTTTGGGTGGTTCCCCTGATCTCCCGAATCAAAACATGCATGCATGATCTTGCTGTTTGGGGTGAATTTGTCAGGTATTGACGCCATGGCACATCACATAGGATAGATTATAGTGTCTACTTGCGACAGGCTGCTGTTACTACTTCTGTAAAGAAGTTATCCATGCCAACACATAAAGAACTTGGGGAAAGGTATGGGGGTTGTTAAGAAAGATTTCGGAGTGTAAAACATGAGTTGACCCATCGTGTTGACGAAAAGTGGGAAACGATACGTTGGCGCCCAAGCTTATACGTTTATAATTAGCTGTCGGTCCACATGTGTTTCAAGTTCAACATAATTTATATCTTCCGATCCGAATATTACAAGCCAAAACGAGATCTCACCCCTGGCCGAAAGTAACCCAAACTACTTCTTTTTTTTGAAGTGAGTAACCCAAACTACTAGTACCTCGAAGCGAGCCACCGGGCCACGCCATCGATCAATATCGCTGGAAAGTCTGGAATCACCTGTGTGCTCTCGGTGACAACTGACAATGGCCGATGTACTCACTCACTCGTCAAAAGTGTACTCGACAAAAGTAGAACCAGGGAGAATGCATCTGCCACTCTGCGTGGGACTTTTTGTGGATGCTGCTACTCGTTTTGCTCGTAGGACCTGTGGGGCAAATTTGACCTATAGACGAAATCAAATCACAGAATGAACTATCCATGAAACTATTTCACGCGGCTGACCTTTTTGTGTGACGCCCGACACGAAGGCGCCACACTACACTATGCAGCGCCTCACAGATAGGCGCTACACGGCCAGCGTCGCACCCGTGTGATCAGAAAATTACTAAGTCAGTGTGCAGCGCCTGAGAGCTAGGCGACACACTATACAGTGTAGCGCCTAGCTCCTAGGCGTTGCACTAGTGCAGCGCCTAGCTCCCAGGCGTTGCACTAGTGCAGCGCCTCAGAGTTAGGCGCCACGGGTCAGCCGCGTGAAATAGTTTCATGGACAGTTCATTCTGTGATTTGATTTCGTTTATAGGTCAAATTTGTCAAATTTGCCGACCTGTGACGATAGGGGCGGCGTTGCTTCGTAGCATTGGCCGGGTGGTATGGGCTTTGGACGAGAGTCACGAGACGATCTCGAGGCAGCAAGCTGCGAAGATGTTGCATTCTGAACTTGCCGACGTCTGAGCAATCCCTTGTTCTTCAATACGCCACACTAACGTATCCCATCATGCTGTTACATAAGATGTCGGCTAGAATTACTGGTTGGAGAGGAAAACTTCTTTCATGTGAAGCTAAGCTGGTGTTGATCAAATCTTGTCTAGTTTTTTTTTTTTTGCGAGAAAACTGACAATCTATTCGCAACTGTCATGGTATTGCCAAGACCATCAGAGCATCTCCAACAGGCGCGCGGTTGCGTGGCGTGCTAATTTTTTTCAGCGCCGAAACAACTTTTTTAGCGCGCAAGAGGGTGTTTGCTTTACCAAGTGCTGCAAAATTTAGCGTGCCGCTATAGCTCCAGCAGGTGCTGCAAAATCCAGCGCGCACGAGGAGCCGGTGCTTGAAAAAAAATATGAAACAACACATAGTTCAAATTCATAGCATAAATTCAAGCCCCACACCACAAGCTAGTCCATTCGATGCAAATAAAAGTTGATAAAACGATGCTACGATGCAAATATAACTAGATAAATGCGTTGACGTAAACTACTCGTCCTCCTCGGTGGTGTAGTCCAACGACGTAAACGCGTCGACCCACCGAGGATCATCCTGGTCCCAGATCGACGCAGGTCCCAGCTCACACTGGGCTTCCGCCAGTGCCTTCCGGGCATGCTTGACCGCCTGACGCGCAGCTTGCTTCGCCCTCCTTTGCGCCCAGAACTCGTTCTCGGCGACAACATCTTGCGGAAAGCGCTTGCGCCACACAGCAATTGCGTGCTCATCCGCCTCGGCAATGAGGAGGCGGCGCTCCCGCCTCCGTTGGACACGGCGATCCCCCTCGGTGACTAGTCGCGGGGGAGGCGCGAATTCCTGCGCCTGCTCACGTGTCCGCACGTCGGAGAAGTTAATATGCGCCCGTGGCCTCCCGAGGCGCGATGCCGCTGCGTCGTACGCGCGGGCGGCCTCGTGGGCGGTCTCGAAGGTTCCGAGCCCAAGACGTGTATCGCCAGAGCGGATCTCCGCGTAATACACGCCGGAGGGGCGGAGGCGGACGCCGCGGAAATCCCGAGCTTCTCCGAGGCGCGGCGGCATGGCAGGGCGCTGGAAAAGACAGGGGGAGAAGGTGCAGCGGCGGCGAGACGCTGGAAGAGGCTGGGGAGAAGGCGCGGCGGCGGGAGGGGGGCACCGGAAGAGGCGAGGAAGAAGGTGCGGGGGAGGAAAAGGGTGGCGGTTGGCGGGCGCCCGCACCCGGCTTTTATCCAGCGCGTTGGACGCCGCGCGCCATTTTTTTTTTGCTTGCCGAACTTTCACGCGCCTGCTGGAGTGCGCCAAACGGCCTCTCGCGAGCCAAATAGCCCTTTTTCAGCGCGTGCTTAGCTAACGCGTCTGTTGGAGATGCTCTTAGAAATTAAAATTACATCCATATTACCATCAAATCTTGTCTAGACCGTTTGCATCTATATGTTATCCTTTTTAAATTCCCTAAATAAGTTTTAAATTTATTTATTTTCAAAATAAAGGCAAAAGTTTTGTCTCATTTACTAATTAAGAAGAAGAGAGTTGCCAATTAGTACACAGAAAACCGGATGAAAATTGTGACGGGCTTTAAATTTGATCGAAACTCAAACAGCTCATTGTTTGGAGTGAACCTGATGGGGATAAAAGAAATCCACTTGGCAAATTTGTCATCACTGTGCATGAGAAAATAATTTGGTGGGGTGGGGTGGCCGGGTGGGTGCTCCCAATCTGCAAGATCTGAATGTTTGTCTTCTAGGCTCATGGCTAAAGGTTCAGTTCATTAGGGACGCTTCCAAGATACCCCTTCCCTCCTCAATTAGTGTGATAGTGAGAGCCAAGAATGAGAAGTGACTCTAATCCCACTCACTACAGAGCAAATACTAACCCACGTGTGACTCCAAATAAAGCGAGCCAACTTGTTCCCGGACCCCAGCAGAGATGGCCAGTTTATTAATGAAGAAGAACGCGGCGCAATCTAGCAGAACGTGCCTGAAAACTTGGGCAGCCTCGTGGTGCCGGTCGCCAGGAACAGCTTCAGGAGATGAGATGGCCAGCCAGGCCGAGCAGCAGCTTCTCGACCAATTTAGCTATAAGTGTGGTGTGGGTGCTTGATATCTATACATAGGGATTGTGTGCAAGTTGAAGCAGAGTGGTTTTTTCGTAAAAAAATGCTTTCGCCCCGCTTTATATATAGAGCCACGATCAACAACTTCGGATACAAACGCACGCCATCACAACACATGCACACATCCAAGACAGGATACGTAGGCGCTGAGCGCAGCAACACCACCCCTAACTACGAAGAGATGAAGCCGCATACGATGAACCGTGGGCTCCAAAACGGCGCTTTCAGGAAGGATACGACACCGGAACGCCGCCACCGCCCGACCCGAGAGTCAGAGTTTCCTCTGAAGCAACACAACGGGCAATGAGAGCCGTGACGACGCCTTTAAAAAGGGAACGAGCTTTTCAAGGGTGCAATAGAACGCCCAGCATGCACCGGCCGGCAGCCAACTCTACTACTACTTCTGTTAAAAGGTTTGTTCGTGTAGTGATCACCACCTTTACGTGACGTCTATTTCTGTCTCGTGCGTGCATGCGAGGATAGGTTTCACTTCCTCGCGGCACTTGTCTGTTTGTAGCAGGGGGGTCAGCTATGTTTTGTGTTCTTCCGTCGTCAGGGATGTACTCGTAGAGGTCGGCAAGTATTATCGCCTGATCTTTCCTGTTATATGTAATGTGTACCTACTGCATATACGGTGCTAGTGTGGATTAAGTGTTTTGGTGGTTGCCCTGATCTTCTTAATCAAAGCATGCATGATCTTAAATGTTTGGCGTGAATTTGTCAGCTATGGACGCCATGGCACATCGGACAGAAAGTTGCAGCGTCTACTTGCGACAGGCTGCCGTTACTACTTCTGTAAAGAAGTTATCCATGCGACCACATAAAAGACTTAGGAAAGGTATGGGGGTTGTTATGAAAGATGTAGTGAAAGGTAGGGAGTATAAAACATGGGTTGACCTACGTGTTGACGAAAAGCACAAATGATCGATGCATTGGCGCTCAAAGCTTTACGTTACTAATTCGCTCTCGGTCCTCAATTGTTTCAACATAGTAGTTTATACTGTGCGAACTAGCGGAACGTCTTGCCTTCTCAGGCCGACGGCTTCGTGTTATATAGATGGGGCGCACCTCCCATAACAGCGCATACATTGGTTGAGATTACATTCTTGGAGATAAAGAAAGGAGGTAGAGATAAGAGGGTACATGAGATAAACATTATACTCTAACTACCTAACCAACTCCTATGATGCGCCTCATGAAGATATACGCCGGTCATGTAGATATTGATGTGTTTAACACCCTCCCTTAATCACAACTCCATTAAGTTGAGATTATACTTGAAGTTTTCAAAACTCTTGACCGGCAATGCCTTTGTGAATGCAATTTGATCACTGGAATGCACAAAATGAATGTCAAGTTGTTTGTGAGCCACCCTCTCTCTGACAAAATGAAAATCTATTTCAATGTGTTTGGTCCTGGCATGAAACACTGGATTAGCTGAGAGATAGGTGGCACCAAGGTTATCACACCACAAACATGGAGCTTGTTTACTTTTTATACCAAGTTTCTTGAGCATGGATTGAACCCATATGATTTCAGCCGTGGCATTTGCCAACGCTTTATATTCTGCCTCTGTACGTACTAGATCTGGAGACTGTAGCTTGCTTGCGAGCACACCATGAAATTAAGTTGGGTCCAAAGAAAATAGCAAAGCCACCAGTAGAGCGTCTATCATCAAGACAGCCTGCCCAATCAGAATCAGAGAATACACTGACAAGTGTAGAGGATGACTTGCTAAAATTGAGACCCATGCTTAATGTGTTTTTGACATATCTAACTATCCGTTTGGCAGCAGTCAAATGAACAGTAGTAGGTGCATGAAGGAACTGACATACTTTGTTGACAGCAAAAAAAATATTAGGCCTAGTAAGAGTAAGATATTGAAGAGCTCCTACCAAGCTTCTGTATTTTGTGCTATCCTCTTGAGTCAAGAGAGTCCCTTGTGTGAGAGATAACTTTTCTGAGCTGGATAGTGGAGTAGGTGTAGGTTTACAACCCTGTAGACCAGCTTTTCTTACCAAGTCAACTGCATACTTTTCTTGGAAAAGATGAAGTCCATCCTTGTGCCTCTTTACTTCAATCCCAAGAAAATAATGCAAGTCTCCAAGATCCTTCAAGGCAAAGTCTGCACTCAAATCTTTTAACAACCCTATGATAGCTTCATCAGATGAACTTGTCACAATAATATCATCAACATATATCAAGACAAATATGCATGTATTGAACTTGTTGTAGATGAACAGAAAGGTGTCAGACTTTGAAGGGACAAAACCAAGTGTTTGCATTTTGTGACAGAGACGGGAGTACCATGCTCTTTGTGCCTGTTTCAAACCATAAAGTGCTTTGTCCAACTTGCAGACATGAGAGGGTGCACTTTTACTTATGAACCCAAGAGGTTGTTTCATATATACCTCCTCTTCCAGAACACCATGAAGAAACGCGTTCTGAACATCAAGTTGCCTGAGACTCCATCCCCTGGAAACGGCAATAGACAAAACAAGACGAATAGTGGCAGCTTTAACAACTGGACTAAATGTGTCCTCGTAATCTATGCCATACCATTGTTTAAAACCCTTTGCAACGAGCCTAGCTTTGTAGCGATCAATAGTTCCATCAGATTTCCTCTTTATTTTGAATACCCACTTGCAATCACTTAAATTTTTACCTTGCTGTGGGGGAACCAAATGCCAGGTTTTATTTTTCTTGAGTGCCATGTATTCTTCATTCATAGCATTTTTCCATCTTTCATCACCAAGTGCTTCCTGAAGCGTTTGGGGTTCACCTGTAGAACAGACCATACCGTATTTGGTTATGTGTTTATAATTAACAGGATGTACTACCCCATGTTGTAGTCGTGTACGTCATGACGGTGCAGCATCGGGATCCTCGGCCACAGAAAATCCCGAAGCAGAAGCTCCTGTAGCAGAATCTGCTCCCGTCGGATCTTCTATGGCAGTTTGATCAGGTGCAGCATGTTCTGTAGGCGCAGAAGATCCCGGGTCCTCATCATTGGTGGATGATGGCGGATCAGCCTCGAGGCGGACGCCAGTCTTCGGCGCGCGCGTGGGGGCACAGGAGTCCGCGTCCGGTCCCGCAGCAGATCCGGACCCCGTGTCAGGTCAGCGAATCTGGTCGCGCCGCTTGTACGTGACCGGCTGGTCACGGAAGCGCGCGCCGTCCTGGCGAACCACATGCTGCCGCGTGTCGGACGGGCGTTGGCGCGGAGAGGCGCCTGGGCCGCCACCAGTTGGAGCGTGACGCGCGGCGTGCGCTGGGCTGGGGACAGCCACACGACCGGCTGGCGCTGTCGCCTGCGCGTTTGGCGCGTCTGCCGGCACCGATCCCAAGGGGGATCGACTGAACTGCTGCTGCGGAGCCAATCCCGAGGAGGATTTGCCTCCTGGATGCGGACACATGCGATATGGAACTGCCGGCGCGTTTTTTTCACTGATTTCTTCATTATTTTCGCTGTTATCTCCTGGAACATCATCAGAAAACTCATGCACATCATTAGTAGCAGGATTAGTCAACAGTTGATTATCATAATTCGGACCCCCTTGATCAATGGTGGTAAGATGAGTAGGTATGAGGAGAATTTCTTCTCGGAGGCGAGCACCGGCATTTGGGTGTAGGGTGACGAAAGGAAATTTTGTTTCGTCAAAAACGACATCACGGGATATATAGACACGGCCAGTGGATATATCTAAACACTTGACACCTTTGTGTTGAGGGCAATACCCTAGAAAAGCACATTGTT
Source organism: Aegilops tauschii subsp. strangulata (assembly GCF_002575655.3). Classification (NCBI taxonomy): domain Eukaryota; kingdom Viridiplantae; phylum Streptophyta; class Magnoliopsida; order Poales; family Poaceae; genus Aegilops; species Aegilops tauschii. The sequence continues at coordinate 468,211,601 of NC_053037.3, read as the reverse complement.
TTGAGTGAAGCATGAGTTTTCTTTTGTTGTATGGGCGAAGATTGGGCCAACAAGCACACCCAAACACGCGAAGAGATTTATAGTCTGGTTTGGTGTGAAGAAGTCTTTCTACTGGAGTTTGATTATTGATGACTCGACTAGGAAGCATATTAATGATATGAACAGCAGTAAGAAAGGCCTCATCCCAAAACTTGAGGGGCATGGAGGCTCCTGCCAGGAGAGCTAGCCCGACCTCAACTATGTGTCTGTGCTTCCGTTCAGCGGAGCCATTGTGTTGATGGGCATGAGGGCATGAGACATGGTGTGATATGCCAAGTGTTTGGAAGAAGGAGTTGAGTTTTTCATACCCCCCCCCCCCCCCCCGCCCGGTCCGATTGGACTGCAATAATTTTGCTATCAAATTTTCGTTCAACCAAGGCTTGAAAGTTTTGAAAAACTTGAAAGACATCATATCTCTTTTTGAGAAGGTAAATCCACACAAATTTGCTATAGTCATCTATAAAGCTTACATAATACTCATGTCTACCAACAGAAGTGGGAGCAGGACCCCACACATCAGAAAAGATCAATTGAAGTGGTTTGGTAGAGACACTAGTAGATACTGGATGCGGTAATTGATGACTTTTAGCACATTGACAAGAATCACAAATAGTTTCGACATTTCGCTCACCAACAAATGGGAGTTTATTTTTCCTAAGCAATCTTTCAACTAAAGAAAAAGCAGCATGCCCTAATAGATCGTGCCACCGTGTTGACGAAACTTTGACAACACCATTGGCTTGTTTATTGAGTCTCCTAAGCTCCGGAATCAACGGGTAAAGCCCCCGAACACATCTACCTCGATAGAGAACCTTCTTCGTGGCCTGGTCCTTGATCAAAAAGAAATAAGGATGAAATTCGAGGAAAACATGATTATCAAGGGCAATTCTATGAACAGAGAGGAGACTTTTAGCAGCACTGGGGACATGCAAAATTTTCTTGAGATGAATTGGACGGTGAGGGGTACGAAAAGTAGAATGACCAATGTGACAAATCTGCATACCTTCTCCACTTGTCGTGTGGATGTGATCTTTTCCACGGTACTTGTCTTTCATCGTGACCTTCTCAAGCTCATTGGTGATGTGATTGGTGGCGCCGCTATCAACGTACCAATTTGTGTCGATGCCGTAGGATCCATCAGCCGCGGCAGCCACTTTTTCTTCATCTTGGGAGTCCTCGTCATCTTCATCATAACGATACCAGCAATCCTTCGCGGTGTGCCCTGGCTTACCGCAAATTTGGCAGCGAGGCATCTTTGGTCGGGCCCGAGGTGGACCGCCGCCACGACGACCGCGGGATGCACCAGAGCGGCTGTTGCCGCCGCCACTGTTTCCGCCACCACCGTGTCCTCCAGATCGCCCCTTGGCGCGAGAAGAGCCACGGCCACGTGATCCACCACCACGGCCACGCACCGCGGCGTTGGCAGAGGAGCGGAAGCCGCCGGTGCCCGAGTGATTAAACTGGGCCATGCGCTGGTCGAAGTTGCTGAGCATGGCGTAGAGCTCGTCGAGGGAGACCGGCGTGACGCGTGCGTCGAGGGCGGAGACGAGGGGCTGGTAGTCGACGTCGAGGCCGTGGATGATGTAGGAGATGAGTTCGTCGTCTTGGATGGCCTTCCCTGCAGCGGCAAGCTCGTCGGCGAGGCCACGGAGAGAGGCGAAGTAGGCGGCAACCGTCTGGTTGCCCTTCTGCGTGTTGATGAGCGCCGTCTTGATGTTATTCACGCGGCTCATGGACTGCGAGGAAAACATACCTGCCACCGCTGTCCGGAGCGTGTGCGCCGTGGTCACCGTGGTCACCACGATCAGTACCTCCTTGGAGAGGGTGCTGAGCAGGTAGCCCAACACCTGTTGATCCTCCCGGACCCAGATTGGGTGGAGAGGGTTGGGCTCAGCGCTTTCTTTGCCATCCTTGTCCTTGGTGACATGAAGTCTGGCCGGCTCCGGTGTGGTGCCGTCGACGTAGCCGAAGACGCCGGCGCCGCGCAGATGGGGAGTGACCTGCGTGCGCCACAGCACGTAGTTTGTGCGTGTTAGCTTCTCGGTGACTTGCCCATTGAGGGTGGTCTGGGAAGCACCGGAGGAGGAGGAGGAAGACATGGCTAGGCTCGGTAGATGGGATCTCAGTAGATGGGAAGAGATGGGGCTCTGATTACCATGTGCGAACTAGCGGAACGTCTTGCCTTCTCAGGCCGACGGCTTCGTGTTATATAGATGGGGCGCACCTCCCATAACAGCGCATACATTGGTTGAGATTGCATTCTTGGAGATAAAGAAAGGAGGTAGAGATAAGAGGTACATGAGATAAACATTATACTCTAACTACCTAACCAACTCCTATGATGCGTCTCATGAAGATATACGCCGGTCATGTAGATATTGATGTGTTTAACATATACCTCTCGATCCGAATATAACAAGCCCAAAACAAGATCTCACCCGTGGCCACCTTAATCCAATCACAGTTTGACACCTCAAATCCATCCCGTAATAAGCCCGTGAAGGTCCGTCGATGTAGCATTGCTCGGCTGAAAGTAACCCCAAACAACTAGCAAAAGTGCTACACCGACGGACGTTTATAGAAATTTTACGGAGCCTTTTAAAACTGGAATCGCCTCTGCCTACTTAGTGTCAACCGACAATGGCCGATGTACTCATTCCCTCATCAAAAGTATACCCGACAAAAGTAGAGGAGCCAGGGAGAATGCATCCCTGGATTATATCAAAGTTAGCCATGGAATGGCTAGTACAATTGCCACTACAACAACGCATATGAGTAATAATAGAGTTACATTCCCCCATACTTTCCTTGATCTCTCTGATCATGAATAAACATTTTGATAAGTTGCTTTCTTCGCTATTCACCATAGCCACAACCTCCAGACTTTCCGATTCTATGTCAATGGGTAAGCGACTCCATTGCAAAGCCAAGGAGATCACCTGCTGAAGAGCAAAAATTTCCGATTTCAATATATCATGGCAACCAGAAAGGTATCTGCAGCAGCTAAAGATTATAGCGCCGTGATGGCCCCTGAGGACCATACCAGCACCTGCAACTCCATTCAGCACTGACCCATCTGTATTGAGCTTCACACACCCTTGGGTTCGTGGCAACCAGGGGCTATTCACAACAACTGTGTTGTTATGGTACGTGGGCTGTACCAGAGGAAAGCAAGGGCTGGCAACCAGTTTGCCCTTCACACAGTATGCATTAAGGTGGGTCGGTGCTGAATGGAGTTAGCTAGACAAGAATCTGACCGAAACAACAATAAGAGGGGCCGGTTTAGCATGCAGCATTTCATTCCTAGCAATGCCATAATCTCCAGAAAAGCATCAACCGACGAACTCGTATAGGTTCATTCCTAACATGCCTAGGACTTAAGTTACAGTTGCTACGTGACGATCTTGAGACAGCAAGTTGCAAAGATGATTTGAGTAAGCCCTGGTTCTCCAAGATACGCCACATTAACGTATCCCGTCATGTGTAACCAAGGATGCTCGGACAAATCATTGAGTAAATAAAAATAAGAAAAAGAATGAACAAAAAAGAACATCAACAGATATGTGCTGATTCTTGATGCACACACACACCCTAAGGTTATCTAAGATCCACAAATTTTCTTAAAGGGGATAAAAAATACCACAATCCCAGTCACCATATATAAATAGGTTAGTTCAGGTCCGGTCCGCACCAAAGTTTTCCTTATAGGTTTTGCACAAGGCTAGAAAAACCTTGGTGCTGTTATTCACAAGCAACAAAATAACTCCCACAAAGACAACAAGGCAACACAAGGAAACATCAATTGTCATGTGATATCAACACTGGGCATCATCAGTTAATCATCGCTCCCACAAGATAGATGATGATCATATGTAGTCACTTGAAACTTATGTCCACTTGCATCTATGCTCCATCCTTTTGTATCTAATAAATAAAGCAAGTAGGCTGATTTGGAGCCCAAAAATGGAGTACGACTTCTCAATGACCTCCCTGTTGAAGATGATGTCGCCTCGCCTGGTTAATCTTTGGTAGAAGAGCTAGAGAAGCTCCAACAACCTGCTGATGTAGAGCCGCGACACACTGACACGAGTCGGGTTTGCCAAGTGACAGCGATACCATTGACGGATACAGTAGCACTGCTTTTTCGATAAAGGGCAATTTTATTATCCTAAAATGTAGCATCAAGCGAATACAAAGCATTATGAGTAACACCTGACCTCTGCATAACTAGGATGCACACAGCCAAATTCGAAAGTCCGACAAAAATTCATCAAATAAAAAGCGACAAATCGGCAACAGTAGAGTCCTATATACCGACACTATGCCTGTGTCGAAGGAGGTTGTGGATCGATCCGAAGGTTATGCTGCCAGCCATGTCGGGAAAAAACCTCCATAGCCACCTGCTCCAATCGCGTACACACCGCCTTGGACAGCAGTTGGTACTCCGGTCGTTGTAGAATAGACCACGTACGTAGCGAGTGCGTACACCGGAAAATAACCTGCAAAGGAGAAGCATTCTTTTCATTGAAAATCAAATCATTTCTATATAGCCAAAGCAACCAAATTAAGGCATACGCTCCAACCCTTATTAGCATTTTAAAACTATTTGGAATACCGTCCAACCAATGACCAAAAATATTGGCAACACTTGTGGATGAATGCAAATTTGACACTATTTGAATGACTGGCCACGTAGAATGTGCAAACTTGCATTGAAAAAAGAGGTGTTTGATTGTCTCGTCATGAGTACAAAAAACAACTCTTCTTACTCCCTTGCCAGTTGCGTCGTGCAAGGTTGTCTTTAGTTAACACAACTGCCCTACGAAGATACCACATGAAAATTTTCACTGTCTTTAGTGGAATCTTGGACTTCCAAATTTTTTTGTTATTACTGACTGGTACCTCAGAATGTGTGAGCGCACGGTACATAGAGTCTACAGTGAAAAACCCAGATGTCGTAAGGTTCCAGCGAAACACATCCCGGCCTTGTGTCATGTTAACTGTTTGTCAAGTAGATCGATGTAGCTGCCACGAGATAACTGTTTGTCAAGTAGATCGTTGTATCGTTTTTTCGATGGCTTTTCGTGATGCTAATCAATCTACTCCAGATTCCACCTTCAGCTACGAAACATCAGTAAGTACGAGATATCATGCATCCCAACAACCAAGAATAAGATCTCGAAGTTGCTCCACATTTAATAATAGCCATGCTATCAAATGTGGATCGCATGAGTCATAAAAAATTGGGAACTACTCCCTCCGTCTCATAATATAAGAGCATTTTTTACACTACACTAGTGGCAAAAACGTTTTTATATTATGGGACAGAGGGAGTAGATCCTAAACAGGCCACTAACACGGGGGCGTTTAAGGCCTGGCTAGCATCCCCGCAAGGATAATTTGTTAGCGGACACTAAGCCGCATCACATCGCCGCATAGGAATACCACTACAGATAACCTGGCGAAAGTAACCGGCGATTAGTGAAGTGTAGCTAGATCTTTGGGGCGATACGGGTGATGATCAGGATCACGAGTTAGGCTGAAAGTTAGCTCGAGCAACGGTAATGATGATAATAATGCTGCGTGATCCGCAGAGAAGCTCGGTATCTCGTACCAAATTACCGCCCCTTCAAAAGCTCGAAAGATGCTCCACTTGTCAATCACTGTAAAGTGGCATCTCAGATGTGCCCCTTACGTGTAGACATTACATAACGAGACAACTGGCTGAAGATGACAGAGAATTATCTGAAAGCTAACTTGTAGTCCAGTCCAGACATATGCATGATTCATTCAGCCACACATTTTTGACATTGCGTCCGACATACCCAGACGCATGTATAGACCGGCATTCGCCATGATCAACTCAACCGTGGCCGATCAAATGGTAACACCATCGTAGATATCCTAGCCTGACTGTTCAGAATCTCTGAACAGGAGAAAAAGGAGTTCAGAACTCGCCGGAGAAAAAAAGCAACTTAAAATTTGTGCATTCCTTAAGCAACTCCCAGTAAGACGACGGCACGGCAACGTGAGTAGGTGACGCGGCCTCGATGAGCTCACACATGCGTGCGCCACACAATTAATATTGCTGCCGAAAAGTAGCAGGGCTTTCCCGCCTTTCGGTTCGTTCCCGGTCTTTCAGATGCTCCGACTAATGTCTAATGTGGATCGATCAAAGACAGATTTACCCGGAAAGAGATGCTAAGTCGAGCAGGAGGATGCCAGGATGTAATTATGTACTTCCTATGTTCCTAAATATAAGTCTTTTTAGAGATTCCACTACAAACTACATACGGATGTATATAGACATATTTTAGAGTGTAGATTCACTCATTTTACCCCGTATGTAGTCCATAGTGAAATATCTAAAAAGACTTATATTTAGGAACAGAGGGAGTATGTATGTGCACTCCGGTTCTTGTGGCTCCACTTTACCAAAATCATACTAATATATTACTAGTCGAAGGCACGTGCTTTGCACGTGTGCGTTGTTGACTAAAATTCTAGGCAAACATGAAAACTTTAAATAAAAATGAAGCACTTTTTATATGGAGTTTTAGCTTCGCAACCTCTTGCCGAGTTACAATGTTGATGAACAAATTTGATTATTATATTTCCAAAACATGTCAAGAGTAATTTTGGTTAACACTTGACAAACTTAGAGTAATATTCTCAAAACAGTAAGTCACATCAGGACCAATTTTTTTTTCAAAAAGTAATCATCTGCATGCATTGTACTCCCTCCGTTCCTAAAGATAAGTCTTTTTAGAGATTTCACTATGGACTACATACGGAGCAAAATGAGTGAATCTACACTTTAAAATATGTTTATATACATCCGTATGTAGTTTGTAGTGGAATCTCTAAAAAGACTTATATTTAGGAACGGAGGGAGTACTACATAACTTGGACGTGGATGGAATATAATGCATTCTACCATGCATATCCAATATTTAGGATCTCCCGCAAAAGAAATTCCAATGTTTAGGACTTCACAAAAACATGGGTATGTGTCATCGTAAAATTTGTGAGGATGGCCGTTCAGCTCATCGACCTTCTGTTTTTTTAACATACTGCTCGACCATTTTTTTAAGGGAGACCCCTCGACCTTTTTGCGTCGTGCCTTAGGCTAAAATGTGGTTTTGGGCCAACAGCGTAACACTCGGCTATACGGGCCTGGAAACTTGCCACTGGGCCAGCTGTATGGAGGCCCACTCAGAAACGCCAACACAGGTCAGTTCCCTGCCTCTATGTCGAGCGGAAAAAGAAAAGAATCTTCTCAAAAAATAAACTGTCGAGCGGAAAAAGAAAAGAATCTTCTCAAAAAATAAACTGTCGAGCTGAGCAGCACTGCGCCGCCGCCCCTCCTCCTGTCTCTGGCCCCGCGGCCCGCCGAACGCCGACCCGAGGACCGCGAGGGCGTCGGGGAAGCGCACGACCCGGACATCCTGCAATCGTGCTCGGCTGCTCGCCTCGCCCAGCCCAATCGTCATTAGCAGCCATGGCCTGAATCCGGCAGCCACGGCCTCAAACAGCACACCCCGACAGGCGGCACACTTCATGCTTACACGGCTCCTCCGCTATTGCACCGGCGAGTAGCACCGACCGTAGCATCACTGCATCAACATACGGTGGTCAGCAGGCAGCAGCACCGTGAGTACTTCAACTTCTCTGAATTTCTGATTTTCTCCAATTAAAGAATGGAGATAAGATTGATCGGTGTGATTATTATTTTTTTGAAGTCTGAAAATTTGTTGATTTGTAGGTTCCAAAAATAAAGAACAAGTCTGGTGATTGAAACATGTGTGCACCCATTCCTTGCTTACAAAAGAAATCCCGGACGGAGGGAGTAGAAGCTACACTATCTATGCTGATGTTTGTAAATTTCCTTCTTGGTTTATCTCCTGTGTAAGTTCCTGCAAATTGGTAGAGGGCGCAGTGTGCTAACTCATGGTCTTACTGCCCAGGCGCATCAGATCACTATTAGTAATCTATGGATGGGGCATGTCCCTCCAGTGTTGAGTTGGCTTGTAATGACTCTGTAACTCTGATTCCCTATGAGTATTCAGAAAAGGAAGGAAACTGACCTATGCCCACTTCTGTTGACTTAATGTTTCTGTTGTACTGTATGTTAAAACTGAAAAATGTATGTTTCTTATACTTGTGAAGCCCAATGGCTATCATAAAAAATGATATCTTCTCACTTATGTTGCTGGATTTCTATTATATGCTATAACTGAGAGAAGAATAGTAAATCTATAGATTTAAGTACTGTACATGCTAGATTATTACCCCTGTAAACATATCTTTTGGTCTAAAATTTTCATAAGGACAAGCTAATGACTGAAACCCTATCTAATATTATTTTTCCTGGGTACTATTTACATGAATAGAAACATATTAGAAACATCACGCTACAGTACACAGCATGTACATGGATTATACCAAAACATCCCTGTAGACAATATTTTTTGTGCTTTTCCCTGATGGGTCATTATCCTTATTTGGCCTTGCAAGTAATCTACTCCCTCCGTTCCTAAATATTTGTCTTTCTAGACATTTCAACAAATGACTACATACGGAGCAAAATGAGTGAATCTACACTCTAAAAAATGTCTACATACATCCGTATGTGGTAGTCATTTGAAACGTCTAGAAAGACAAATATTTAGGAACGGAGGGAGTGGTTGTTTGTCTTGATGTCCCTCTAGACAAAGCAACATAGAGTTGTCCATGAGAAAACACCGGCTCAGGAAGATATACGCCAACATTTGGGATGGTTTGACCCTGGGCTTTGTTGATTGTCATGGCAAAACTAAGCCGAATTGGAAATTGTTTCTTTTAAACTTGAAGGGGAGAACATCATCCTCTGATGCTGGGAAGAATTCATTTGCATAGTGTTTTTGGTTTCTGCAAAAGGATCATTCTGCTCTGCAATCACAGCTACTATCAAGGCAAGCGATCAATAAGGATAATAAGTAGAAGATATCGGTTTAATAAAAACAACGTACGTTGGTTCCCTTTTGGTGAAGTCGTGGAGTGAACATTTGTAATATCTCTGAAAGGAGCTCGGCCTTCCATCTCTTGGGTTTTACTGGACGGCTCGCGGTTATGACTTTGATTCTTGATTGTTATAAGTCAGGTGTTTTCGGCCACAACCTACAGTATATAAGCATTAGACCATTTTTTAGGTTGCCAAATCCGAGAAAAATAATTAAAGCATACTCAAATTTGCAAACAGCTATGAGACATGAACAGAATGAACATGTGCTTTATATTCAGATAGCACTGCCTTTTATAGTCTACCAACAGAGCTGCTTGGACAAAAGCACAAACACCTTGCGTGCAAGAAAAGCAGAAAAAATCAACAACTACAGCAGATCAGTGACTATGTATTTCATATAAATCTATAGCAAGAAGGATCACTTGCGCAACATTCGCATGCAAAAGAATCATCACAGAATTCCAAAGGAACAGATTAGGATGGGACACCTAGAGAAGGAATAGCTCACTTGTGGTCAGTCCGTCGATGGCACTATGGTGAGCTGGTTGTAGTAGGATGTCCAGCTCTCATGAACCTGGACTCACCAGGCGGCAAGAAAATTTGAACTAAGTCAGAGCTTGCAAGGAGACGATGGTGGAGCTGCAATCTGGATGTTGAGGTGATTCGAAGGATCTGGGGCGTGGACGGCGGTTATGAACTGGCGGAGATCATGGTGTGTGACGTACACGCTAGAGAAATTTTATACAGAGCATATGGATGTGGTGGTGAAATCAGCGAGGCTGGCGCCTTGGCGGGGAATCGATTTGCTGGAGCCTTGGTGGGGAATCGATTTGCTGGAGGCGAGCGTGGGTTGTGGAGTTTTCCAGAAGGGGCCACTGAGTTCTCAGGCTTTGGCGGGAATAGGTGGGAGGCGAATCCGAGTAATGTGGGCCGTTCGATCTGATAAAGTGGACGGCTAAAGATGAATCCATTATGTAAGTTGGTGGGCGAAACATGCAAGAAGAATGTAGATTCAAATTTCAAAAAATTATGTACTATAATAGTAGAGATATTCACCGACCGACACGTGGCAACCCTCATCATCAAATTCATATCACTGCATAAAACAGAAGATAGACTTTCATATTATATTAATTTTGTAGTATTATTGTTGATATTTTTCTTAATAAACTTGATCAAACTTTGTGATGTTTGACTTCAAGAACAAACTATGTACAGTACATTGTGGAATGGAGGGAGTACCACGAAGCAGAGTCACCGGGACACGCCATCGATCAACCATATCGCTGGAATCACCCGTGTCCTCTCAGTGACAACTGACAATGGCCGATGTACTCACTCACCCATCTAAAGTACACTCGACAAAAGTTGAGCTGAGCCAGGGAGAATGCATCTGCCACTCTGCCTAGGGCTTAAGTTACAGTTACACACGCTGCTACCCGTTCTGCTCGTTGGACCTGCAGCGATAGGGACGGGGTGCCTCGTAGCAACAGCCGGGCTTTGGACGAGAGTCACGAGACGTTCTTGAGGCAGCAAGTTGCAAATCTGTTGCATTCTGATATCTGAGCAAGTCATATCCCGTCATCGAGTAAATCGTGGAACAAATAATATAAAATAAAAAAGCAAAATGGAATGAACAAAAAAGAAACCAACAGAATGTGCTAATTCTTGATGCACACACACACCCCAAGGAGATCTAAGATCCACAAATTCTCTTAAACAAAGGGGATAAAAAGACTACAATCCTGGGACACCACTTATAAATAGGTCCGCACCAAGGTTTTCCATATAGGTTTTGCACAAGGCTAGAAAAACTTTGGTGCTGTTATTCACAAGCAGCAAAATAACTCCCACAAAGACAACAAGGCAACACAGGAAACATCAAATGTCATGTTCTTAACACTGGGCATCATCAGTTAATCATCGCTCCCTCAAAACAGATGATGATCATAGTCACTTGAAACTAATGTCCACTTGCATCTATGCTCCACCCTTTTGTATCTAATAAAGCAAGTAGGCCGATTTGGAGCGCAAAAATGGAGTACGACTTCTCAATGACCTCCCTGTTCAAGATGATGTCCCCTCACCTGGTTCTCGAATTTGAATGGAAGTTCTCGACAGGCTTGCTTCGAGTTCATTTAATTCGTCAAGGTCTAGGTCATCGTCATCATCTAGATCTTCATCATCCAGCTCCTCGTCGGCCTCCTTGCCATTAGAGGTTGATGAGCTTGGACCTTCATCCTGACTTTTCTTGCCCTGTGGAAGCAAGTTTAAAACATATACATCAATACAGAGACTAACGTATTGAATAACATTTGTGTAGATCAGCCTGCATTTTGGTTATACTATGTTAAATTCCATACTAATGTATGCACTAAAGCAAATCGTTTTAAACTAGCACTATTGTATAGCAAAAACTTTCCAGCATTGAATCCATAACACACATACAATTCCAATTCTTACCACTAGATTCCAGGCCTGCTTATTTCCCTTTTTACATACCAAAGGCTAGGAGATATAGCAAGTTAACTATTTTTTCAAGAAATCATATAGCTAGTTAAAATTATGGCACCAAATTAAATGCAAGATGAATCTCAAACAGTATAATCTCAGGTGTGTATGTAACACAAACAAAATCTTAGTGTGATGACAGATTACTTCTTTGATCCGTCCTTACAGTTTTGTCTATTAATTTATTTCTTAACAAGCATGCATAATGCACACTATCACCTCACGGGAATTGCCAACCAGACATGATGTTGATGGATCTACACCATTACCCACCCCCCTAACACTGCCCTTCAGGCCTTTCCCCTAGCCAAATTGATTTCTGGTCAGCCTATTTATTCTGATTCTCACTAGAATAAGTAGCCTTTTCTTTAGTGTATGAAGGTAACATAAGATGCAAGATAAAAATGGAATGACAATTAGAAGTCTTGATATTTCTTCATGGAGCCCCTTCTTAAACCTCAGATTTTAAAAACAAACACCCCTTTTGAATACCAAGATTTCTGACATCTTATTAAATTCTCAAATCAAATCAATTAAGAACCAATTCAAATTCATAAAACAAAAGAATAACACCACTTCATCCCTACTGGGCAAACCTTATGGGCAACAAAACCCATAACCAAAATTTGGGCTAGCAAAGAGGACAAATGGATAGCTTGCTTGGGCTCAAACCAAACACACATCCCACATCGCACACATGTGTAGATATGCCAAATTATGTTTTAGGCATTTTAAAATTTTAAAGTAACAAAAAGTACAAATCATATCAGGAGTGGTGCTTCACATATTTCTTCTTTTATTAGTTTCTTTGAAAATATGCCGAGTATGACCATTCAAACTATTTTTTCCAGGACTACACAAAGGGACAGGATAGTCTAAAGTAGTTAAAAAGAGCATGTGCACGCGGGGGAACCTGTTGGGAGTCTAATTTAGCTGTGACAGGATTGCTACATTAGAGGAGTCCTAGTTGATCCCACACGGTATGTGCAGTAAGCAACTTCAAAATTCAAGTTAAGATGATTTAGGTCGTTACATAAAAAAAAAGAGGAGTCCTAGTAGACTAGGAAAGGCTAAACTAGTCAGATCATGTTCTATAAAAGGAGTAGCCAAGAAAAATTGTTCAGCAAGAAAATAGAAAGAATTCTCCTCCTACCTTGCCTCACCTTGGAGGCAAATGGCCCTCCCTCAACTGAAAATCTAGTCCACAACACACAACTTCAAGGGAACTACTTAGGAAGTTTTTGGGGCAGCAGAAACTATGACAAAATGTGGGAGTGGCTGACCCCAGGTACTTTTAACAGAAATTATATCATAGCTTTCTAGTTCTAAAGGCCAAGGCTCCTTCTGCTCTCACAATCAGATCATGCTAGGATATTTGTATTTGATCATCACACTAGTGTATAAACAGCCGATTTAGTAAAGGAGGGAAATTTTAACCTGTTCCTGGTTGGCTTGTGGCTCTTCACGTCTTTCATAAACTTCATATGCTTCAGCATCATCAATAAACACACTTGCATCGGCCATGAACAACTCACGACCACTGGATACAAGAACAAGCAGTTACCTTAAGTACCACAAAGGCTCACAGGTCAAAACATGTCACTAAAAGAAGATAAGGTTATTACCTCATACGGTCATTCTTAGCCCTATCTGCCCTCAAGGCCGCCAGACCAGCTTCCTTTTCTTCTGCCTTCCTCCTTTTCCATTCCATGAACAATTCTGTAGTCATAGGGGTTGTGGTTTGAACCTTTCTGCGCTGTTAGATGAACAAGAAGTAGAGAATTGTCACAGCAATGCCAAAAAAGTCATTTAGACAACAGACAAGGAACAAGAGTTTCACTGTTGCAGAGAGGAAGGATTTATGCTAATCTTCATTTTACCTGGTCTTCAATCTCATCTTCAATTGCAACCTTTTTACTCTCTTCCTCTAGTAAGGCTTTCATCTGAGACTTTAGTACATAACCAGGCGGAAGGGCATGCCTGTAGCGGCACTCCTTGCCGCCATTTGGACAAACCCAAAACCACCCATACTGCTTCTTCTCCACAGCATCAAGAAAGTGCTTGCAAACCTACAGAAGAAAATAATTAGCAAAATCATCATCCTGCTAAAAAACACGAATGCTTTGAGGATGGGAAAACAAAGATCGCATTCCTAATTTCACTTAGTGGTACATATCAATGGGGCGGACCAGAATCTGATAAATAGGAAAAGAAGTAGTGTTTAATGCTGTGCTCAGCACTGTATTTTTGTTTTAATTCGGGATGGTGTCCTATGAGTGTTGTCCTTTAAGCATGGTGAGACAATGCAAGTTTATAACAACCAAGTTAAACAACGAAAAAAAAGAAATGGAGAAACTGATTATGTCGTCATAACAGGGTTACAATGCAAACACGATGAAAAATGTTAATTAGCATAGAACTGAAGAATTATTATCAGTATCAATGTATTCTTATTCAATATAAGTGAGTAAATCCGCTATCCACAAATAACAGAACCTCTTTAATGAGTTTTAGTATAGCAAGTGTGTTTAGTTACTACGTGATAATGTTGCTGCCTTCTGGAGATTATGATTGTGTATAATCAATGTGTCACAGAATTCTACTCGGAATCCTTGATAACAACAAATCTTAACCACACTGCGGCCTACAGAAGTTACAACATGCCTATAAATTAGATTATATCAATCTGATCACTTGTGAAAATAGACTAGGTGCGCCCATAGTGGCTCTAGCAAGGTTTACGAGTCATTCCGAAGTTGAGAATCATAGACTTAAGCATAACTAAATGACACTAGTCAACTGAAGTTGCGACTCATAGACTAGTCGACACTGAAGTGTAGTCGGCCCTGGAGTTGAGACTCATAGACTAGTCTATCGACTAGTCCTTGGACTCATAATCCATGGGCTCTAGCAACTAAAATAACTACTAATTGATGTGATTGGCCAAAAGAAATTGCATCTGCATCCAGATTAAAGAAAATCAACTGGAAATCATATACAGCAGAAAAATGGCTTATTGGCATCACAGGAAAATACATGATAATAGGTGTAAAAAGCATTACTGCTTTATATTTGAAATGCATATATTCCTCCTAAAATAAGAGCGCAAAACATGAATTGAAGACAAAATATAAATAGTAAAATAGAACCAATATAGTATTATCTAGCTCAAATATTACCAACGAGAACATTAGTAAAATTATTTATTCTTTTAGAGCAAAATGAAAGTTGAAAGTGACACATCATATAATGAGAAATGCTTGAAAAATGTGTATAACAGTTTTGGAATAGTGCATACAATATCAGTAGGTTTATTCTGCTGGTACTCTGCGTTTTTTGATGCAATAACTTTCTCAAGGGTCTCCTGATCCCAGTCATCCATTGTATCTTCTTCCTCTGTACATGACAGAAGAACATGTGAATTTCTACCGAGAAAATTGAGTGACTCCAAAACGAAAGAAGTAACAATCATTTATTTACCTCCATCGCGCTTGTCGCTGTAAATATCAATCTTCTCACCCTTCCTTTGGACATTCAGGTCGTGTGAGAACTTGCATTTAAAACCCTTCTGACATTGTCCAACCTTGAAGAACTCGCAAAGTATCGACTTGGGGTCGACACCTGCACAATAGCACACAACCAAAGCATGAGCATTTATCACAAGAATAGCAATCTTTTGAACGAACTGCCAGTACCAAAATATCCTAATGAAACATTGCAATTTCCGTTTGCAATCTGCGGGACTTGAAAGAGCTAACATGTTTACACAGAAAGAACTGACCAAACCCTTCCTACATTAGAACAAATCAACACCAGTCACCAGTATTACCAGAAGCACTTCCATACTGCCGTATACACCACAATATCAATTCACAACAACTTCATATCCACAGCAAGGGATTCTTGATAAATCCACTAGAAGAGACCTATACACGGTGACAAGGGGAGGAGGCCATACCAACGGGGACCTTGGGCTGGCTGACGGCGACCTTGAATAGATCGTTGAGCTCCTTCTCGCGCGCCTTCTCCTCCTCCTTCTTCTTCTGCGCATCCGCATCCGCATCCACGAACAAGAAGAAGGAAAAAAACATCAGAAGAGCAAAGCAATCGGATGAGGGAATTGACAGCTTCGATCTGAGTGTTCCCCCGTGCCTTGGCGGCGGTCTTGGTCGGGTCGGGCTTGGGCTGGACGGACTGGTGCAGCGACTGGACGTACTTCTGGACGTTCTTGCTCTTGTTCTTGTTCTTGAGCCCGAAGGTCTTGTCCTCCACGACCTTCTGCTTCTTCGCTACGTCGGCCTTCGACGCCGCCGCCTTCTTCGGGGGCATCTTGCTCTGCTCCTCCTTCTAGCTCGGGTCCGATTGGGGTGGGATTCGGGCGGCGGGAAGAGGACGCCGCGAGGGAAGGGGAGGCGAGGGTTTCCTGGGTTTGGAGCTGGGAGGAGGAAGGGGGGGCGGAGGTGGAGGCGGAGGCGAGGAAGAAAGTTCTAGAGATGGGGAGTGGTCTCGTGGAGATGTGGAAAACCGAGGTTGGGCGATGGGCCTCTAGTCAGGCTTTCAGCCGGTTGGGTTGGGCCATGATCCGGTAAGGATTCTCAGTGTTGAAGCAGGGCCTAATCAGGCACAGTGGGCTCTGAACGAGAATTTGGGCCCATGACAATATGTTGAGGGCTACCCCGCGACAATGTGTTGTCTCAAAAAAAAAACGTGACAATATGTTGAGGCAATCCATCCTCGTTTCCGATAATCCTTCAGTCGCTGGAAAGATGAGCACCAAAATTGGAATTATGAACTTGTTTATTATGAACACATGCAACGGTCTGATGTGGATATGATCCTTAATATCCCATTGAGCATACGTAATCCGGTTGATGAATGAGCCTGCCATTGATGAGAGACGTGATGTGTGTTCAGTCAGATCAGTATACCTTCTTGTGGAAAACGATAAAAAAAAGGAGAATTGTTTGAAAATAGAATTGCATAGTCAAACACTAGTGCTACTCGCAGGGATTAAAACACTAGTGCTACTCGCAGGGATTAGGCTGGGCTTTGGAAACTGAATGTCCCTGATGTAAGGGCATTTTTATCCCTTAGTTGGTTTTGGTGATTGATGACAATACTTTTGCGGACTAATCATGTGCATCGAATATTTCAGATATATTGACTAGGCACAAGATGATTTGGTTCCCCTCGAAGGCTATGGAAGACGACGTTTCTCTTCGTTTCTTTTCAGTGGTATTGAGTCGTAGGGAAGCCGTACTATTAAGAGGGGGTCCGCGTTGGAAAGGTTGGGTGGATTCATCACGTACACATCTTCCTTTGCACCTCCTTTCCTCTAGCCTTTGGAGTATCCTATGTTTTCCTTGTCTATGCAAATATTGCTCTTGCTTGCTGAACTAGGGCGTGTGGTAGTACTGCTCCTTAGAGCGGTAGTACCGCAGGACCTTGCGGTAGTACCGCCCGCTGGTGCGGTAGTACCGTGGTATCTGAC
The DNA here is from genome assembly GCF_002575655.3 of Aegilops tauschii subsp. strangulata. Taxonomy (NCBI): domain Eukaryota; kingdom Viridiplantae; phylum Streptophyta; class Magnoliopsida; order Poales; family Poaceae; genus Aegilops; species Aegilops tauschii. The sequence continues at coordinate 468,194,556 of NC_053037.3, read as the reverse complement.
ATAGTTCCGCAAGTACGCGGCAGTAAGGGGCGGATGTAATTTTTTACATCCGCGCCTCGCGCGGTAGTACCGCTGCTGGCTTACGGTACTACCGCGTCGGGTTTTTGCATCGACTCCAACTCTGCGGAAGTAGCCACAGATGTAATTTTTTATATCCGTGCCTTCCCATCTCTGGACAGCCCCTGCCTTGCGGTAGTACCGCAAGGGGGAGCGGTAGTATCGCGCCAGCAGTACTACCGCCCTCTGCTTTAGTGCTTTTTAGGCTGACCTGGTCTCTGCTGCGTGGGCGGTAGTACCACGGGGCCCTGCGGTAGTACCGCGTGCCCCTGCGGTAGTACCGCGCCTCAGGTACGGTAGTACCGCGTTGCGCAGGCTGAGTTGGTGGATAACGGTTGGATTTGTTCCTCCACTATATAAGGGGTGTCTTCCTCCTCTAGTTGACTATCTCTTCCACCTCCAAGCTCCATTGTTGCTCCAAGCTCCATTTTCGCCCGATCTCCCTCCCTAGCCAATCAAACTTGTTGATTCTCCAGGGATTGGTTGAGAAGGGCCCGATCTACACTTCCACCAAGAGAAATTTGAATCCCCCCACTAATCCCTGGTGGATCTTGTTACTCTTGGGTGTTTGAGCACCCTAGACGGTTGAGGTCACCGCGGAGCCATAGTCCATTGTGGTGAAGCTTCGTGGTATCGTTGGGAGCCTCCAATTAAGTTGTGGAGTTGCCCCAACCTTGTTTGTAAAGGTTCGGTCGCCGCCTCCAAGGGCACCAATAGTGGAATCACGGCATCTCGCATTGTGTGAGGGCGTGAGGAGAATACGGTGGCCCTAGTGGCTTCTTGGGGAGCATTGTGCCTCCACACCGCTCCTGACCATGGACATTGGATGTCATTGATAACGGGATCACATCATTAGGAGAATGATGTGATGGACAAGACCCAATCCTAAGCATAGCACTAGATCGTGTAGTTCGTTTGCTAAAGCTTTTCTAATGTCAAGTATCATTTCCTTAGACCATGAGATTGTGCAACTCCCGGATACGTAGGAATGCTTTGGGTGTACCAAACGTCACAACATAACTGGGTGGCCATAAAGGTGCACTACAGGTATCTCCGAAAGTGTCTGTTGGGTTGGCACAGATCGAGACTGGGATTTGTCACTCCGTATGACGGAGAGGTATCTCAGGGCCCACTCGGTAATGCATCATCACAATGATCTCAATGTGACCAAGTGATTGGTCACGGGATCATGCATTACGGTACGAGTAAAGTGACTTGTCGGTAACGAGATTGCACGAGGTATTGGGATACCGACGATCGAATCTCGGGCAAGTAACGTATCGATTGACAAAGGGAATTGTATACGGGATTACTTGAATCCTCGACATCGTGGTTCATCCGATGAGATCATCGAGGAGCATGTGGGAGCCAACATGGGTATCCAGATCCCGCTGTTGGTTATTGACCGGAGAGTCGTCTCGGTCATGTCTGCGTGTCTCCCGAACCCGTAGGGTCTACACACTTAAGGTTCGGTAACGCTAGGGTTGTAGAGATATTAGTATGCGGTAACCCGAAAGTTGTTCGGAGTCCCGGATGAGATCCCGGACATCACGAGGAGTTTCGGAATGGTCCGGAGGTGAAGATTTGTATATAGGAAGTCCAGTTTCGGCCACTGGGAAAGTTTCGGGGGTCACCGGTATTGTACCGGGACCACCGGAAGGGTCCCGGGGGTCCATCGGGTGGGGCCACCTATCCCGGAGGGCCCCATGGGCTGAAGTGGGAAGGGAACCAGCCCCTGGTGGGCTGGTGCGCCCCCCATGGGCCTCCCCTGCGCCTAGGGTTGGAAACCCCGGGGGTGGGGGCGCCCCACCTGACTTGGGGGGCAAGTCCCCCCTTGGCCGCCGCCCCCCTTGAGATGGGATCTCCAGGGGCCGGCGCCCCCCAAGGCCCCTATATAAAGGGGGGAGGGAGGGCTGTGCACACAAGCCCCTGGCGCCTCCCTCTCCCCCCGTAACACCTCTCCCTCTCGCTGAGCTTGGCGAAGCCCTGCCGAGATCCCCGCTGCTTCCGCCACCACGCCGTCGTGCTGCTGGATCTCCATCAACCTCTCCTTCCCCCTTGCTGGATCAAGAAGGAGGAGACGTCTCTCCCAACCGTACGTGTGTTGAACGCGGAGGTGCCGTCCGTTCGGTGCTAGGATCATCGGTGATGTGGATCACGACGAGTACGACTCCATCAACCCCGTTCTCTTGAACGCTTCCGCTCGCGATCTACAAGGGTATGTAGATGCACTCCTTCCCTCTCGTTGCTGGTAAACTCCATAGATTTATCTTGGTGATGCGTAGAAAATTTTAAATTTCTGCTACGATCCCCAACAGTGGCATCATGAGCTAGGTCTATGTGTAGTTTCTATGCACGAGTAGAACACAAGTTGTTGTGGGCGTTGATTTTGTCAATTTACTTGCCGTTACTAGTCTTATCTTGATTCGGTGGCATCGTGGGATGAAGCGGCCCGGACCGACCTTACACGCACGCTTACGTGAGACAGGTTCCACCGACTGACATGCACTAGTTGCATAAGGTGGCTAGCGGGTGTCTGTCTCTCCCACTTTAGTCGGATCGGATTCGATGAAAATGGTCCTTATGAAGGGTAAATAGAAATTGGCATATCATGTTGTGGTTTTGGCGTAGGTAAGAATCCTTCTTGCTAGAAACCTATAGCAGCCACGTAAAAGTTTGCAACAACAATTAGAGGACGTCTAACTTGTTTTTGCAGCAAGTGTCATGTGATGTGATATGGCCAGAAGGATGTGATGAATGATATATGTGATGTATGAGATTGATCATGTTCTTGTAATAGGAATCACGACTTGCATGTCGATGAGTATGACAATCGGCAGGAGCCATAAGAGTTGTCTTAATTTATTTATGACCTGCGTGTCAACTAAAACGTCATGTAATTACTTTACTTTATTGCTAACCGTTAGCCATAGTAGTAGAAGTAATAATTGGCGAGACAACTTCATGAAGACACGATGATGGAGATCATGGTGTCATGCCGGTGTGAACATGGCGCCCCGAAGATGGAGATGAAAAGGAGCAAAATGATATTGGCCATATCATGTCACTATTTGATTGCATGTGATGTTTATCATGTTTTACATCTTATTTGCTTAGAACGACGGTAGCATAAATAAGATGATCCCTCGCTAAAATTTCAAGAAAGTGTTCCCCCTAACTGTGCACCGTTGCGAAGGTTCGTTGTTCCGAAGCACCACGTGATGATCGGGTGTGATAGGTTCTAACGTTCGCATACAACGGGTGTAAACCAGATTTACACACGCAATACACTTAGGTTGACTTGACGAGCCTAGCATGTACAGACATGGGCTCGGAACACAAGAGACCGAAAGGTCGAACATGAGTCGTATAGCAGATAAGATCAACATGGAGATGTTCACCGATGATGACTAGTCCGTCTCACGTGATGATCGGACACGGCCTAGTTAACTCGGATCATGTATCACTTAGATGACTAGAGGGATGTCTATCTGAGTGGGAGTTCATTAAATAATTTGATTAGATGAACTTAATTATCATGAACATAGTCAAAAGGTCTTTGCAAATTATGTCGTAGCTTACGCTTTAGTTCTACTAAGATATGTTCCTAGAGAAAATTTAGTCAAAAGTTGATAGTAGCAATTATGCGGACTGAGTCCATAAACTGAGGATTGTCCTCATTGCTGCACAGAAGGCTTATGTCCTTAATGCACCGCTCGGTGTGCTGAACCTCGAGCGTCGTTTGTGGATGTTGCGAACATCTGACATACACGTTTTGATGACTACGTGATAGTTCAGTGTGTGATGCTAACGGTTTAAAATTGTGGCACCAAAGACGTTTTTGAAACGTCGCACAACATATGAGATGTTCCAAAGACTGAAATTGGGATTTCAGACTAGTGCCCACGTCAAGAGGTATGAGACCTCTGACAAGTTTCTTAAGCCTGCAAACTAAGGGAGAAAAGCTCAATCGTTGAGTATGTGCTCGGATTGTCTGGGTACTACAATCGCTTGAATCGAGTGGGAGTTGTCTTCCAGATGAGATAGTGATGGTTCTCCATAGTCACTGCCACCAAGCTATTAGAGCTTCGTGATGAACTATAACATATTAGGGATAGACATGATGCTCCTTGAGCAACTCGCGATGTTTGACACCGCGAAAGTAGAAATCAAGTAGGAGCATCAATTGTTGATGGTTAGTAAAACCACTAGTTTCAAGAAGGGCAAGGGCAAGAAGGGATACTTCATGAAACGGCAAATCAGTTGCTGCTCCAGCGAAGAAACCCAAGGTTGAACCCAAACCCGAGACTAAGTGCTTCTGTAATGAGGGGAACGGTCACTGAAGCAGAACTACCCTAGATACTTGGTAGACGAGAAGGCAGGCAAGGTCGACAGAAGTATATTAATGTGTACTTTACTAGTACTCCTAGTAGCACCAGGGTGTTAGATACCGGTTCGGTTGATAAGTGTTAGTAACTCGAAATAAAAGCTGCGGAATAAACGGAGACTAGCTAAAAGTGAGATGACGATATGTGTTGGAAGTGTTTCCAAGGTTGATGTGATCAAGCATCGCATGCTCCCTCTACCATCGAGATTGGTGTTAAACCTAAATAATTGTTATTTGGTTTTTACGTTGAGCATAGACATGATTGGATTATGATGTTCATTTAAGAAGAATAATGGTTACTCTTTGTATTTGAATAATACCTTCAATGGTCTTGCACCTAAAATAAATGGTTTATTGAATCTCGATCGTAGTGATACACATGTTCATGCCAAAAGATATAAGATAGTAATGATAGTACCACATACTTGTGGCACTGCCAATTGAGTCATATTGGTATAAAACACATGAAGAAGCTCCATGTTGATGGATCTTTGGACTCACTCATTTTTGAAAAGATTGAGACATGCGAACCATGTCTATTGGTAGATATGCATGAAGAAACTCCATACAGATGGATCGTTTGGACTCGCTTGATTTTGAATCACTTGAGACATGCAAATCATACCACATGGGCAAGATGACTGAAAGGCCTCGTTTTCAGTGAGATGAAACAAGAGAGCAACTTGTTGGAAGTAATACATTTGATGTGTGCAATCCAACGAGTGCTGAGGCATGCAGTGGATATCGTTATGTTCTTATTTCACAGATGATTTGAGTAGATGCTGAGTATATTTACTTGATGAAACACAAGTCTGAATTATTGAAAGGTTCAAGTAATTTCAGAGTGAAGTTGAAGATCATCGTGACAAGAGGATAAAATGTCTATGATATGATCATAGAGATGAATATCTGAGTTACGAGTTTGGCACACAATTGAGACATTGTGGAAGTTGTTTCACAACTAATACCGCCTGGAACACCATAGTGTGATGGTGTGTCCGAACATCATAACTGCACCCTATTGGATATGGTGCATACCATGATGTCTCTCATCGAATTACCACTATCATTTATGGGTTAGGCATTAGAGACAACCGCATTCACTTTAAATAGGGCACCACGCAATTCCGTTGAGACGACACCGTATGAACTATGGTTTAGAGAAACCTAAGTTGTCATTTCTTAAAAGTTTGGGGCTGCGACGCTTATGTGAAAAAGTTTCAGGCTGATAAGCTCGAACCCAAAACGGATAAATGCATCTTCATAGAATACCCAAAACAGTTGGGTATACCTCCTATTTCAGATCTGGAAGCAAAAGTGATTGTTTCTAGTAACGGGTCCTTTCTCGAGGAAAAGTTTCTCTCGAAAGAATTGAGTGGGAGGATGGTGGAGACTTGATGAGGTTATTGAACCATGACTTCAACTAGTGTGTAGCAGGGCACAGGAAGTTGTTCCTCTGGCACCTACACCAATTGAAGTGGAAGCTTATGATAGTGATCATGAAACTTCGGACCAAGTCACTACCAAACCTCGTAGGTCGACAAGGATGCATACTACTTCAGAGTGGTACATAATCCTGTCTTGGAAGTCATGTTGCCGGACAACAATGAACCTACGAGCTATGGAGAAGCGATGGTGGGCCCGGATTCCGACGAATGGCTCGAGGCCATAAAATCCAAGAGAGGATCCATGTATAAAACAAAGTATAGACTTTGGAAGAACTACTTGATGGTCGTAAGGCTGTTGAGAGCAGATGGATTTTAAAAGGAAGACAGACAATGATGGTAAGTGTCACCATTAAGAAAGCTCGACTTGTCATTAAGATGTTTTCCGACAAGTTCAAGGAGTTGACTGCGATGAGACTTTCTCACTCGTAGCGATGCTAAGAGTATGTTGGAATTATGTTAGCAGTTACTGCATCATTTATGAAATCTTGCAGATAGGATGTCAAAACATTGTTTCCTCGACGATTTTCTTGAGGAAAGGTTGTATGTGATACAACCAGCTGAAGGTTTTGTCAATCCTGAAAGATGCTAACAAGTATGCAAAGCTCCAGCAATCCTTCTAAGGACTGGAGTAAGCATCTCGGAGTTGGAATGTACGCTTTGATGAGATGATCAAAGATTTTGGGTTTTTACAAAGTTTATGAGAAACTTGTATTTCCAAAGAAGTGAGTGGGAGCACTATAGAATTTTTGATGAGTATATGTGTTAACATATTGTTGATCAGAAATGATGTAGAATTTCTGGAAAGCATACAGGGTTATTTGAAAAGTGTTTTTCAATGGAAAACCTGGATTAAGCTACTTGAACATTGAGCATCAAGATCTATAAGGATAGATCATAAAACGCTTAATAGTACTTTCAAATGAATACATACCGTGACAAGATTTTGAAGGAGTTCAAAATAGATCAGCAAAGAAGGAGTTCTTGGCTGTGTTACAAAGTGTGAGTATTGAGTAAGACTCAAGACCTGACCACGGCAGAAGAGAGAGCAAGGACGAAGGTCGTCCCCTATGCTTTAGACGTAGGCTCTACAGTATGCTATGCTGTGTACCGCACCTGAAGTGTGCCTTGCCATGAATTAGTCAAGGGGTACAAGAGTGATCCAGGAATGGATCACATGACAGCGGTCGAACTTATCCTTAGTAATTAGTGGACTAAGGAATTTTCTCAATTATGGAGGTGGTAAAAGAGTTCGTCGTAAAGGGTTACGTCGATGCAAACTTTGACACTGATCCGGATGACTCTGAGTAGTAAACCGGATTCGTATAGTAGAGCAGTTATTTGGAATAGCTCCAAGTAGTGCGTGGTAGCTGCATCTACAAGATGACATAGAGATTTGTAAAGCACACACGGATCTGAAAGGTTCAGACCCGTTGACTAGTAACCTCTCTCACAAGCGAGATATGAACAAACCGCATGGGTGTTGGATTCATTACAATCACATAGTGATGTGAACTAGATTATTGACTCTAGTGCAAGTGGGAGACTGTTGGAAATATGCCCTAGAGGCAATAATAAAATGGTTATTATTGTATTTCCTTGTTCATGATAATTGTCTATTGTTCATGCTATAATTGTATTAACTGGAAACCGTAATACATGTGTGAATACATAGACCACAACATGTCCCTAGTAAGCCTCTAGTTGACTAGCTCGTTGATCAATAGATGGTTATGGTTTCTTGACCATGGACATTGGATGTCATTGATAAAGAGATCACATCATTAGGAGAATTATGTGATGGACAAGACCCAATCCTAAGCATAGCACTAGATCGTGTAGTTCGTTTGCTAAAGCTTTTCTAATGTCAAGTATCATTTCCTTAGACCATGAGATCGTGCAACTCCCGGATACCGTAGGAATGCTTTGGGTGTACCAAACGTCACAACGTAACTGGGTGGCCATAAAGGTGCACTACAGGTATCTCCGAAAGTGTCTGTTGGGTTGGCACAGATCGAGACTGGGATTTGTCACTCCGTATGACGGAGAGGTATCTCAGGGCCCACTCGGTAATGCATCATCATAATGAGCTCAATGTGACCAAGTGATTGGTCACGGGATCATGCATTACGGTACGAGTAAAGTGACTTGTCGGTAACGAGATTGAACAAGGTATTGGGATACCCACGATCGAATCTCGGGCAAGTAACGTACCGATTGACAAAGGGAATTGTATACGGGATTACTTGAATCCTCGACATCGTGGTTCATCCGATGAGATCATCGAGGAGCATGTGGGAGCCAACATGGGTATCCAGATCCCGCTGTTGGTTATTGACCGGAGAGTCGTCTCGGTCATGTCTGCGTGTCTCCCGAACCCGTAGGGTCTACACACTTAAGGTTCGGTAACGCTAGGGTTGTAGAGATATTAGTATGCGGTAACCCGAAAGTTGTTCGGAGTCCCGGATGAGATCCCGGACATCACGAGGAGTTCCGGAATGGTCCGGAGGTGAAGATTTGTATATAGGAAGTCCAGTTTCGGCCACCGGGAAAGTTTCGGGGGTCACCGGTATTGTACCGGGACCACCGGAAGGGTCCCGGGGGGTCCACCGGGTGGGGCCACCTATCCCGGAGGGCCCCATGGGCTGAAGTGGGAAGGGAACCAGCCCCTGGTGGGCTGGTGCGCCCCCCATGGGCCTCCCTGCGCCTAGGGTTGGAAACCCTGGGGGTGGGGGCGCCCCACCTGACTTGGGGGGCAAGTCCCCCCCTTGGCCGCCGCCCCCCGTTGAGATGGGATCTCCAGGGGCCGGCGCCCCCCCAGGGCCCCTATATAAAGGGGGGGAGGGAGGGCTGTGCACCCAAGCCCCTGGCGCCTCCCTCTCCCCCCGTAACACCTCTCCCTCTCGCTGAGCTTGGCGAAGCCCTGCCGAGATCCCCGCTGCTTCCACCACCACGCCGTCGTGCTGCTGGATCTCCATCAACCTCTCCTTCCCCCTTGCTGGATCAAGAAGGAGGAGACGTCTCTCCCAACCGTACGTGTGTTGAACGCGGAGGTGCCGTCCGTTCGGCGCTAGGATCATCGGTGATTTGGATCACGACGAGTACGACTCCATCAACCCCGTTCTCTTGAACGCTTCCGCTCGCGATCTACAAGGGCATGTAGATGCACTCCTTCCCTCTCGTTGCTGGTAAACTCCATAGATTGATCTTTGTGATGCGTAGAAAATTTTAAATTTCTGCTACGATCCCCAATAGTGGCATCATGAGCTAGGTCTATGCGTAGTTTCTATGCACGAGTAGAACACAAGTTGTTGTGGGCGTTGATTTTGTCAATTTACTTGCCGTTACTAGTCTTATCTTGATTCGGCGGCATCGTGGGATGAAGCGGCCCGGACCGACCTTACATGTACGCTTACGTGAGACAGGTTTCCACCGACTGACATGCACTAGTTGCATAAGGTGGCTAGCGGGTGTCTGTCTCTCCCACTTTAGTCGGATCGGATTCGATGAAAAGGGTCCTTATGAAGGGTAAATAGAAATTGGCATATCACGTTGTGGTTTTGGCGTAGGTAAGAATCCTTCTTGCTAGAAACCTATAGCAGCCACGTAAAAGTTTGCAACAACAATTAGAGGACGTCTAACTTGTTTTTGCAGCAAGTGTCATGTGATGTGATATGGCCAGAAGGATGTGATGAATGATATATGTGATGTATGAGATTGATCATGTTCTTGTAATAGGAATCACGACTTGCATGTCGATGAGTATGACAACCGGCAGGAGCCATAGGAGTTGTCTTAATTTATTTATGACCTGCGTGTCAACTGAAACGTCATGTAATTACTTTACTTTTTTGCTAACCGTTAGCCATAGTAGTAGAAGTAATAATTGGCGAGACAACTTCATGAAGACACGATGATGGAGATCATGGTGTCATGCCGGTGTGAACATGGCGCCCCGAAGATGGAGATGAAAAGGAGCAAAATGATATTGGCCATATCATGTCACTATTTGATTGCATGTGATGTTTATCATGTTTTACATCTTATTTGCTTAGAACGACGGTAGCATAAATAAGATGATCCCTCGCTAAAATTTCAAGAAAGTGTTCCCCCTAACTGTGCACCGTTGCGAAGGTTCGTTGTTCCGAAGCACCACGTGATGATCGGGTGTGATAGGTTCTAACGTTCGCATACAACGGGTGTAAGCCAGATTTACACACGCAATACACTTAGGTTGACTTGACGAGCCTAGCATGTACAGACATGGCCTCGGAACACAAGAGACCGAAAGGTCGAACATGAGTCGTATAGCAGATACGATCAACATGGAGATGTTCACCGATGATGACTAGTCCGTCTCACGTGATGATCGGACACGGCCTAGTTAACTCGGATCATGTATCACTTAGATGACTAGAGGGATGTCTATCTGAGTGGGAGTTCATTAAATAATTTGATTAGATGAACTTAATTATCATGAACATAGTCAAAAGGTCTTTGCAAATTATGTCGTAGCTTACGCTTTAGTTCTACTAAGATATGTTCCTAGAGAAAATTTAGTTCAAAGTTGATAGTAGCAATTATGCGGACTGAGTCCGTAAACTGAGGATTGTCCTCATTGCTGCACAGAAGGCTTATGTCCTTAATGCACCGCTCGGTGTGCTGAACCTCGAGCGTCGTTTGTGGATGTTGCGAACATCTGACATACACGTTTTGATGACTACGTGATAGTTCAGTGCGTGATGCTAACGGTTTAAAATTGTGGCACCAAAGACGTTTTTGAAACGTCGCACAACATATGAGATGTTCCAAAGACTGAAATTGGGATTTTAGACTAGTGCCCACGTCAAGAGGTATGAGACCTCTGACAAGTTTCTTAAGCCTGCAAACTAAGGGTGAAAAGCTCAATCGTTGAGTATGTGCTCGGATCGTCTGGGTACTACAATCGCTTGAATCGAGTGGGAGTTGTCTTCCAGATGAGATAGTGATGGTTCTCCATAGTCACTGCCACCAAGCTATTAGAGCTTCGTGATGAACTATAACATATTAGGGATAGACATGATGCTCCTTGAGCAACTCGCGATGTTTGACACCGCGAAAGTAGAAATCAAGTAGGAGCATCAATTGTTGATGGTTAGTAAAACCACTAGTTTCAAGAAGGGCAAGGGCAAGAAGGGATACTTCATGAAACGGCAAATCAGTTGCTGCTCCAGCGAAGAAACCCAAGGTTGAACCCAAACCCGAGACTAAGTGCTTCTGTAATGAGGGGAACGGTCACTGAAGCAGAACTACCCTATATACTTGGTAGATGAGAAGGCAGGCAAGGTCGACAGAAGTATATTAATGTGTACTTTACTAGTACTCCTAGTAGCACCAGGGTGTTAGATACCGGTTCGGTTGCTAAGTGTTAGTAACTCGAAATAAAAGCTGCGGAATAAACGGAGACTAGCTAAAAGTGAGATGACGATATGTGTTGGAAATGTTTCCAAGGTTGATGTGATCAAGCATCGCATGCTCCCTCTACCATCGAGATTGGTGTTAAACCTAAATAATTGTTATTTGGTGTTTACGTTGAGCATAGACATGATTGGATTATGATGTTCATTTAAGAAGAATAATGGTTACTCTTTTTATTTGAATAATACCTTCAATGGTCTTGCACCTAAAATAAATGGTTTATTGAATCTCGATCGTAGTGATACACATGTTCATGCCAAAAGATATAAGATAGTAATGATAGTACCAAATACTTGTGGCACTCCCAATTGAGTCATATTGGTATAAAACGCATGAAGAAGCTCCATGTTGATGGATCTTTGGACTCACTCATTTTTGAAAAGATTGAGACATGCGAACCATGTCTATTGGTAGATATGCATGAAGAAACTCCATACAGATGGATCGTTTGGACTCGCTTGATTTTGAATCACTTGAGACATGCAAATCATACCACATGGGCAAGATGACTGAAAGGCCTCGTTTTCAGTGAGATGAAACAAGAGAGCAACTTGTTGGAAGTAATACATTTGATGTGTGCAATCCAATGAGTGCTGAGGCATGCAGTGGATATCGTTATGTTCTTATTTCACAGATGATTTGAGTAGATGCTGAGTATATTTACTTGATGAAACACAAGTCTGAATTATTGAAAGGTTCAAGTAATTTCAGAGTGAAGTTGAAGATCGTCGTGACAAGAGGATAAAATGTCTATGATATGATCATAGAGATGAATATCTAAGTTACGAGTTTGGCACACAATTGAGACATTGTGGAAGTTGTTTCACAACTAATACCGCCTGGAACACCATAGTGTGATGGTGTGTCCGAACATCATAACTGCACCCTACTGGATACGGTGCATACCATGATGTCTCTCATCGAATTACCACTATCGTTTATGGGTTAGGCATTAGAGACAACCGCACTCACTTTAAACAGGGCACCACACAATTCCGTTGAGACGACACCGTATGAACTATGGTTTAGAGAAACCTAAGTTGTCGTTTCTTAAAAGTTTGGGGCTGCGACGCTTATGTGAAAAAGTTTCAGGCTGATAAGCTCGAACCCAAAACGGATAAATGCATCTTCATAGAATACCCAAAACAGTTGGGTATACCTCCTATTTCAGATCTGGAAGCAAAAGTGATTGTTTCTAGTAATGGGTCCTTTCTCGAGGAAAAGTTTCTCTCGAAAGAACCCAAAACATTGTTTCCTCGACGATTTTCTTGAGGAAAGGTTGTATGTGATACAACCAGCTGAAGGTTTTGTCAATCCTGAAAGATGCTAACAAGTATGCAAAGCTCCAGCAATCCTTCTAAGGACTGGAGTAAGCATCTCGGAGTTGGAATGTACGCTTTGATGAGATGATCAAAGATTTTGGGTTTTTACAAAGTTTATGAGAAACTTGTATTTCCAAAGAAGTGAGTGGGAGCACTATAGAATTTTTGATGAGTATATGTGTTAACATATTGTTGATCAGAAATGATGTAGAATTTCTGGAAAGCATACAGGGTTATTTGAAAAGTGTTTTTCAATGGAAAACCTGGATTAAGCTACTTGAACATTGAGCATCAAGATCTATAAGGATAGATCAAAAAACGCTTAATAGTACTTTCAAATGAATACATACCGTGACAAGATTTTGAAGGAGTTCAAAATAGATCAGCAAAGAAGGAGTTCTTGGCTGTGTTACAAAGTGTGAGTATTGAGTAAGACTCAAGACCTGACCACGGCAGAAGAGAGAGCAAGGACGAAGGTCGTCCCCTATGCTTTAGACGTAGGCTCTACAGTATGCTATGCTGTGTACCGCACCTGAAGTGTGCCTTGCCATGAATTAGTCAAGGGGTACAAGAGTGATCCAGGAATGGATCACATGACAGCGGTCGAACTTATCCTTAGTAATTAGTGGACTAAGGAATTTTCTCAATTATGGAGGTGGTAAAAGAGTTCGTCGTAAAGGGTTACGTCGATGCAAACTTTGACACTGATCCGGATGACTCTGAGTAGTAAACCGGATTCGTATAGTAGAGCAGTTATTTGGAATAGCTCCAAGTAGCGCATGGTAGCTGCATCTACAAGATGACATAGAGATTTGTAAAGCACACACGGATCTGAAAGGTTCAGACCCGTTGACTAGTAACCTCTCTCACAAGCGAGATATGAACAAACCGCATGGGTGTTGGATTCATTACAATCACATAGTGATGTGAACTAGATTATTGACTCTAGTGCAAGTGGGAGACTGTTGGAAATATGCCCTAGAGGCAATAATAAAATGGTTATTATTGTATTTCCTTGTTCATGATAATTGTCTATTGTTCATGCTATAATTGTATTAACTGGAAACCGTAATACATGTGTGAATACATAGACCACAACATGTCCCTAGTAAGCCTCTAGTTGACTAGCTCGTTGATCAATAGATGGTTATGGTTTCCTGACCATGGACATTGGATGTCATTGATAACGGGATCACATCATTAGGAGAATTATGTGATGGACAAGACCCAATCCTAAGCATAGCACTAGATCGTGTAGTTCGTTTGCTAAAGCTTTTCTAATGTCAAGTATCATTTCCTTAGACCATGAGATCGTGCAACTCCCGGATACCGTAGGAATGCTTTGGGTGTACCAAACGTCACAACGTAACTGGGTGGCCATAAAGGTGCACTACAGGTATCTCCGAAAGTGTCTGTTGGGTTGGCACAGATCGAGACTGGGATTTGTCACTCCGTATGACGGAGAGGTATCTCAGGGCCCACTCGGTAATGCATCATCATAATGAGCTCAATGTGACCAAGTGATTGGTCACAGGATCATGCATTACGGTACGAGTAAAGTGACTTGTCGGTAACGAGATTGAACGAGGTATTGGGATACCGACGATCGAAT